>NC_087513.1:157061790-157420851 GCF_963921805.1 Phalacrocorax carbo | reverse complement strand
TGTCGCATCAGTGAACTGATTTGCCCAGTGTCTGCATGATGACTAAATCCAACAGAAGTAACAGAAATGAACAGCCATGATGGGAAGACCACATTTAGTCAGCGCTGGGGTTAATTATGAAGTGTAACATCCTCACTTACTTAAAATAGTTGGTAGTATGGAACTGTATCTGAAATCACTGTCGCAGCCAAAAAGCAAGCAAAATACTGTTGATGGCCAGGAAATGTTGTAACAACAGGACAGAAGGTGTAATTTTGCCATTGTATTAAACTTTGATGCACCCCCACCTTGAGCACTGTGTGTAGTACCGGTATTTGCAGATGGCGTAAGAGAAGGTACAAAGAAAGGCAGCTACTGTGATAGGGGTGGACCAGCTGCCTTGGAGGAGAAACTGAAAATGGTGGGACACTTCAATATGGAGAGCAGAAGGCTGAAGGTGACACACGGTTGAGTTTTACAGAACCCTGAAGGCATGTATAATGTCAGTGCAGAACTGATGCCCTGTTCTATGAACTATGAACTGATGTTCTTAGTTCACCCTCTTTGTGACACTGATATTTTTTTTAAATATAAATTTCCACTACATCTCCCTCAGCTGCCGCTTTCAAAGCAAAAGAATCCTGGTCACATTAGCTTGTCTTTGCATGCCCAAACAGCCTTCTTGCTGTGTAGCTCTTTTTGAGAATGAGAAATGAGAACTGCACCATTTTCACACGACAGCCATGTCACAGGTTTTATACTGTGACACAACCATTTTTTCTTTTGTTTTTGCCTCCCTCCTCAATAAATCTTAATTGGGTATTTGACTACTGTGGACATTTGATTATTACACTGGCATTTCTGGAAAACTGTTGGAATAACTCCAAGATCTCTGTCCTGACTACTAACAGGTAACTTAGAGATCAGGATTGTATGTGTGTAATTCGCACATTTTGTTGAAGTGTTATAATCAGCTATCTTAATATCTTACATGAGAAAGTATCTTCTCTGAAGAAATAACAGTTATGAATGTTAATTTTCAAATTACACATATACATATAAAAATAGATTTTAAACATATTGCTGACTCATAATACATATGCATCAAAGCATTTCTCCTCTCAAACCCTGTTATTCTTCAGATCAGAATGGCTGGTCGCAGGCTAACATTTCAGGATCCTTCTGCAGTTTCTAATTTAATTGATATTTATAGATGGGATAGAAATTAATAATTTGCCAAATATCAACCATCCTCCTAAATGGTTGGAGATATTCTCCTCTAATTTGACGACACTGGAAAACTTCTGGCAGAGACATCCAGAAATTCTAAAGATGGAGACCCAAAGCAGTACTTTTTGTCTTCAGTATAATACACAGACCAACAGAAAAGGTTTTATCGTGTACCTTCATTTCAGCGGGGGTTTGTCTACACGTTCTAATCTTCAGCACTAAACTTTGTTAGCACAGTGCCATCTAATGGTTATAATGGATATAGAAAAGCTACAAATTGTACGTTCTACATCCTCAGTGGCAGAATCATTCAACAGGGTAAACCTTCTCCTCCAACCCAATAGTTCTATTGTCTTTCAGTAACACCGTCTTAATAGAAATTCCTGCAGTATTTAAGGGAGATGAGACAAACTGTTTTCTAGATCTGTAAACAGTTTCTGTCTTTGGAGTTAGCAAATCTTTTCCAATATTTAGCCTAAACACCTTTGATGCAATTTAATTCCATTATTTCTTGTCCAACACTACTGCCACCGAGAACAGCTTACTTCTATCTTCCATAGAGCAACCGTTCAGATAATTAAAGGTGACATTCATGTCTTCCGTTAGACACTCTTAGATGAAACAATCCCCACTTAAACGAATCTTCATTTGTATCTCTAGTCATTCTCAGCACTTTCCTGTGCCATGTCAGTAACTGAACAATCTTTCCTAAAGCGTGACACCCAGAGGTACACACAGGAGCGTAACTGATCCATTACTAACCCTGAGTACAGCAGAAAGGTTACTTTACAGTTCTTTCATGTGTTTGTTCTGTTAACGTGTGTGTGTGTGTGTGTTCAGCTTTTCGCAACAGCATGCCACTACTGACTCATGTTAAATTTGTGATACTGCAACCTTCACACTTTTCTGCAGAAAATAACCACTCAGTCCCTGTTTTAAATAGGTGTTGTAACTATATGATGTATCCAGCCTTCGTGTAGTATCCTGCCCTGGTCACTTTATTTTATCCATTTGCCCGTACAATTTGTCTTGCTTGTCAAAAAATTTTTTAATTATCATGCTATTCTGTGAGGTGCTGGCCGGTTCGTTCATTTTTGTTATCTTAAAATTCAATAAGCATATTCTCTAGTCCACCATTCAGTCAAAATATTATTAAGTTATTAAATGACGACTGAACCTAGGACAAATCTCTGCAGAATACATTTGTGACAACTTTTGTCTCTCTGGAAACATTGGCAGCTATTATTTAAGTAAGGTTTTCCAAATACGCCACAGAAGTCTCTTCTAGGCAAAGTTTTCCTATCTTGTGAGACCTACCCTCAAAAGCCTAACTAAAATGAAGATTCCTGACATCCATACAGGAAGCCTATTATCTTGTTATAGAAAGAAATTATATAGTTACAACTTATTTTTTATGATAAATCCATATTGTTTCATACCAATTACCTTATCTTTCAGCTGCTTATAAATAATGTGTTTATTTTTTATGAGCTTTTTAAGGAACATTTTTTAGGTGAACAACTCTGTACTTCAGTAGCTCCTCTCTCATTTCTCTCCTTCTTAAAAGACAAAGCAGTTTGTCTTTTTACAGTCAAAAATAGGTATTAACTCAGATATCTTAATATTTCTCTTACTGCTCTCTTTACATAATAATCACATATTTCTGTGTGCTGAAACTACAGCCCTGCTATATTCTGTCACTCTGTACATAACGTCGTTTTTTTCCCAAAGTTGCTTGTACATCAAGGGAGTTTCCCCACGTGTCACCTGTTGGGCTTTTGGTGCCCTTCCTCAACCCTTCCCATCTTGTTTTCAACACATGGAATTTAATGGAGAATGATATGTGTTCCTTATTTTTTTCAGTCATCCTATAAAGTGTACTAGCAGAGACAGAATTTTCTATTAGATGCTACAGGATTATTTATTTAGTCTATAGGGAAAAAAACCAAACCCACACTCTGTTCAAGTCTATCAAACTCCCCTATAAAAGCCTGCTATTCAATTAACATTTGTGATACTCCATCCATTGATCAGACAGCATACTAGAACATGGAAACTTCAAACAAGGAAAACCCATCTAACCTTTCCATTATTAATCAAAGAACAAGAAGGGCTTTTTAACAGAAATAGCAACAAATAAGCTGAAGTATACTTGTTAAGCCCAAGCTTCTATACATTAGGACATATAGAATAAATGACTGTACAGATGTACTCACTTTTCTTGTCAAAGAAAGCAGTATGGCATCCATGAAAATTCTGAAGCCAACATGTTCCCCATATGTCTTTATATAAACCTGAAAATAAACAAAGGTTTTACTGCTCTGGTGTTTTCATTTCAGAGAACGGCTGGCACAATTTAGAGCTCTTTTAATCACTTAGTAAGTAACTAGTCAGACAGATTGTATGGCTATATGAATTTATGAATCAGCTGGGAAGCTTTAGAAATCTCATCCCTCCAACTTGTCACAGAAAAGTCACCAAAAAAGGAACAAGCTTTGTTTACTTTTGCAGACGTTTTAGGTCTGTCTCATAGAAGTAAAAATTAGTTGCCTGTTTCTGTTGTGTTCCATTGCTCTCATTTCCTTATGAAGCTCTACTGAAGTCCGTAGAATTTTGTTAAAAAGAACTGCAGCCCTGATCCTCAGTGGAGCTAAAAGTGGCATTTCTTTACCTCACAATTATGCACAACATAATTTATTGGTGCATGTCAAATTAGATGATTGTGACACTCCACAGCAATGTTACTCAGCGAGCAGGAAACTGAGTTGGTATGTACGAGACTTGGGTCCGTGCCCAGTACTCACATCGATTGCTTGGAAAGCAGTTTGCCTTCACTATGCTTCAGTTGTGTTGTGACGTGGACAAAAAGCACTTTACAAAGCAGGACAGATATTGTTGGGCTCATATACAAACTGCAAAGTATTCAAGGACAGCGAAGCAAGCAAAGGAAGTTTCTTACAGAACAGACTACAAGAAGCCTTTCAACTGGGAACAGCCAAAGAGCCTAGCTGTATGACTTGCCACCAAATCCCTGTACGGACTTTAGATCAATGCATTCCATACCTTGTTATCTTTGATGGTGTAATGACACAAACTCTGTCTTTGTCCAAACCTCTGTGGAATTTCTTTTGCAATCTTATCTGGATCAACAATGGGAAAATTTGCTAGGTCTCTCTGAATCTGTGGAATGATTTGAGGGCAGTTCATCTCTTCCAGCCATACACTGCTCTCCTCCTGAGGGCAGTCACAGTTTTCATGGTAAATAGGTCCTATCAGGAACACAATTATTATTTTATTTTTAGTAAGTCATGCTATTGAGCTGTTTTGATCACAAAAGAGGGTCAAGGCACTGACCATTCACTCCTTAAAGCCAAACCTTCAGCAACTCTAAATGGACATGTCTGAACTCTTTTTGACTCCAATGGAGTCACACCAAGCTACATTAGCTTCTGTGTGACCCTTCTACATGTATTTGCTGGGCAACAGCTTCACAGCGTTTGTTTCTTTTTATTATTTTTAATAGTACATGCAGGACACTTACAATGATTCCATAATTCCAATGGGAATTGATAGTCTGGAGAAGTACTGAGATCCTGCAGAACCCTATGCTAATCCTAGAAAACATTCTGGGACACAGTTTGTGAGAAGCAGCCATGATAGGAAATCTGCGTAGCGCTACTTCTTACCTTTTAAAATATATGGAGACTTTGCGACATGTTTATCTCCAGTTTTGACTTCTATCTTCAGGTTGTTGTAGCTTGCGTACATCCTGTATCTTACAAGGAAGGAACCATCTTTCCTGTCTAATACTTGCACACCAACCCGAGTGAACTGTTCATCGGGAGCAGTGATCTTCACCTGGAATGCATTTTCACCCGGTGATGAAGTGAACCTACCCAGAAAGTAAGTGGGAGCTTAATAAAAAAGGAAACACACAACAGCTTTCTTAGTCTGATCCATTCCTTTTCAAGCTGACAGATTTCCAGTGACTTCACTGAGCCATGCTCGGTCTTTATGAGCACATCTTAGCATTCACACACAAGGCATGATTTTTCCAAAGACAATTTTGTTAGGCTACCTGTAACATCTCATGCTGTTAGAAGCATTAGGTATCAAGGTTCCCCTCAGATACTCATGAACACATCTCCAAAATCATTTGGTGCCCTGCATGTTGAACAGTGTTGCAAATGCAGTCTTTTGATTATATGGGAACAGAGCACATTTAAAAATCCAGAGCTATGGCTCTTGATTAGTAGTAGCTCAACTGTAGAAGGATGGGAAGGTAGAGAGCATGCAGATAAATGGATCTTGGTAGATAAGTCTTGGTATCCTGTCCTCTAGGGACAGGGCGAGGGGCAACAGTTTTAAACTGAAATAGGTTAGATTTAGACTGGACATAAGGAAGACATTCTTTACAATGAGGGTAGTGAGGTGCTGGAACAGGTTGCCCAGAGAAGTTGTGGATGCCCCATCCCTGGAAGTGTTCGAGGCCCAGTTGGATGGGGCTTTGAGCAACCTGGTCTAGTGGAAGATTATGTCCCTGCCCACGGCAGAGGGGTTGGACTAGATGATCTTTAAAAGTCTCTTCCAACCCAAACCATTCCATGATTCTATAAAAAAACATACCAGAGCAAGCTTCACTTCAGCAGCTTAGTACATCTGTTATTTTACATACACAAGCAAAATGTTTCCAGATTATTTTATTTTCCAGGTATTGTTTAAGGAAGCAGAAAACAGTTAAGCTTCTTAATCATTATGGTAGCTCATACAGCGGAAAAAAAATCATATTACAGAAGCCAGTATCTAGGTAGGGAAAAAACATTAGTGGGATCATGTAATTCAATGTGTACTTTGACATTTGGCTAAAATTCACCATATACCAATCACAGAAAAATCTCCATAAAACCAAATAAAGTAATTTGAAAAATCACGAAGTTATCACATATCATTGAGGTATTAACAAAGTTGGCACAGTTAAAATGCTGCATGTGCCAACTTTCTTCCACCTCTTTAAACATGGTCCCAAATATGTAGGGAGAGCTTGGGATAGAGAAAGAGGTGGTGGGAGTGGCTGGACTAACAGATTACAGCCCAGCAGCCTGGTCACCTTTCCTAAAACTTGTCCAGACGCACTAGGGAGCTGCCAGTTCAACTAAATGCAGGAAATATTTACTCTCCAAGATAAGCTGAACTGGCAGCTTCCGGACTTGCACGTGCCATGGTGCATCTAATCTGGACAACCTGGATGGAGCGCTCTGAGCTCTTATCTAGCTTGTACGGTCAGGGTTTCTTTCCTGTAGAAATGGAAAGCCGTGAGTGTCCTCTGAAAGTTAAGTTTACCTATTTCATTCCTATGAAGTTTAACTAATGGCCTACAGAGTAATTCCTAAAGGACTCTACTGACCTTGTGCCTATGTGTTTAGGAGAAATACTGGTGGTCCTAACAGTGGAAACAAGCAGGATGCCCGAGCAGGTATATTAATTATATATATAATATCATATATATATTATTAACACTATATATTTTTAAGGTTTTGACAAAGCAGAATAAATCATAGATTGTTGGTTGGACTAATATACGTGTCTGGCTGTTGAACATTCTCATCCTCTTATCTCGTCCCCTTCTGCAGTTACTTGATACTCGTAAAAAGATTAATTAGCTTTTTCTAAGCGATATACATAAAAAAAGCCACGCAGGGAGCCTTCAGCCTTCCCTTTCCACAGTAAAACCCCGAGCAGATTTCAGCCTAAGAGGCGAAAGGGGTTCAGGGGTGACAGGGGCAGGCCAGGCCAGGCCCGCCCCGCCGAGGTCGGGGCCCCGCTGCGACTCGCGGGCGGGGGGAGCCGTGTCGATCCGCTCCCTCACAACAACCCCCGCACCACGATTCGGGCGCGGGGCCCGCACACGCTCAGGCGGCTGCCGGGCCCAAGGCGGGCCAAGCGGCCGCAGGAGGCTCTGCCGCTGCCGCCCCGAGCGTGAGGGGGCGGGCGGGCGGGAGCAGCACTTTTAACCCATCTCTCGCATTTGTTTGTGCCCGCCGTCCCCGCCCCGCTTACCTCTGCCCTTCGGCGTCCACGGCCTGCACGTAAAAATACCGAGCGGGGAGGGCGGCCTCCGCCCGCAGGCCGGGCCCCCATACGGCGCTGCGCTGGGGGCTCAGCCGCCCGCCCCCGCCCGCCGCGGCGACGGCGCCCAGGGCGACGCAGAGCGCCCACAGGACACGCATCTACAGCGCTCCTCCCTGACGGACGGAGGAACTCCGCTGAGGCGCGGGACGGGGCCTTCCTCCTTCCCTCACCGCGGCGCCGGGGAGCCTCGCCCTCGCCGCGGCCGCATGGAGCGGGGCTGTGTGGGGGAGCGGGGGGATCGCGGCGCCGCCGCCGCCGCACTATCGCTGCGCCCCACCGGGACCCTCAGCGCACCATCCCCGCGGCGCCGCAGGGGAGCGGGGCGGGGCGATCGCCCGCCACACCCCCAGCTTCCGCGGGGGCAGGGCCGCACTCCCCGCACAGGGAGGGGCCGTTGGGCGGGGCGGCCGTTGGCAGCCGTTGAAGGGGCGGTTGGCGGCTCGCGCCGGCTTAACCCCGGGCAGGTTTTGCGGGGACCCGCCTCAGAGGAAGGGGACCGAGAAAAGGCCGGCTCTGCCCGTCTCTGACTTTTGCGTTCGGACGTCTCGCTGTCATTGTTCTCTCCGTGTCCTGAGCTGAAGTTTCCCCCCGTGCGCTCCATTTCTGTAACATTAGGGTGAGAAATAAAGAGTTTGCTGTTGCGAAAACTAGTTTTCAAAATCCTCCCTGGAGAAGCTGAAGCAGGCCGCTGATGCCTGGTAGCTCAGGTCACCGTCCTGGCCTGCCGGGAGCACAGGTGACAGGGCACCTCACTAGCCTGCTGCCACCGGGTGATCCAACCTCAGGCTGCAGAAAGGTAGCATGAAACGCTGATGCTGTTCTTAACTACATATAGAATCATAGATTCATTTAGGTTGGAAAAGACCCCTTAAGATCTTTGAGTCCAACCATTAACCTAGCACTGCCAAGTCCACCACTAAACATGTCCTGAAGTGCCACATCCACACATATTTTAAATACCTCCAGGGATTTAAACTCAACCACTTCCCCAGGCAGCCTGTTCCAACACTTGACAACCCTAATAGAAATTTCTCCTAATATCCAATCTAAACCTTCCCTTCTGCAACTTGAGGTCATTCCCTCTCATCCTATTACTTGCTACTTGGGAAAAGAGACCCACACCCGCCTCGCTACAACCTCCTTTCAGGTAGGCTGTACACATACCATGCTTTGCTTTTGTCATTTAGCTACAGAAACCTCACCAAAATTAAGGCTTCTTTGTGAGAGAACTTTGATCCTAAAAGATACTTTCAGTTTTGCTCTTTATTGCTTTCCTCTTGTTAAGGCAAACAATACAGAAAATTGAACCTCATCATCGAGGAGTCACGAATTTAGAAGAGATTTTGTATTTTGCATTTTGAAATACCGTAAATCCGTTTATAGATAAGCGCACACAAAAATCACTTGCTCTGAGAAAATTGCAAGCTGAGAAAGGATCGCTTGGGTCAATGAACGTAGTGTTTTCCAACCAGTGACCTTGCTACAAAACACCTAAAAAAAATTATCAGGCTCCAGCTTCTACAGGCATAGTTTTCGTCTCCTGCCCTTCCCATTTATATGATTTTTCAGGACATTCAGCAGATGGAAGACTTGTAGTTTCCAGTCTAAAAATTCATGCAGGCCCTATTTTATATCCCTGACCCTTTAGCTCCTCTCCCTTCCCCATCTTTACTCTCCTGATATATTTTACAGGCTGAAATCACACTCCTTCTCAGCTTATTTTTTGCTGTAGGAGACATGCCAGTCTCCTTTAGCAAACAAGGACTTTAAAGATGTTATTTAAAAAGAGATTTCATAGCTATAGAATTCACAGAACATCCTTTGTCTTCCTAGTAGGGTGACATTGACACATTAAAAAAAGTACAGCAATGAAGATGAAGGTGACACACTTGTACCCTCCTGCCGTTCTCTCCTCCAGCTTTTCTCCCCCACACAAGCACAGCTCAGGGAATCCGTGTAGAGATCTCACGCTATTTGTCAGCACCCAAAGAAGTTGTAAAATAAATCATGCAACCTAATTTTAGTCCTGGCTGGCAAAGCCAATGTTGCTGCTATCCTAATGCCTGTAATTTGGCTCAGAGAAAAATGCTTTGGAGGCAGAATTGTTTAATTACTGCAGAGACTGTTGGCTCACGAAGGTTCAGCAGGCTTCCAGCTGGCAAAGACATAATGGACACTCTCCATCTCCATCCCCTTGCCTCGGGATGAAGCCACACCAAAACCTGGGGCTGATCTAGGTTGTCTTACCTGTGTCCAGGGGACAGCAAGCTCGGCTGAGCCAACAAGCGTTGGAGGACTTTTGCAACTTTGCTCTGCCTCACCACTGAAAGCTGTCAAATAACTCATTAACATTTGAGGAGAAACCTGATTCTTTTTTCCATCACTTGCAGCACTTCTCACGGAAACAACTGCTGGGGCTCCGGGGCTGTGGCATCGTGCTGTCATCGCTAGATCTGTTTTGGTTTTTATTGTAAATTTTATAACTACTTTGTTATAAAAGCAATCATTTAATATTACAAATCAGAATATTTAAAAACAAATAGATTTTAAATAATTGTGGCACTGCTAGAAGGGCTCTGCTCATGTCTTCAGCATTACTGTGTTCATGTTGAAAATTTGCTGACTGCAGTGAATATGAGAGGGGGAGTACTGTCGGCAGTTCCAGACACTGTTACTCGAAGCAATCCTTTGTTCCTTTACACAGTTTTCCAGAAGCATTTTTATTACATGTGTTCTCACTACGGTCAGGGAAACAAAGAGACATCTAGTGCAAATAAAAGGCGCGGACATCTGCCCCTTGTTCCCCGGGAAGAACCCAGCGCTCCTACCACCCCAACCCAACCCCTCCTCGGCAAGGGGCCGCTGCGGCAGGGGCACGGCTGGCCCCGCGCCCTCGAGCCGGGAGCTCCAGCGGCCGGCCCTGCCGGGGCCGTACCGGGGCTTCCCGTGGCCGCACACTCGTCAGCCAGCACAGCCCCACTTTTTTCCAAGCGCCCTCGGAGCTCCCCGCCGCGGCTGGCCACGCAGGCGGAAACGCGCCTGCCATTGCTCTCCTCCCGCCCGGGCAGCACCCCCCGCCAGCGCCCGGCCGGCCTCCCCCGGGCTCCCTTGCGGCATCCGGAGCCGCACCTCGGCCAACGGGTGAGAACCCTGCACCTGTCCCCGTCAGGCCAGCGGGGAGCGCGGCTGCTCCCGCGGCACGGCCCGGTGCCCATCCCTGTCCCCGTGCTGCCCCTTCCTCCCCCGCCCGCCCGCGGGGCAGCAGCGGACGAGACCACGAGGGCGCGTATGGGGGGGCCGGTGGGACACACACACACACACGGCCCCAGAGGTGGCTCTCACTGCGCCAAGGCGCGGTCGCGGCCCAGCCGGGAGATGCGCAGCCCGTTTCCCTGAGACACCGCGATGACCCGCGGGGGGAGCGCGGCCGTCACTGCCGGGCTGCCCCGCGCCCCCTCCCCCGGCCGGCTGCGGCAGTTGGTGCCGGCGGCGACGGCGCTGAAGAGGCGGGGGGCGGTGGGGGCGCAGGTGAGCCCGCCGCGCGGCACCCTCCCCCGCCGCGCGCCGTGTCTGTTTCCGGCGCGCTCGCGTCCCCGCTCCGCCGCGGCCGGGGGAGGCGACGCAGCCGGGCGCCGCGCAGGTAACAGGCCGCGAGCGTGGGGAGCGCGGGCTGTGCCGCCGGGCTGCTGCCTTTCCCCTTCCCTCCGCTGCCCCGTCGGGCGCTGAGGAGGGGATCGGGCCCACCCTCCTGTCGGGCCCCACCGCCCCTCCCCGCAGCGCTGGGCTGCTCACTCTGTAACCGGCTGACGGCAGGGCGGGGGGCGGGGCCGCGGAGCCGCGCCGGGGCAACCATTGGCGGCGCCGAGGCCCTCCCCCGCCCCCCTCCCGGCGCCGAGGCAGGGTTTCTCCCACGCCGCGGGGCCCCCCGTGGGTGACTCTCCCGCCCCGGCGTGGTGAGAGCGGTCTGTGCCGGGGCTGGGCGGCAGAACCGGGGTTGGGCGCCGCTCGGGTGCGCTCGCCGCCGGCGGCCGCGGAGCGCGGGCACGCGCTTTGGTATTTCCGTGTAATGCTCCCAGCGGAGCCCTCCTTGCGCTGGGCTGCGAGACCCGCCTCTGGCGGGGGAGCGCTCGCGCACTGGCGGGTCGGCGCGGGGACCAGAAGCCGGCGGCGCGGGAGCCTGCTCGCGGGTGGAAGTCCCGCCTCCTGCGTGGCAGGTTTCCCATCTGCCGCGTGTCTTCCCGCCGCAGGCGTGCGAGCTGCTGAGGTGACGCACAGCACGGACCGTCAACTCGCTTTTAAAAAAAAGATGATTAAAAGCAAGCCGGCCTTGTGAAAATTGTGTTTGGCAGTTCTTAGCTACGCTAAGTGAAATCTGACACTTCTCTTTCTCGCTCCTGAAGAAGAGGAAGCACATAAAAATAAAAGGGAAGGTTAACAGCCATAGGGGGAAAGCAGTGAAACGGGTTGAGGGTAGTGTTGTGAATCTGCAGTCAACAGAGCTAATAGTTACTGTAGTTTTCTGTAAGTCTGACCTTCACTTGCAGCAAAAGCGTGCAGGATTCTTCAGCCTTAAATTGCTCTTTCTGTGATTTATTAACTTGTATAAATTCTTTTATACTCCACATATGCCAGGTATCGTGACTGTACGGAATAAAAACGATCCACCGCAAACACGGAAGTGCAGAAGCTTTTCATTTTTTTTAATCTGATTTTTTTTATTCATGCGCCGGTTTACAATTGCAGTTACTCATGATGTCTTCATCATGGTATTGCTATGGTGTATGCTGTTGCCACCTCACAAGTAATAACAAGTGCTGTTTGTAGAATTCTGGAGATGCGTGGGAGAGGACACAGTGTACGTTGTGGTGTGTCTTAAAGGGTGTTTCAGCTTTTCTTGGATATGAGTTCAAAGATAAGCTTTGTGTAGACTTTGTGTTGGTTGAGACACCTGCACTAACTTCTCATTTTCTTTCAGGTACTCCGGCGATACCTTGCAGAGGCGATGGAGGCAACGATGAAAACTCTGTTGTAATTGAAACATAAAGAAAAAATATTCTTAGCTGTACAATACTCTTGCAGTATCATTCAATGCCTAACATTTCAGAAGATGAAAAGGAGAATGGTTCTGGAGATAATGGAAACGCTGAAAACAAACCTGGGAAAGAAACCCAAGAAGCTTCTCTTTGTGATCCCGTGAAGCCATTCCGCGTGTCGGATGCCTCCGCCGCGCCCTTGGTGTCGAGGGGAGATGGGCATTATCCGTGGGGATGTCCCGTGACTCATACACGAGAGAAATTTTATACCATCTGCTCAGACTATGCTTTTTTAAACAGAGTAACATCTATTTGTAAAAGCCCAAGTGCTTCAGTTAGTGCCTGCCTGTCAGGCAGTGCTGCCTTAAACGTTGGAAATAACACGCCTGGCTTACTCGGCATTCAAACTGGTGCTTCGGAGATAATCTACAGCGAAGATGCTAACTTGGAAACCTTGCCTGGTGATCTTGGAAGGCTTCCACTGGCGTGGGAAATCGACAAATCGGAGTTCAATGGCGTGACCACAAATCTGAAGAACAAAGCAGGTGAGGTGGTGAAGGTTCGATGTTGTGACAGGAAGAGGCTTCCTGTTTACAGCGTGGTTGTGGGGGGGGCTGGTCAGCACAGGCGTCTCCTGAGGCAGTGCTATAGAAGAGCCTGTACATCACTTCAAACGATTTCCTCAGCGGGAAAGGAGGGAGTGATGGAGGAGGAGTGACAGTCAGGTGTGGCTGCCTGGGGAAGTGGCTCCAAAACAAGGCTGGCTTCTGCTTAACTGTGTGTGGGTTCTTTTTAGAGTATTGCTTGTGGCGACTTTTGGTTTGGGGTTTTTTTCGCTTGGGTTTTTGGGGTGGGTTTTCTCTCTTTTTTTTTCTTTTTTCTTCTTTTTTTTTCTTTTTTTTCTTTTTTTCTTTTTTCTTTTTTCTTTTTTTCTTTTTTTCTTTTTTTCTTTTTTTCTTTTTTCTTTTTTTCTTTTTTCTTTTTTTCTTTTTTTCTTTTTTTCTTTTTTTCTTTTTTTCTTTTTTTCTTTTTTCTTTTTTCTTTTTTTCTTTTTTTCTTTTTTTCTTTTTTTCTTTTTTTCTTTTTTCTTTTTTCTTTTTTCTTTTTCTTTTTTTCTTTTTTTCTTTTTTTCTTTTTTTCTTTTTTTCTTTTTTTCTTTTTTTCTTTTTTTCTTTTTTCTTTTTTTCTTTTTTTCTTTTTTTCTTTTTTTCTTTTTTTCTTTTTTTCTTTTTTTCTTTTTTTCTTTTTTTCTTTTTTTCTTTTTTTCTTTTTTTCTTTTTTTCTTTTTTTCTTTTTTTCTTTTTTTCTTTTTTTCTTTTTTTCTTTTTTTCTTTTTTCTTTTTTCTTTTTTCTTTTTTCTTTTTTCTTTTTTTCTTTTTTCTTTTTTTCTTTTTTCTTTTTTTCTTTTTTCTTTTTTTCTTTTTTCTTTTTTTCTTTTTTTCTTTTTTTCTTTTTTTCTTTTTTTCTTTTTTTCTTTTTTTCTTTTTTTCTTTTTTTCTTTTTTTCTTTTTTTCTTTTTTTCTTTTTTTCTTTTTTTCTTTTTTTCTTTTTTTCTTTTTTTCTTTTTTTCTTTTTTTCTTTTTTTCTTTTTTTCTTTTTTTCTTTTTTTCTTTTTTTCTTTTTTTCTTTTTTTCCTAGGACTTAGTGCATTGCACAGTGATTACTTTTAACTGTTAAGTACAGGTTTGTCATTTGCAGAAATGTTTCAAGGTACTTCAGAGATGTATTTTGAAATTAAAGATGTGGTTTGTTTATAACAAGAAGTAAATAAAATCCTTACAGTTATTTAGGAAAGCAGTTGGTTACTGTTACAAAATTGTACATATTTTCATTTGCAGTAGGCATACAGTGTTAGGGAGCCCATTTCTTTAAGACTGGCTTCTTTGCTGCCTCCTCTGTTCTTTCTCTGCCTAGTCACAGGTTGCAACTGTGAATCAGGCACTTTCACACACACTTGGTTTTCTTTGTCCTGTAATCCCTCTGTTTATCTAGAGCTTGCTGTAGATTTTTTCCTTAATGGGTTGGCTAGCTAGTCAAGTTCCTGTTTTGTCTGTTAGTGGGAAACCAGTTCAGCAAAACTTAAATACAGTTAGCAAGTTGTCATTGCCTTTTCATGTGTACGTGTAGTGTCTTTAAAAATAAGAAACAAATGGTAATATCTTATAGGATGGTAAGTTTTGCTACGATCTGTGTGGTATACTTCATTTGGATATGATGGCTTCAAAACAGGACAGAAATATTCCTGCTCTAGCATGTGGCCCAACTCTTTTCATTTTCCACTGTCTCAGTGGCTTACAAAAAGGAAAAGACCTTGAGGGTGTATTACTCTCACTGGATTTGGATGGAAGTTTTAATCAGAAAGTGTAGCTAGTTACAGAGCTTGGCTGTGAAAAACAAGTGTTTCATTAGATTTCCCTGTGCATTTAATGCTCGGGGATGGGAAGTCCATGCTGGTCTGAGAGTCTGTTTCTGGGATGGCTGATTTAACGCATTAGAATAATCAGATTGACTGCTCGCTCTAAAAAGTCAAGCAGGTCATCATTAATTCCATTCAGGAAAACATGATGTTTACGTAGCTACTGGCAGCTTTACAAACCTGTTGACGATCTTGATTATGCATCTGAGCTTTTTCCTTCAATTAACGTTTAGACCCAGTTTGCACTTAGTGACACAACCGGGGTCTCTATTTGAGGTGCATGCTGCTATTAAAATATTTAAGAAGAAAGATATAAAAGGTAAACTAGGCATTCATTGGTTTCTGAAATCTGTTTTGTAGGCAACATGAAGAAACAAACGACAAAGAAAAAGTCCCTAGACAAAAAAAGCAAACAATACAGGGAGTGTCCTCAGCGTTCTGCTCTTGAAGACGTGAAGGAGAGGAAAGTGTTGGACCTCCGGAGATGGTAGTGTTTATGAATTGCATATAAGATTACCCCCATACAGTTTGTTGGTAAACACTGTTGCTGGTTTTCTGATTTCAAACTTCTTAATAATATCTTCACACTTTTTCTATTTACTAGAAATCGGGATATGTTAAGCATACATAAACTAAATTTCATGCTTTCTACAAGAAGAATGAGAGCTTCCCTCCCATCTTTTGAAATTCTAAAAATGGTTTTCTTTCTAAACGTTTTTTTTGCCTTTCAATAAGGAAAAAATTTATGTGGGGATTCATGGCTTAAAAAAAATGCAAGTTCATTACCATGGTCAGGCAAAAAGTAATCTTAAACATAGTACCGATATGTCTTACTCCTGATTTTTCTTTTGACTGGGAAATACTTGATTAGAATCTCGCAGTTCTATACAACCTACATCATACAAATATAGTTCGCTGAATTCCCTTAATTTATTGAATCTGTCTGGTTCTTTCTGTGTATCTATGACATCAGAAAGTTCGTGTTAGCCTAGGGAATCTGCGACCCGCAATGACATTCATTAGTAAATTGGTAGAGATACAGCTTACTACAAGTTCACGTGTTAGAAGAGACTGGATCAAACTGTACGTTTTATTAGTACAGAACCATTTTTTCCTACAGGATCATTTGTACAGAACTTCTGGGCAGCTGTTAGAAATTTGACCAATTTGTATGAAATAAGGTAGTAGTAGCTGACAAACTTAAAGAAATTGGTTAACATATTTGCTCAGGATATTATTTTTTTTTAAAGTATAGGCAAAATAAAAGCATTTAATGTAACACGGTACTTTAATGGCGTGGCACACACAGAAGTAGTTCAGGTTGCTCCTGCAACTAAATCAAGAATGCTTACTAATGTGTTTGGGGTTTTGTTTGCTTTAGGTATTGTGTTAGTCGACCTCAATACAAGACTTCCTGTGGAATTTCGTCTTTAGTGTCTTGCTGGAATTTCTTATATAGTACGCTGGGAGCTGGAAGGTAAGTCACACATAGACCGCTTTGCCTCTATAGAGTCTAAAATATATTGCTCGTTACTTTATTAAACAAGGCTTTTTTTTTTTTTCAGTTTACCACCTATTACTCAAGAAGAAGCTTTGCATATACTGGGCTTTCAGCCCCCATTTGAGGAGATTAGGTTTGGTCCTTTCACTGGGAATACAACTTTAATGAGGTATGTTTGGTACTTTTGATGTAGCTAAATTGTTAAGGTAGCAAAAATAACAAAAGTAAGATATAGAGCCTTTAAAAATACAGTAGGAGTTCATTTACTTAAAAAAAAAAAAGTGGCTGATGCAAGTTAGTCCTCTTAAGTTTTAGAATAATGAAGCATGCCTGGGTACTCGGACAGTGCCCAAAGAAACCTTCCAGACTTCTTTGCACTAGCTGTTTTGTATAGTGCAATGTTGCTACACAGACCAGGTGAACATGAAATTCTATTTAATTTTTGGTTCAGTTTGTTTAATGGTTGTATAATACTCTAATGAATCCAGTATCCTGGTTAGGAATTTTTTTCTTTGCTCTCATTTTGTTTTTTTGAAAATGCATGTTAAATGCTTGTTAATGTCACTGAAACAGCCTGAAAAGGCACTTGGTGTGCTGGGAGCTGTAAATATAAAAATTAATGTAAGTAGCAAAAATGAGATAGTGAGTGCTGCACCTCTGCTGCAGTGGAGCTGCTCAGGAGGAGGAGGGGAGAAGAAAAAGAAAAGATGGGGTTGGAGTCACAGAAGACTTGGGCTTTCAAATTTTGTTTCACTTCTGTTTCACTTCTGCTCTGCTGTTTCTTGGTCTTGATGAGTTCGATCTAAAAATCTTTGGTTTTTATTAAACTCATAAGGAATTTTAGGATTAAACAGGGCCAGGAGCATACTGTACTGGAACATCTTGACAGGGCTTTGGTGTGGTACCCTTCTGTGAAATTTAAAAATTTTGCAGTGTTCTTGCCTGTTTCATGAGTTGCATTTGATCTAGTTAGTATTTTTTGAAGGTGATATATAAGGTTTGGCATGGAACGTGGGTGCTGGATTTGAAAATGCAGCAGCAGCATGTTCTTTAATAGTAGCATACTGGCTAGATCATTGAAGAGTGTCATGAAAACTTCCTTCTCTGCCTTAGGAGACTTGGATCCAGATTTTGTATGTCTTTAGGAGTATGTCAGGGTATAACAGCCTTTATAGACTAAGCTGATAAATGTTCTTTCTCTTCATGTCAACAGTCTTTACAGCCAAAAGTTAAACTTGGAATTCTTCTTCCTTGTGCCCTGTGAGTGCCCTAAGTACTGCAGAAAAGTTACCCTTACTAGTTTTTTTTTTTTTTTTTTTTTTTTTTTTTTCCCCTGCCTGGTCAAATAATTTTTAAGTACTTGGCAGACTGGGAAACAGGAGGGAGTGCCAAGAGCCAAACCCATGATCCAGCTTGGTTTTATGATTGAGGTATTCTCTTCAGAGATGTGAATTTGAATCTTCTAATGCAGAAAAGTAAATATCTGAGACAGAATCTTCTTGGCAGACCTATGCTCACTTACTGCTGTTCTGAGGAGTTGTGGTATGGGACTCCTGTAACACCTGGGCATTGTGAAGCTTATGTGGTAGAAGCCCAAGGTGATATGCAGGAAGTATCCCTTGAAGGGTTCTGCCTTCTGGTATCTTAGAAGATTCCCTTTGTGCAGCTTACAAATCACACTTGAAGCTTGGCGTCTTAGAATTTGAGTGTCTTTCTGAAGGCTGAGTAACTGAAAGTTAGAGGTGACTGGACCGAACATAATAGGACCAACGCTTCAAATCCAGCCCTTTGATTGTTATGAATCTATACTGGGTCTGAAAAAAAACAAGATGGAGGAAAAGGCTTTGGGTATTTATTTACCTCTCCAGGATATGTTAAGTTTTGTTTGTATTGGGGTACCATGGTCATCTACAATCTATATACTGATATGTAGGTACTCAGTAGTGCATAGAAGCCTTTTTTCTAAACTGTCAAGTGGAGGAAAAGTGGCAGGAAAGACAACTGCATTTAATAACTTTTGAGTTACTACAATCTTCAAGCTTATTGTTTCAGATGGTTTAGGCAAATAAACGATCACTTCCATATCAAGGGATGCTCATATGTTCTGTATAAACCTCATGGGAAGAACAAGACAGCTGGAGAAACTGGTATGTAGCATTCATCTTACAGTATATAAACCGAAAAAAGTCCTGCAATGTGTAGTACTTGACAGGACAAATTGTGTAGCAGTACTTCCAGTTTGAGATAAGCCACTGGATAGCTCCAAGTTGCCTGATTTTTCTGATTTTACTGTTTCTCTTATTTTGTTAAAACCTTCATTTGTACTTTTATTTATATGAAATATATCCTGTGCTATATATTCTCCTGTCACAGAACTGGAATTTTAAGGTATCCAGGAGGACACTGCACTTCCAGTTCTGTGTTGGTGTCCTGGAAGAAGTGATTGGTCTGATACCCCAGGGAAGCAGCACATTTTTACTTCAGCATTTTAGAAATCCGTGTTGTACAAAAACCTAGAATGTGCAGCACAAAGTTATTAATGTCTCTAAATGTTCTGTACTTTAAAAATGCATTTTAAAGTTAGTGAACTCATCCATTCTGCATGACTTTTGGAGACAGATTTAGCTAAAGTTAGGTGATTATTCTCAATTAGCTTATGAAGCTGCATTTTTATGTTGGCTTTTAAGTGTGCTACCTGAAGGAAAGTTATACTTTCCCGTACAGTTTATTAGCCTTGGTGTAGTCTGGGTAATTTATCTTCTAACCGGAAGGTTCTTTAAAAGGATAAAACTGTGCTGAAAAGTTCTGGGGGAGATTATTCAAGTGGGAACCCCCCTTGAGAATTCTTTCAGTGCCTTTTCTAGCCTGTTCCTGAAACTGAGCGCTGCAGTCCCATTACAAAATACTGTATGCCCAAGTGTGGGAGGTGTTCCTGAGACTGGGAAGCTCATGATACCAAAATGTTTGAAAGCTTTCAGGGGTTTCAGCAGCACCATTGATAGGTGCTACACCTGGCTTGGGGCAGTGGGACTGCGTTGTGTTGCAGTGTGTATTTCCTAGGTTAAGAGACACTTTTGGTTCTTTTTTTTTTGCAGAACTAGTAATGTTTAATATGACTTAGATCTAAATACATTGCATACTTTACATTGCATTTCCCTAGTACAGACTGTGTGGCAGATGTTATTGTTTTGTACCACGCAGGAAATGAAATACTAAGAAGTCTGAAAACTGGATTTTGTACGTGCCTGTTGGGTCGTGCCCTCTCATTTAAAAAGCAGTGTAACTACTTTATGTTATCAGCTAGACCTTTCTTGCTGAATATGTTGTGCAGGATCCAAAGCACTCTGGACTGTAACCAGATCTTTCTTTGTAGCTGCAGGGGCCCTTGCGAAGCTAACACGTGGACTGAAAGATGAGTCAATGGCCTACATCTACCATTGCCAAAACCATTATTTTTGCCCAATTGGATTTGAAGCAACCCCAGTAAAAGCTAGTAAAGCGTATAGGTAAGATACTGTGTTTATGCTTATTTTAGTGGAGGAAACGTACAGAAAAATTTATTGTGAGTTGATACCATTTTCTTTCCCTGAATAACATGAGCATAAGAAGACAATCCCTGACAGAATTAGCAGATACAGGTAGTGGGGAGTGCTAAACAACGGAAAGAGTAGGTCACTGGTGTAAGGTGAACCTCAGTCCTCCACTTTGCTTACCAAGCAGAATACCTTTGGCTGCGCTGAAGGTGTAGAGTCACATCAAGGAATGGAGAATGCTAACTCTACTTTTAGAGTTCAAAATGGCAACTGAGTGGAGGTAATAAAGCGTAATCATCTGAATCGAATTTGTTCCCTGTGTGAGACTGTGACCATGGGGTTAATGAAAGCTTTTAGTGTATGAACAAAAGAATACCCAGGTTTTTTATTAAGGCTGTGTTCACTAACATGCCATGTGAATGAGAAGAGTTTGGAAAATGAGTCCCAAACAAAAGTCCAACGCATCAGTCTGTTTAAATTTACCAAAAAGTTAATGGCTTGCTTAATTCATCAGTTATTAAGAATCTGCACTGGAAGAGCAGAGTACAAAAAAAAATTACTAGATTGAAAATGCAGTTTGATAAATAATATGGTCCAGTGTGTGGAAACTTCACATGCCTTATATCTAGTTTGAATTTATATTGTTTAGTAATGACCAGAGAGCAAAATTTCTATACGATGAGACTCGATTCAAAGATGAAAGCAAAAATTTCAATACTTTACCCATGGTTGAAATGGATTCTTAGTCACTAGAGATATTTTAAAGTCAATATTAGATTTTCTCCCTTAAAACATCTCTTCTAACAATGTAAGATGAAGTAATGAGTTCAAGGAGCTTTTCCAGCCTTATTTTAGGCTGGTGGTCAGACCAGAAGAGTATCCTGTTTTCTTCATATCTTCTAATGCCTTACTGGGAAAAATTATATTTAGGCTCCAGAAGCGCTATCAATAGATTTCCTAGCAGTTCTTGTTTACCTGTTTTTGCATTCTAGTTACAAAGGAAAGCTTTTCTTTAAAAACAAGCTAAGAAATGTTTAAGTTCCAAAAGAAATGGGTAGATAGGTTGCTAGGCTGAGCTTAGGAGGCAGTTCTTAGGTCACCCACAGACTTCCTGTATGATCTTAGGTTGCTGGATTTGGACTCGGGAGACCTGGGTTCAGTTCCCAGTTCAACCACAGACTTCCAGTGTGACTTTAGGTAAGTCAATGAATCTATCGTGTGTCTTGGCTTCCCATCTGCACAATGATGGCTTACGTTGTTATTTTACAGGGAATTATAAGTAAACAAATTATTGCAAGCAGTAAGGCCGTATGATGTCTAATTCCCTAGGCAGAAAAATCTCAGTTTTTGTTAGAGTTGAAACTGAAGCGGTTTTTCATGGGATAATTATAGACAGGAAGTCACAGAACAGTCCCCTGTATCTCAGCAGTCTGCCCTGCCTGACACAAGTTGTCCCTGACGAGGTTACCACAGGCTTTGAGTTCCTTGGAAGTTGCTTGCAAACTTGAACAAGTACCAGTTGAGGGTTTAGTTTTTTAATACGTGGTGTTGGATGCTTAGGAGGAAGGGATTGAAGTTACCGGTTGTTTTCATACAGGTTACCCTACAGCCCTTAGTAACAACTGTCAGCTGGGGTGTAGGGTAAAAGTAGCGGAAGGGGCTTTCTTGTGACTCTGCTGGACATCACAGATAGGGAGGAAGACATTTGTTCCACCTTCAGGTGGCTTTCCACAGCTCTTATTTCCATTGTTACGTACATATTTGTATTTGGATCTTACACTAGACTGCCTTTCATCTGAGTAACACTATTTTTTTAGGAAGATCTGTCTTTTCCCCAAATAATAAGCAATACCTTCCCTCTTGCTTGCAGGCCTTATGAAACAAAATATTTCCCTGTATGGAATTGCAGACACTATGTATAGTGTAGGAGCTGGTTTTTAGTTTGGTTGAGGAAATTACTTTAAATGTTAGAAAATCCTAAAAAGAAAAATAGAGTTTTAATCTCTCTTTTTAGTATGCACAATAAATCTTACTAGGATTGTATCTTCTATTGAACAGAGGTCGTGTCTTGCAGCAAGAGGTAGAATATTGGATCTTAATTGGAGAGCCGAGCAGAAAACATCCAACAATACACTGTAAAAGGTACGTTCGTTACTTGGTAAGAATTTAAAATGGCCTGTTTTCTTTCAAAACAAATTGTATTTCTCTTTTAAGGGTCACCAAGTGACTTGATAGGGTTTTCTTTTAATGAATATACTATAGTTCTAACAGAAACAGATGCTTTAGTGAGAAACCTCATGTTTTGACCTTGAGGCTGGTGCTGCAATTTTATATCATGTGGCAGGACAAGCGTGGGCTGCTGAAGGCCAAAGCCTGTTTCTCCTGTTTGAGTGTGACATGGCTGACGTTAGTTGAGACGAAAAGGTGCCTCAGCTGCCTGCGGTCATGCCAGTTGTGATGTACAGGCTGTACCAACCTCGGAGGACTTCATGCCGCAGTTGAGGACGTACATAGGCTATGTCTGGGGCGTGCACAGGATATTACGCTGCTACCAAGGTCTTCTAGCTCAGGCACCGGTACAGCCTGTGCTCTGTTGCATTATTAGCTTATCTATGCGTTAAAACAGTATGTTTCTGATGAGGCCTACCTCATACAAAGTTGGTGTCTAAACTAGACACACAGACTAGGAGAGCTAGAGGGTGCTATGTAGAAATTTCATCAATCAGTTGTATTTGTCGTGATAAACTAATAGAACAGCTTTGTTGGCTTTGCTTGATGGGCTAGTTCATAATGCCAAATACTAATTTCTGAAATGAGGGAGCAGTGCAAAAAAATAGTATTTCTCAAGAAACTAATTCCATGGCCAAAACATAAGTTTTAGCAAACAGCTTCTCTGCCACCCCCTTCCCCTCCCTCCTCCCCGCCCCCCGAGTTAATTATGGATTTTTCTCGATACGTTCAAAAAGAGCTGTAGGGGGGAAAAAAATGCCACACAACTACTTCTTTGCTTTGTCTTCTCTATTCTCTAATTATTTTGAAAAATTGTTTGAAAGTGCTTATCTGACAGTTTCATAGCCAGTCAGATCTATCCCAGTACCTAAAACCCAGATATCTTTTATTTTTGTTTGTTTGTTTTGTCAGTGATGTGACTATGTCAATAACTGTAAATAGCCATATATTTTAGACTAATGAGATGAAGTGCAACAAAATAAAAATTGCATTGTGCATGTGGTTGCTGTGCTGAGAAATGGTGCGCTATCCAGCCCACTGACAGAATTTTGTCCTGTGGTATATGAGCTGCAAATGGCACGGGAAGAGGTTTCTGAATATAGGATACAAACCTTCGTAATCCTAATTTTGATTGTGGAGACATCCTTCCTCCTGCTACAGTCCCAGTGAGGGCTAGGAGAAAGTTCTGTGCTTAAGGTAGGAGGGCAAAGGTTGGGGCAGAAATGGATTTTTCTGAACTTGGAGGGTGATGTTAGTGAGAAGCAGATAATTAGACATTGACAGAACTGAAAAGGCGATGTGTAGGCTTAAAGAGGTTTGGGATATGGGGATATTTCTTTCAGTTGGGCTAGAAGGAGCTAGGAAACTCTGAAGAGCTGAGTGAATGGGGAATGATTGAATTGATAGTGCGTTACAGATGGGAATTAAATAAAATGGAGGAGTGAATTATGGTGAGAGCTCTCTGGTAAAAAAAGATTTAGTGGGCGAAAACAAAACAAACGAGGGTTTGACCAAAATAATTTAAAAGAGTAAGAGAGGATTAAATAAAGAAAAGCTAATATTTCTCCTTGCCTGAACCACGCTTTTGTTTCTTCCTTTCACAAACTGATGAATGGGTAAGGGTAAGCAATGCAACCAATGACTCATGGTGCTCTTACTCATTTTGGAAGGTGTTTCCCAAGAACAGGAATAATCACTGAATGCTTTGATTAGAAGTGATGCTTTTATGTCTAGCTTGATGTCTCTAATAGTTCATTTATCTTTAAATCCCTGATAAGAGTATTTAAAGCTGCAGATCCTTATTTGCGTGTGTGTGGACATGAGTCCTAGTGGTGCTGAGGTTTCGGAAATGTCAGCTGAGCAGTAATAATCTTATTCCGTAGGTGGGCGGATATTGTCACTGACCTAAATACCCAAAATCCAGAATATCTAGATATTCGGCACCTAGAGAGAGGTTTGCAGCATCGAAAAACAAAGAAGGTAAGGTAAACTTAATAAGATGGGAGGAAATTCATGGTAGATTTTTGGCAAACTTACTCATACGTCAGCAGTGTAAGATAACTTCACTAAAAGTGTTGCTGAAGACAAAAGCGGGTAGTTATATACCAGAGTCATTTATATGTACTTGCAGGACAAGATACGATACAGCAGAAACCTGGCATGTGCTAGGAAGAACCAGGATATCTGCGTATACAGTATATTTGGTCACAATATTTAACCTTGCTGGCTTAAAATGTGGCTGCAGCAAGTATTGAAATACTCTGCAGACAAGTTACAGGCAGATCCTTCTGGTGCACAGCCTTCTAGCTATATGTGCACAGGAACGGAAGTACAGTTGAGTAGGATCAGACAAAAGAACAGATGTCTGTCTCTTGCACGGACTTATTGTCAATACATGTAGCTTGCTTTCCTATAGATAGGGCTATATCTTGTGGGCAGGGGATGTATTTTTTGATTTGCAGATTGAAAGTTTGTGAGAAATAATAGGGCTGAAGGGATTTCAAACGTGGAGACCCTACGGAAGACTCTGTCAGCAGGTTGAGAGGGGACCAGAAGAGAAAATTCCTGTGAAAGTGGCTGGGGAGTAAAACAGACTAGCAGAACATAAGTTATACTAGCCCATGAACAATGAAAAGGATAACTTAGAAAGATGAGAAAGAAGGCAGCAATTGGATCTAGGAAACAATCAAAATCAATTGAGCAGAATTGTTTGTTTGTGGATATGGTTTTGTGCGGGGGTTTTGTTTGCTTGTGTGCTATTTTATTGGGTTTTGTTTTGTTTTGTTTGTTTCTTTTTAAACGAATTCTGTCACCTGCCAAGGTGTTAATTTCAAATATCTATGTTTGTTAGAAATGCGCCTGTGTGCATTTAACAAAGAACCTTTTTACTTCGATTAGGTGGGAGGAAATCTTCACTGCATCATTGCCTTTCAGAGACTTAACTGGCAAAGATTTGGTCCTTGGAATTTTCCATTTGGAAATGTTAGACAGGATAAACAATCCCAAACACAAGGCATTTCCAAATCTGAGAGTGAAGACAATATCTCTAAGAAACAGCATGGACGACTGGGTCGATCTTTCAGTGCTGGCTTTCATCAGGAATCCACGTGGAAGAAATCGAACCTTCGTGAGAGGAGGAACAGTGGGTATCAGAGTTATAACGATTATGATGGAAATGATTAAAATTAACTTTAGATAATAGAGTTGATATATTAAAGTTAGTTTTAATCAAGACATATTAGGGATCTTTAATCCTAGAATCCGTATGAATAGAAATCATGGTATAAGATACAGCTTCATAATTATTAAATAAATCTGATTACGTGGTTGCAACGGATTAGATCTGATGTATAAAGTGACAATAAGCACAGATTATTGTACTTTTGCAATCAAAAGTATGACAGCAAAATCAATAATTTCTTTTGAATAATTGTACTGTGTCCTGATCCGTGAAAACAGAAGAGCAGATTGAAGTTAGTCAATGTAATAAAGGGACTTCATTGAAAATACGTAGTCTTCAAAAGCATGAAAACTTATTATATGACTTTATAAAAAGGGTTATTCTGCAAAAGTAAACATTGCCTTCCTTTTAACACTCCATTTTATTAAGGCTGCCCACATCCAGTGAAAACAAAAGAAAATCACATAGGTTAGAAGACCCTCTTGAATTTACAAATTGAATGTACATTCTCTGTTTAGTTCCCAGCAGACTTCTATCAGTCAGGTAATCATACCTTGTCAGATAGGTCTCAGTTACTTTTCCCTTAGCTGGATGCCTGTGTTAGACTGAGAGGAATTGCCTGTGGCAGGGAACGTTCGAGGACGGACCTTCCTTATTGCTTTTGCTCTGTGGGTACAGCGGCTGAGTTCTTATCCTGAAGCCTCTTGAGAGCACGGACTTGCTTAATACAAGCTTTTGAAATTCAGTATTAAAAAGCTGCATTTACCATTAGCCAAATGAGCCAGCTGAACGCTCTGTTCTGTTGGCAGTTCTTTTCCTTGTTCAGTCTTAAACCCTCTGTCATTTTTCTGCTGCTCTTCTAATTTTGTCTGAAAGGGGTGCAAGTGCTGAAAACTGCTGGCAGCCCTGATGATATTATATACCTCTCGGCCAGCAAACAATTCAAGCTTTTTCAGGTGTCCATGTGCAGTCTCTTTTTGGTTTTTTTTTTCCTGATTTGAAATGTATCCAGCTGTTTGCTCAAACACATCTCAACAGTTGTAACTTCTGCGTACAAATGTTCATACCTGCTCAAGGATTAATTTTTGACATAAACAGATTTGTCATGGAATGCAGGGGTTTTGTAGGTTGCTGCTTTTGTTAACCAAAAATGGGAGACTTTTAGACTTTTGTTCATTCAATAAAATTTGTTTTCTATTTTGTTGTTTGCTTTTCCTTTGTCTTGGGAACCATGACCCTACGTTTAGTGAAGGTTTTCTGGAAAGCAGATAAAGGAAGGGTCAGAATTGCGACGTTTGCTTAGCAAAGACAGCCTTGAGGTAGGATGTCTTTGCTCAGTAAGCCTGTGTGGCCTCTGTGACTTCTAATATTTAACTTCTCAAATTCTGCAGGCTGATGACTGAACAAAACAGAAAAGGCAGGAGAAGCGGGGAGCCGAGTGTTACAAAAAAAAGAAAAAAAAAGAAAAAAAAAAAGGTGTCCCACGGTCGGCTGCGGAGGTCCCTCAAAGAGGGCAGCTGGGGCCAGAGGGGACGACGCCGGGGCGTGTGAGGGGCGAGCGGGGCGGGGCAGCAGCTCCCCGCGGGGCCGGGGCGGGGCCGGGGCGGGGCCGGCCTCCGCTCCGCCCCGGCGAACTACACTTCCCGGCGGGCAGCGGGGCGAGCGGGCGCATGCGCAGGCCGCGCGGGGAGGCCGCGGGGCTGCTGGGGGCGCTCGGCCTGAGGCGGCCGGTGCCGTGCCTGGGCGCCCCGACGCTCCGCTGCGCTCCGCCTGGCTGGGATTTTTTTTTTTAAAAAAAAAAACAAACGGTTTTTCTTGTGCGGAAAGCTGAGGGAATCATCCGGAGGCGGCTCGAGCGGCTGGCGGGGCGCCTCGGCCCAGCCCGGCCCCGCTCCTCACAGCTGTTCGAGGTGATGGTGCGTTCTCCGTGATGGAGCCTGCGTGGGTCGTGTAATCGCTGGGTTATTCCTTCTGCCTGCCTCGTAGGCTCTTCTCTCTCGAAGTGGCTGAGAAGGGACAATGGGAGTTCAAGGGCTTTGGAAGCTCCTTGAATGCACTGGGAGACCTATAAACCCTGAAACCCTAGAAGGAAAAATTCTCGCTGTTGGTATCCTTTAGAAAGAAAGCTGAGGAACCAGATTTGCGGGGGAGACTGTTTTAACTGTTTCACTTATTCCGATGTAATATATTGTGTTTAGCTTTTTAAAAAATATTTTAAGTTATGAAAACATTTTGATAAGTAGATTTTATGCTTTGTAGTATGTGTAATACTAAGCTCTTTATCTTTTTAATGTTTGGGTTTTTTTTTAAAAAACTTTTACCAGCTTCCTTACACAAGTGTTGGGCTATAGGATTTTGTGCTTTATAAATACATGTGCTGCTCTCACTAGGACTAAGATGAAAAAGTTTTAAATACTTTTGCATCAACTTTCCTATCAGATGCTTGGTTAAGTGCTGGAAAGATGTGGGAAGAAGTTACCCTTCATGTATTTATATAAATAACTGGGGAAGTACTACTGCTGTATGGTTGTTTCAACTCTGCTTTTTGTCCAGGGCAGTAGGGGCAAGAATTCTTCTCCAAAGTTCACCAGGATTTGGACAGTCTTGGTTTCAATAAGCCAAACCTGGAACACTGGGCAAAAGCCACTCAGTCAAATATGCGCACTTTATAGAAACTATTAATATGGTACATGTTTATGGTAGCACATTTTTTCCTCTTAACGTTTTTTTTAAGATATCAGTATTTGGTTGAACCAAGCAATAAAGGGTGCCAGAGATCGTGGTGGTAATTCTATACAAAATGCTCACCTCCTCACTCTGTTTCATCGACTCTGCAAGTTACTGTTTTTCCGAATTCGACCTGTCTTTGTTTTTGATGGAGAGGCACCGCTTCTGAAGAGACAAACCTTGGTGAGTACCTTTGCTGAGTCATTGCAATGCAAAATAGGATGTATGTGTGCTAAGCAGCCATTTTCAGTTTCCTTCTTATTCTGCTTAACTTTCTGAGCCATGAGGATGGAGGGCTTGAAGTGCACTGCTGTGCAGGTGTTCTTTGCGGTCCCAGTCTTGGTTAGCTGTTGGAGCATGCAGCATCTCCCTTTGATACATTCAGGTTTGATTTGCCAGACTGCAGGGAGGTAGATGATGGTGTAAGCCTGGGTCTTGCTCCAGAGTGGACCTGAATGCAGCTCTTGCAAGCATTTGTACCCAGAAGCTGAGAACTCTTCCCAGGTCCCTCAGAGGAAACCAACATAGAGAGGTTTAGAGGATCTGAAGGTGATGTCCCCATTTATGTAGGATGAGTTAGGAATTGCTCGTAGACTCAGCACATAGAATTATAACAGTAATTCACTGGATGTGTGTCTTCAGAATCCAGCAAAATCTTGTTGGTGTTAATCTTATTTTCACAGGCTAAGCGAAGACAAAGAAAGGAAATCGCTGTCAGTGATTCCAGGAAAACTACAGAGAAACTCTTGAAAACATTTCTGAAGAGACAAGTTATCAAAACTGCTCTTACGGGCAAAAGGCAAGAATAAAAATTATTTTCCCTTTGTTTATAAGTGGCAGGCGTGTTTTTATGTAGCTATTAATCACTACTTTTTTTCTTTTTATTTCCCTAAGCAAGGAACTTTTGCCCAGTATTACAGAAGTTCGAAGGGAAGAAATTGATGATATCTATGTATTGCCTTCTTTAAAGGATGAAGAGAAGAACAGGTAGGTAGAATTAAGAAAAATAGCTTAAACGGTGTCATGGTTTTAGCTGGGATAGAGTTAATTTTCTTCACTGCAGCTGCTACAGTGCTGTGCTTTGGACTTGGTATGAAAATAATGTTGATAACACACCGATGTTTTGGTTGTTGCTGGGTAGTGCTTGTATTAGTCAAGGACTTTTACAGCTTCCCATGCTCTGCCGGGTGCACAAGAAGCCGGGAGGGGAGGGGACAGGGCTAAGAGAGCGGATTCAAACTGGCCAAAGGGATATTCCATATCATGTAACGTCATGCCCAGTATGTTACCTGGGAGGGGCTGGCCGGGGGGGGGCAGGCAGCAATTGCGGCTTGGGGAGGGGCAGCATTGGTCAGTGGGTGGTGAGCAGCTGTATTGTTTGTGGTTTTGGTTTTTTTCCCTTTTCCTTTTTATTATTATCATTACGATTATTACTATTTTAATTATTAAACTGTTCTTATCTCAACCCACAAGTTTCTCTTTTGCTTTGTCTCTTTGAATTATCTCCCCCATCCCACAGGGGTGGGGGGAGTGAGCGAGCGGCTGCGTGGTGTTTAGTTGCCGACTGGGGCTGAACTGTGACAACAGCTGTAACAAACTCAGATATACAAACCACATTTTTTGATGCTGCCGAAAGGCCTTTGACCAAGGAAACTCCATAATATGTGAAGTGTATTTCTTTAATTTATATTTTATTTCAGTTTCTTTTTTGAGAGTTTTGTTTATAGCTCTGGCTACAGAAGCCTTCTAGTTACTTATGGTAAAGTAACAGAAGCAGCTTTCAGCCCACAGATTAAATTTCTACACTGGACTCATGTTTAAGGATGAAAGTGCTACCTCGGTCTCTGTGGCCATATCTCTACAACTAAATGGAACCAATTGTTCAAGCTTGTGTAGCTGGTGTGTGGCAGCTCGATTCTGGTTTGCAGTCCCTCGTTCAGTAGTGTAGACGTGCTCAGCAGGAGTAGGCTTTGTATGTACTGGTGAAGAAGTCAAACTTGTGACATCTTCTAAAATAATGCTAAGTGGGAACATGAAGCTATCCATTAGATTACTCTTTGCACATCTTATATGTACTTCTGTATACTTCAAATGCTGACCAAATAAGAATCAGCTAATGATTTAAACAGCAACAGTTCTCTCAATCTAGTTTTAACTGGCATAAGCCTGCCTTCTTGCTTTCTCTTCAGATTTTTTTGACTTGTGTATGTATTTGTATGTGCATGTATGTGTTTGTATGGATATGCCTATGTATGTATGTGTGTACTTTGATACTTTTGGGAATTTTTGTACTTATTGGTGTCTAATGTCCTTTTGCTTAAAATACGAACTTTATCTTCCTAGGCAAATATCTACATCTTTTTTCTCTTTGCGATTTTTTTAGCTCAGAGGAGGAAGAAGAAAAAGAATGGGAAGTGAGAATGAGCCAAAAAAAGATGTTGCAGGTAAGTGCGTGTCCTAATGGCCCTGTTACTGTAAACAATCCTCTCGTTCTTGGGCTATGCTTACAAGACAAAAAGGTTATAAAAAAAAAAAGTGTTTGGAGGTATACATCCTACTGTAGCATTACTTGTCAAGGAAACAAGTTAATTTTCAGTACTCTCTGAATTCCTACTAATGAGGAAATGCAAATGTAACTTTCTCCACTGAACACCGCAGAATAAAAATATCTTATGGGTTGGTTGTTTTTTTTTTTTTCTGACTACTTTCTCTGGACATGTGGAAAAGAAATTGTTTTTTATAATGATATAAGTGAAATGTGTGCATTTGTGCACATGTGTATGCACATAGAAGACAGCATATTTAACAAAATTCCCATGCTTCTCCAAATATGAATTGATGTTGAAGCACTTCAGTCCTTGAGGTTTCATAGATAAATTCTGTATTCCTTTCTGATGTGCTGATCTCTTGGGAAGAGAAGAAAAAGAAATACATAACCTAAGAAGAAGGCATAATGAATAATAAAATTATCTATGCTTTCATCAGAGTAACAAAAAAAACCCCACCAAACAAACAAAAAACTCTTGGAAATACAGTTTATCTTTGAAGTAGTTGGAATTCAGAAGGATAACCTCTTTGGAAAGGTAAAATCAGACTAGCTGAGGCTATAGGACCGGCTTGTGTGGTTTATACTAAATATATTTTTGTAAAAAGACTAAAACCAAGTTTCTCTGTATAGTGTACTTCAATAATTATGTACTTTATTTTATTAGGTAGTAGTTAATTCTTTTTTCTTAACTGTTTTCTTCACAGTACAGGAAGTAGCAACAAAGATTTTGTGGAGGGTTTTTTTGTTGTTGTTTGGAATCATGCTCTAAAGATTTTACTGTGTCGTATAGGTGTTTATGTTGATTTCCATTTTTATAGGAAGAGTTATGTGAAAATCCTCATTCTATAGATATTGAGTCAGAAGACTTCAACAAGCTGCCTCCAGAAATAAAACATGAGATCTTGACTGATATGAAAGAGTTTACAAAACGAAAAAGAACATTATTTGAAGCAATGCCAGAGGTAATATTTAAAATAATTTTCAAGCCATCAGAATGGAGCTATTGCCATTAATGCAGGTGAAGACTACATAAGAATATCACATCTGGAAGGCTTTACCCCCAGGCCTGTTTAATCAGAGGGTGTTATGTGGAGGGGAGAAAAACCCAATGAGATAATGACTGCCTAACAGAGCCTTCCCCTGTGTCTGTCCAGAGTCCCTGTCTCTTGATTTCAGCTAAAATTGGCACAGCTAATTCAGTTTGGCAAGAATGGGAAAAAAGAAACCTGCTGTGTTTCATGCCTCCTCAGCATTACACCCAGGATTTCTATTGCAAGAACATACCACTGGTGTGGATAAACCAGGCAGAATGAACGCAGCTTCAATTCCAAACCCTCAGGTTGTTGGGGGAGCCGGCAGCTGGGAGGCGGCTTCTGTAATTTAGGTAGATGTGTTACTGAAGCCACTCAGGGACAAATGGGGAATCCTGTCCTATAGTGCCACTTCTACAATACCTTTTCAGAGCACAATTAGATTTTAAAAGTACAATATTTGTAATTTCAAATGATAGCTTGTGCCCAAGGGTAAGCTAAGAACCATCACCTTAAAACCATCTGTGCGGATTCTGTTAAAATTGCATTGTTTTGAAGATGGGGACTGGCTGGTTAGCCAGCTAAGTTTTGTTGGTCACGTCATTGAGATCTTGTTGTGTTTAGCTGGCATTCAGAGCTACTTAGTGGTACCTTTTAGGATTGTTGTGTGTAATGGGGCTAGTGTTGCTGTCACGTGGGAGAACAGCAGTCAGTAAAAGACAAATGTTACCTGCTTGAAGGAAACTGAAAAGGCTCTCCAGAGTGTGGTAACTGAACTTGCTTGAAAGGTGCAGCTGGTGGCATTTTATTTAAATTGACTTGGTTGTTCGTTGTTGTGTTTCTTTGGTTTTGTTTTGTGTTTTTTTAAGGAGTCCAATGACTTTTCCCAGTACCAGCTTAGGGGTTTGCTTAAGAAAAGCAACCTCAATCGGTGCATAGAAAATGTACAAAAAGAATTGAGTCAACAGCACTCGGGTGAAATCCAAACACAATATGAAAATGAAGGTGGTTTTGTGAAAGAAGTGGAATCTAGGAGGGTAGTCTCTGAAGATACTTCTCACTATATCCTAATAAAGGGTATGTCAGGTCTTAATTTTGTAAAACCTCTTGTTTGGTGTGTGCTGTTTGCAGCTGTCAGTTTTAAGAAACACCTGAATATTGTTTACAGGTGCATGTAGCGATACTTTGTATGAAATATGTGTTGCTGTTAGCCATAATTAAATGTGATCTGTAAATGCATAGAAAACTCGTTTATTATCTTTATATAATGTTCATTATGTAAAATGGAATGATAGCATGAAGCAGTTTTTTTATTAAAAAAAAAGAAAATGAAGATAAATTTTTCTTTCAGGTATTCAAGCAAAAGAAGCTACCAGTAGAGACTTGGAAACTACTGCAGGAGTCTCCTCAAAAATGCTTGAATTTACTGAATCGAATAAACCCAATGAATCTCCTGCTAATGCAAAGCTAGTTGTATCTGACAAGCTAGAGACAAAGCAAGACGACAATGTGGTGACAGCACCACCCTCTCCTCGGACTTTGCTTGCTATCCAGGCAGCTATGGTAGAAAGCAGCTCAGAAGAAGAACTTGGGGGTGAAGATACAGGACGATTGAACGTGGGCCAGTCTGTAACAGAGGAAGGGAGTGTGTCTCCGAGAACACTACAGGCAATTCAGCAAGCTCTGAGTGATGGTGAAAAGAGGGAGGAAGTTGTTACTGTTAGAACTGAAGGAGTGCTGCCAGAGAGATCAGAAGTGAAGGATTTTCTGCTTAGTAGCTCAGATGAGGAAGATCAGATTCCTGAAGTTATGGAAGGAAAAAAGATACCTATGTCTATATCTGTATCTACATCTACACCTACTTCTACAATTCATTCCTCAAACCGAGTGGTTGCGCAAGACACTGAATTTGAACAAAAGAGTCAGGAGTTGGAAAAAAATCATATTACAGCAAAGGGCACCAGTATATCCAGAACTGGAAGTTCTTCTTATATTGACAATACTAGAAAAGGCAAAGATGATGTAGGCAGAGAAGAAAATGTTTCCAAAATGGACTTGAATTCTTTGGGAGATAAGGATATAAACTTGTACACGCAGAAGCCAAGCTGTTCCCCTGCACAGACTAATATAGGGGTTTTGATTCATGCTGAAACAACAGACCTTTCTAAAAATGAGGAAGACTTGAAAATTTCTGAAAATATAGAGGAAGTAATTTCACAGACAGAAGAGAATGTATCTGAGGTACAAAAGGATATTAGATTTTTTCCAGAAGAAAAAGGTCTGGAGGAGGAAAGAGAAGGGATATCACAGTCTGAAGACAGTGATTCTGATGGTATGTGCCTTTTAATTGTGTAAAAAGATAAGAAAATAGGACCTCATTGTATTTGTAGTCAGTTGAAGCTAACCTTTTCTCCTAGTAAGAAGTGCTTTAAAATACATCTATTCCTACACATGTAGGAGATGGGAAGAAAATCTGAGCTATGTTTTTCCCCTTGGTGTTATCTTTTACCATTGAAGCCTGAGCATACAATAGGGAGTCAGGGCAGCATGCTGTTGTGTACATTGAATTTAACTGGTGTATTAATGGTCAACCACTTGCTTTCTGTAATTTTGAAATCCTTATATCTATTTACTGCATATAATCACTGCCCAAGTTAACGAAGCATACAAATACTTCTTTTCACACAAGCAGCAGGAAGTTGAAATCTTTATTTTCCTTTAATAGGAAGCTTTATTGAAGTGGATACTGAAATCAGTAATGAGGCTGAGTTTCCTACTAAATATGATGAACTGGGTGGTGAAACAGCACTTCCAGAAATGGAGACGGACAGACATGACACTGTCACACAGGATGTGCTGAAGGAGTCTGAAGTGCAGTCGGCAAATGATGAGAATGTTGAAAGAGAAGGTGATGGTAAAGATGCAGTGGATGAGTGGGAAGACATCAGTTTGGTAACTCCTTGTTGTTTGTTCTGAGCTACTAATGAAGTTCTCTGTCCCCAAGTAGTTCTTAAGGAAAACTGTTGGATGGTTTATTACTGTTTCATTGCTTTCTCATATAAGTATCTAATTCCATAGGAACCAGTTTTTTTTCTTTAAAGATGATGGTTAACCACAATCTCCCTGAAATCAGAGGGGAACTTTAGGGTTTTACCGCTGTGATGAATAGACCTGTCTCTGGTTATATAATTTACTGCCTTAGAGAAGCTATGACAACTTCCAAGTGTGAATTAATGAAGCATGTAACTCTAGGATAGTTATAGTTGGAGACTTAATGCTTTACTTAACTAAGTATACCTGAATTGTTGAAACAATGAAAATCTTGTTTTATTTTTCAGGAAGAACTAGAAGAATTAGAAAATGACCTTTCTGCTGAGCAGAATGTGCTTCAGGCTCAAAAACAGAAGCAGGAACGTGTTGCTGCTTCTGTAACGGGACAGATGTTCTTGGAAAGCCAGGTAGTATTTGTTGAATCATTTTGATTTGATAGTGTGATGTGGTCCCCCCCTCCACCCAAGCCAAACATTTTCTTAAAAGTTGTTAGTAATTTTGCTTAATTATAGGTCACATTTTTTCCTCTTAGGATCTTGTTTTCTTCAGTCTGCTTGATTTAAAATATTGAAAGTATTGAGATAATCTTGAATTCCAACAATTTTAAATAACTGTTATAGTATAAAATAATAAAATTATGAATAAATTAACTTTTTTTTAAGCACCAACTTTTAAAGGTTCGGTCAGTTTGATCTATGGCCTGTTGCTGTGAAAGGTGTAAATTGAGCCAAAAAAAAAAAGTGAGGAAGTTACTTCAGCAGTATGGAATTGATGTAATCTGGGTGTTAGGTAAATTATGATTTCCTGTAGGGATTAAAAGATAAAAGTTTATAAGGAATCCATATGGTCACCCAGGTTTATGCCCTGGGTAACTGATTGTAAAGAATCTCCCCAGTAGCATAAGCCTCTAACTTCTGTTCCAGTATTAGCATTTGAAGGTTAATGCAGTCTAATACAAGGACACAATGTGTTGGGGTTAACGTGTCTATGATATGTTATGTTACAGGTACATAATATAGAATATATATATGTTACAGATACTAGTGATAGTATCTGTGATGTAATAAATTTATTCTAACTAATTTTGTGAAATATATAAATGCTTTTATTTTCTTTGCATAAAAGGCTTAATTTAGAGTCTTGAAAGGACTGACATTTTTGTTTCCTTCGTTAAATTTTTGCTCATACTTGTTTCTTCAGATTATTTATTTGAAGGGCAGTAGATTGCGCTTCTGTAATATTATGTGCCGTATAATGGTAGATGCACCATTATCGTTGTAAGTCTTTTGACCTTGTGCTTTTGGTCTTTATTACAATAAAAGTTGTAAGTCTCGAGACTACCTTTATCAGGGCTCAAAAGCCAACTGCAGTGAGAAAAGGGTGTGTATATGCAGATATACGTACACATATCAAACGTATTTAATAATTTTACACCTTAGCTTTTGCAGTGATTATTACATCCAGCTTGGGAGCAGGAGAGTAAATGGAAAGCATAATTCTTGGAGATGATGTAATCCAGCATTGTGTAACTAACACAAGCCTGTAAACCTAGTGTGTGTGGGATATTTAACTGAGGTTAAATAATGTACTCAATAAAAGCAAATTATGTAAAATGTATCAAAATACATATATATCAAAACACCATCCAAAGGATCACTAGTCTGCACACTGTTTCCTGCTTGATATTGATGTTTCTCTATGCTTTCATACTATTTTCTGTTAAGGTGATGACTGGTTTTTATTTTTATTTTTTTCAGTTTCTTAAAGTTTTTATTTAACCCGTATCTTTCTTTCATGGAGCCCACATAATTGTAATGCATGGACTTTTCTCCATGTTATGGAAAGCACAATACTTAAGTACGCTTGTGTACTTAAGACAGCAGATTCTCAAAGTGTGTAGTAATAGTGTGACCAAGTAGTGCTTGATTTAAGTGGCGCTGTCTGCCTGAGATGAGTAAGTGAGGTTTCCCCCTTGACCCAACTCTCCGTGGCACTTTTCAGCAGAAATTAAGATTTGTTGTGAAATATTAAATACCTCCCAAGCGGGAATCCAGCAGTTCCAAGTCAAGCAGAAGTATAATAGAAGTTCATTCTTCAGATGAAATATTAACTCTTTTCTCTCCATCCTGCAGGAACTCCTCCGTCTGTTTGGCATTCCATACATTGAAGCTCCAATGGAGGCAGAGGCACAGTGTGCTTTATTGGACCTTACGGACCAGACCTCTGGGACGATCACGGATGACAGTGATGTTTGGTTGTTTGGTGCACGACATGTTTATAAAAACTTCTTCAGTCAAAACAAATATGTGGAATATTATCAGTATGTTGACTTTCAAAACCAGCTAGGTAAGCCTCAGGTACTGATTTGTTAAATACCATCTTTAATAAGACAGTGCTGCCTTGTGTCTTTTGAAGTTGTATTTTCTACAGAATTTTGCGTGTCTGTTATTAAAATGCCTGTTCTTTGGAGAGTCTCTAAAGACATGCAGTTGGGTTGCTGTTTGTACTGCCAGATGACCCCCCCTGAATTTACAGACACCTGCATTTAATACATTGAGCTAACGTGATCATCAGGGCAGGAGGGATGAAGTATGGTACCAGGTTCTGCATAAACGTCAGCATGGCTTTTCTGACGTGGTGGGAAAACTATATTCTGATGTCATCAGATTTGTAGTCTCTTGGCAATGGAAGTTAACTTTGGACATACTGACATATAATGCATTAGAAAAGGATCTGGCATATGCTCTGTAAAAGGCGTTTCATTTGTTAATGCTGACAGCTTTTTTCCTTCTTTCAGATTCCTCTGGCAGCAGTCCAGTCAAATTGCTGCTGATTATGTTGAACTACTAAACTTCAGTGACACATAGTGTATTAAGGAAAATGGGAGCCAATTCTACCATTTTCTTATGCCTTGTTTAAGCAGAACTCTTTTTAAAATCAGTTTTGACACTTTCAAAGTTGAGAGGGGCTATAGACTTTGAAATAATACTTTAATATCTTCAGCATGTAAAATTTCACAACATTTTTAGGTGGTGAAAAATGCGTCTTTGGTTTCTTCTCCCAGCAAACTGAAACATTTTTTTTTTTTCCCCCCTACTTACACCTACTTAGGTATGCTACTGTAGCTTACTCGGAAAGTATTGCTGTAAAAGCATGTGTGTGATTTTAGCTGTTATTAGTGTAATAAACCAGAGTTCTTATTTATTTATTTATTTGGGGAAAATAGTCACCATCCATCTTCATGTCACATTCCTCTGTGGTCTTGTACTTTACTCTTTTCCTGTGCGTTGCACAATTTTTCTCTCTTGACAGTTGATGAATATCCTAACTGGCATGCAGATGGCCTTGCTTTGCGTGCTTAGACACACATCCCTCCTTTTCTCCACTGATTTTTTTTTTTTTAAGCTTTAATTTTTTAAATTTTTTGAAAAATCTAAACTCCTGAAGCTAGTCACTGAAAATCAGTCTGGTTGCCTCAGATCTTACAGCATACCAAGTAGAAGCAGTAAGCTGAGTTCTTCCTTCTTTCTGGCTGTTTCACAGGCTCTTTTGGTCTACTTAGTAACTGCACTAGCACAGAGCAAAAGGATTCCAATTTGGGAACTCTTTTAAGAAGCAGAGGCATTGACATTATGGACTAGAGTTCAAACTGAATGTTTTTATTTCCAGTTCAGGGGTTATTAAATTTAGGTCAGCATTAGATGTGAACAGGACAGTAACTGGAGTAATATATGTAAAACAATATCTTTGAGCTCATATAAACTCAGAATTTCCCATTGCCCTTTACACTGTAAAGTGTTAATTTTGGCAAGATGTATTTGCCGAGTTAGGACAACTGCCGGTGCTTGAGCCAGCAGTAGTGTATTGACGTTGCTCCAGAATATAATTTAGCGAATTCTGATGTTGAATTAAATGTGATTTTTACAGAGTTAATGCCTTTATATTCCTTTTGTTTTTTTGCCTTTCAGATAATATGTTATTTTTTAGTTTGTAAGAGAACAGATGCTGAATCCACTGGTTTTATTTGGTTTATGCACTTCCTCTTGCAGGGTTGGATCGAAGCAAGCTGATTAACTTGGCATACTTGCTTGGAAGTGACTACACTGAGGGCATCCCAAATGTTGGCTTTGTAACAGCGATGGAGATTTTAAATGAATTTCCTGGGCATGGCTTGGAACCTCTCTTAAAATTCGCGTATGCTTCATCACGTTTTGCTTTTTTTGTCTCTCCATATTATGAATATTAATGAATATACTTTCCTGCTGTTTAAGCATACAACAAAACATATGACCATCATTGACCATCATTAAGGAGACTAAGTTAACTGTAAAATATCTGACTCCTTGTATCACTATTTGAAATGGCAGGTAAATAAGGTGCCATGTTGATACAGCAATTACAGTGAGACTAACGAAGACAATAGAACAGCTGTAGAACTATGCGACTGCCTCTGAGTTTGTTGCAGAGCTGGATCCGTAGTGGAGTGGAGGTTTATTCTCCCAGAGTTTGTGAGAAGCTGTAGCTTGCTCGTAGAGAAAAGAGACTTGAGTGAGGAATGGATGACCTGGAAAGAGACAGACAGGTAGGCTCTGGCAAAGAACAAGATTGGAAGAGGGCCAACCAGTTGTATTGGCAATGGCAAGGATGGCTAGAATTATTTTTTTATTTTCTTCCTTTTTTTTTCCTTGCATACTGAAAAATCTCCAAAGATTATCATCATGTGTGGAACATCCTCCGCAAGTGAGGCTGAATTTAGGGCCTTCTGTTTAGCAGCTTATGGGGAATCCAGGTGATGTTTGCTGCTGTGGCTTACAATGACTGCATTTACTGTGTATGTTTTGTCTTCTCTACTTTCAGATTATATGTCCCTTTGGCCATTTTTTATTTGGAAACTTCCTACTTCATCTCATGTAGTAACTGAAGTAGGGAGACTAAGGCTATTGAAATTAGTATGGTGGCTCTTGACATTCCAAATCATATTTTTTGGATGCAAATGAATACTTTCCTCTTTTTTTTTTTCAGTGAGTGGTGGAATGAGGCTCAGAAGAATAAGAAATTGAGACCTAATCCACATGATACCAAAGTCAAGAAGAAACTGCGGGAGCTGCAGCTCTCCTCAGGTTTCCCAAATCCAGCAGTGGCAGAAGCATACCTGAAGCCTGTGGTGGATGAGACAAGGGGTTTGTTCTCCTGGGGGAAGCCTGATGTAGAGCAGATCAGAGAATATCCTTTTACTGCCTGGCAGGACTTGTTAGCTAAAAGTACTCAGATTAAAGTTCATGAGGCTGGTTGGTGAGTCAGTAACATAGTGTCAAAGTCTTAACACCTCATAGGTGTGAGGGGGCCCCCGCCCTGCCTGCATGTGCTCTGCTCCAGTGATACCGGCTCTGGATGCAAAGAGAGTCTTGTAGCTGGACTGGCTAGTTTGTTGTGATGTTACCTGTTTCGCGACTTAGAACAGGACTGTTTGTACGTTTCCCATATTTCACAAATATGTTTCAAAACCTAGTTGGAAATGGTGATTCAGTCTGCGCTTTTTCCCTTGTTATATACTGCATTTCTTGCAGTGATGTCTGTTTCTTGCGCCCGTTGCAGGCTGAGCTGCACTGAATTCTTGAAAAGTAGATGGCAATGCATGCAGAGCTAATACTGTTTTAAACATTAAATGAAACTTACACTTGCACACACTGCAAAAGTAAGGTTTACTTACAGGTATTTTCTCATATGGCAGTACCGTATAGCCAAATGAGTTCTGTCTTCACTGAGACATGCTTTTGGAAATGTTGGTATTAGAGAAAAAGCTCTGTAACTAATAGAGATGTAACAGCATGATTAAGATACGTAGCGTAATACTGGAACCATCCACGTAAGTCAGCTGTAATAACTTAGAGTATTTTCTCTGGTTTTGTAGTAGAAAAAGGTTTGAAGTAGAGCAACTTTCCTCCAGTCACTGTTTGAGGAATTTTCATTTTATGTGTTTACAAAATACTAGTAATAGCCGTTTTGTAAAGTTCCTTAACTTTCTGCACGTTCTGTAAGGATCACTTCGGCTGGACCAGGACAAAGATAGACGAAATCCTTTTGCCTGTGATAAAACAGCTGAACTTGCAGCAGGTAAAGTATAAAACTATGTGTAGTTTGAGAGTAACTGGAAAATTTTAAGAGAAGCATTTTCAAATGAGCAGCAAGGTTTTAATCTAAATACATTTCTCAGAAATTGGGATTTGGCCTTTTTTTTAATCTTAATTTGGTCTTTTTTTATCTTTTATATATGTTATTTTTTTAAAAGTCATTAAACTTCTCTAGACTTCATTTCTGTATGATTTGGGTGTGCTGTGAGGCACTTTCTAATTTCAATTGTTGGTTTCAAATTTTGCTATCAAGCACTTACCTCAAGTCCAAGTTGCTGTTTGTTATGGGTGTAGCTGAAGCTACAGGTACCTCAAGCACCTCCAGTACTTCTAAAAGACAACGTGCTGTCTCTAAAAACCGTTTATAAAAATGCCCCTGAGATTTTGGTGAAGTGAAACTGACCATTTGGTACCAGCCATATCCCTTGAGGAGGAGTGCAGGCTGAATCATGGAGTGAGTGCTCGTTAATAATATTACTCTAACTTCCAAATAAATGTTCTGTCAACTTTAATTGTGAATAAAAAAAAAAGTGAATGGTGGTACGCGCTGTGATACTGTGAAAGCCAGTTGTAAAACTGGCCACCTAAGGTCAGATTCTTTTCTGCTTTTGCCGTAAGCAAGATGCCCGGTCTAAACCGGTGTTCTAGGTTCTCTCTGTTGCTCAAAGGAGTGAAAGGTGCCAAAACCCCTAGTTAAACCCATATGCTTTCAGGTTGAGTAGAACATCATTTGGAAGTATCTGTCTCTCTCAGACAGTTTTAGAGAATAGAGGGGCTAGCTTGGTCTATACAGCAAGCCCAGGTGTGGCTGAGTAACACAGACCCATTGTGCGTGACTACTTCTAGTTCTACTCTTAAATCTTTCTGGTGTAGCAGCATGTGTTACAACAAACTAGAGTCAAATGTCGGCATTTTGTTGCACTAGCATATGCAACTGTAAAGTGCACTTACAACGTTTGCTTAGTAAACATTCTGTTGTTTTAACAGCTTGAAGCTAAGGATGCGTTTGTAAGGACGTACTTAAAAGAGCTACAGAGATTCTCTGTATTAGGGTTGAAAGTAGCAACAGATGTCTAAGCAGCAGTGCAGTGTTTATAAAATTTCACTGCTCTTTGCTTATTTAGTTTCTGCAAAGCTTCTTGTTGCATAGTTTATAACAAAGTATAGGTATTACTATAACACTTTGTTATTAACATCTATTTTCATGCATATTAACGTCATTAGTCCTTTGCCCTGCTTTAATTTGGGACGCTTGGTGGTATAGCTAAGATAACAACTGAATTCCCATCACAAAAACATCCAAAGGTGTTTCTCTGTTTTATATTTGATAGACTCAGCTTCGAATCGATTCATTCTTCAGACTAGCACAGCATGAAAAACTAGCTATTAAAAGTCAGAGACTGCGCAGAGCTGTGACCTGTCTGAAGAGAAAGGAAAAGGAGGAAGAAGCTGATGAAATCCGGGAGGCCACTGCTGTTATGGAAACTGAACTTAAACAGTGTGAGGAAAGGAAAGGGGAAGGTACTGCAGGCGGTGCAAATCTTCACGCTGTGGCAACAGAAGCCCAAAGAGGAACGAGAAGAAAACATTCAGATTCCAGAAGAGAACATTTATCTGGAGGTGGTTTTATTGGGAATTTGCATCTTTCACAAACTTCTAGTGACTCCTCAGTAGAGGAATTGGAAAGCAGAGAATTAGGCAAGAGAAAAAGGAAGAAAAATGTCTCTGCAGTGGAGACAGCAGACCATAAAAAGGGGTGCAGCAGCTCAAGTGGTGAGGATGACGAACCAGGAAATGTAGTCATGGTGACTGCCAAGCCTGTGTTTGAGGGCAGAAAAAAGAAATCACAGAGTAAGAGAGGAATTAAAAAGAAAAAGTCTTAAAGGCAAAAAGTCTGTAAAAAGAGAGACTGTGTCTGTGTGTTTTTTTAATGACTTAAGCTGTGTATATATTCTAATGAGTTTTTGATAAATAATAAATTATCCCTATTTTGTCATGCATTTTGTGTCCGGAACTTAAACGAGGGGACTTTAAATGATGGGGGGGGGCGGGGAAATTAGGACATTTACTCGCAAAGACCTAGAATGGACTTGATACAAGTTTTCTGGTTTGAGATTTTAAAATTGAGCCAAAATGTGATGCCTGTTCATTTGCATTCTAACTGAGGTGAGAGAGCTGTTAAAAACCAAATGCAGTCTGTTGCTTCCTTAACTTCCACTTAAATGAAACTTAGAAATAACCCAAGTTGCTTTCAAGGTGCTGAGAGAGGGAAAATCTCACTAAAAGAGTTAGTGGTGGTGTTCTTACTCCCCTCGTTACGCCTGTCTCAAAAGTTTTGTGCTCAAGGTAGTATCGAACTGTTCATGAGACAGTGTAAGCCCTGGTAAAATCTCACGGAAGATCACGCAGTACAGTAAGTCCTTCTATAATCTGAGGTGCCGTAATTGTTTATGTTCTGATTGTAAATGTCATGTTTCTAGATTTGGAGTTACATGACCATGTCCAAAGACAGAATTTGTCTGCAAAAGTGATGTTCAGAGGTACCCGCTGGTTGCAGCACTCATGTCGGATTTATCTGTGAGAGAAAGAATGTGTTAGGCTCAGATTTCCCCCCACCTCACCTGCCTCTCTGAACGATTGTAGAATTTATTTATAGCTCCTGTGGATTAAGGTGGGAAAACACTGAATGCTGCCAGTTGTGCTTCTGTTCTTAGGTTACAGCTTAGTCTGTGCTTCTTTTGCCTTCTTGTTTGGTATTTCTATTTCATTCCTCACTGTTTTATTGTTTGAAAGCCCAAGTCCGTATAATTCAGTTTCCTACGAAACATTAGCCTGCCCTGAAAGGATGGAGGGCTGAGGTGAACTGGGTAGGATTTGGCCCTTATATTTGCAGAGAGTCTAATACTCATGTACGGTATTTACTGGGCAAAACCAATCCCTTTCGATATTACTTTTGTAAAAGATTATAATTTAAGTAAATCTCATCCAGTTTACACGCGTGGTTTGCCGATCACTCTTTAGTTGTACTGAATTTTGTTTTAAAAGAGTAGATTGGGTCTTTGTGATGTGTTTGATAGTTTATAAATGTAGAAGAGCTGTTAATTTCTTCTGCCAAGTGTGGTAAAGTAGAGAGACCTTCAGTTCTCTGGAGGGCCTGTTTAGCATTCTTGTACAATAATTTATTATTCTTCAATGGCACCTAGGAACCCCAGTTGAGGTTGAAGTCTAATTTTGCTACAAACTGGGTAGAGACAGTGCCTGTCCTGAATTGATGACGGTCTAAATAAGAGAAGTCTTAACGATACCTGTATTTGTTCCCACGGCAGTAAGTGGTCGTGATCTGTTGAGTGAAAGTACATCCCGTATGCCCAAAAAAGGAGTGGTATGTGGGTAATCATGCATGTTGACAGCTGTCTCGGGGTAAAGCGGGCTAGGATTTTGGGGGCTGTGGACCTTGTTACAGTTCTGCATTCCAAAGTGAGCACGCATTCGTATACCCCTGCTACAAACGCACCCCTGCCCCCTTGTAAATAGCGCTCGGTGCTCGGAAGACTTTTTTGACCCTGAAAAAGGATGTTTTGTTCTTCGGTTACTTTTTACTAACAGCGAGGTTGTTACTGACGTGGTAGCACTATCTTGTTTTTGTAAAAAGTACTCCGAAGTTGGTTACTTCGTTGGTTGGAGCTCCCTTGCCTGGGTGCCTGCCGCTGTTACGAAACCCGCTCCCTTGCGCAGGGGGCGCGGTGTGCGGTGCCCACTTTGTGTTCGGGCTGCAGCTGTCGTGATTTATTATCGCTCCTGGTGTGGGGATGTTGGCAATGCGTGACACGCTTCAGAGCACGCTTCTGCCTGGGGCTGCCGGGGAGGGACGCGACCGGGCAGATAAGGGCTTTTCTCTTTGAGTACCGTCTTGGGAGATTCAGGTACTGTTCACTGAAACAGGGTGGATGCCGGTGGTATTTCACTGGTCTGCGCCTTTTACTCTAAATTACTTTGTATCATTTACTTTAAGCAGCATAACTCAGCAACGGAGCTGCTCTGCACAGGTTAGTTGCTTGTAGTGTTCCTGAATTCATGTGTTGAAGTCGGACAGGTTGTTGTGTAGTTCAGTGTACCACAAAGTATATTTTTAGAAGGGGGGGAAAAAAAAAACAGAGGGCCACAAAATACAAAGATTTTCCCTTTTAGGGTGATTTTCTGGTGCAGTGCTTCTTGTCCTTCAGAGTGCAAAGGGACTGATTGTTAACCTATTATTTTTATCTTCTAATGGGAAGAAAATTTGTCTTTTTTTTTTTAGACTTCTGAGGTAGATGACAAGCTGATGGATATATGTAACGTTTACTGCTTAATGTCCCAGTAGTTTCTAACGCTACTTATTATTCTGAAGGTGCCTACAAAGACTTTGAATCCCATCGAACCTCTTTTCTGTTCCCCATGTAATGACTATTGCTAACTTCATAGACAGGCACGAATATAATAGCAGTACTTTGGTTCTGTGTGTTATGGTAATGTGTAGAAGCCTCCCAAGTTATTTTTCCACCCTCAAATAGGTTCATGGCTGCCGGCAGTGTGGTGGTAAACTTAAAGATCAAACCTGCGTGTCTTCTGTAGGGTGAAGTCAAGAGAGTATGGTGCATGCCCTCCAACAAGACAGGGCTGTTCTATACTCTCCTCTTTCATCTGAAGTTTTGAGAGGAAAACCTGCCTCAGGCTTCGCACTGTGAGGCAGTTTTCTCGATATTCAGTGTACGTTCTTACTTTGCCTTTTTTTTTTTTTAACTAGGTAGAGATACTCCTTTGTCCATTGCCTTATTTAATTGCATCCCTATTGGCTGTTTAGACACATGTAGGTTATGAACTCTATGCTGACTGTAACCATTCCTGCAAAAATCAAATTTCCATATAACAGTGCAAGAGCTTTCAAAATTATCAGAGCACTGATTTATATTTTTTTTCTGTGAAGTCAGTGTTTTCCTGATTGTAAAACATCAAGAACTGGAGGCTGTTTGTTGTCTGTCTGCTTTTCTGCAAACGGCTGAAAATTGTGCTGTCCTCTGTCATACTTTTCCTATTTCTTCTTTCTCCTGAGTCTGCATGTTCTGTGTCTGTTTATATAGGCACGTACACGTTCTGTTCTGCATGTTGTCTGTAGGTGCTGCTTCCTACTTATTCTCATATGCACCTTTTACTAATAGGTTGTTCCCTTCCCTTCCAAGCCAATTAATTCAAACAAGATTAGATCCTTTTGTGCATTTTTTCTTCTTTCAGACGTTCGTTGCTACCTTTTCTTTCAATCATTTATAAGCTTACCAATGCTGATTTAAATTGATTCTCATTTTAAATTTTCATAAAATAGCTTTAAACATTTATCAAAGCTCCTGGTGGGTTTTTTATTGTTTGGCTGGTTATTTTTTGTTTGTTTGTTTTTAATCTACTTCTTATTCCCCTCTGAGAGAAGAACAGTTGAACTGGTTTGCTGCTTCTCGTTCTTTGAATATTGATGCATTAAATATGGAATATCTGGTGCTTTCAATATCGGTATTTATGTGTCTGCATGTCTTTATTATCAATACAAGTAAATTATAGTGTAATGCGTGTGAAAAAGTTTGGGGTTTTTTGTGAAGTGCTGTATCGGGGAAAAGAAAGAAAGTAATTTTATTCAGGCAGGCTTGTTTTTGTCCCTCCCAGGTTTTGAGGCATAGTATGGATTTGACATCATCACATCATAATCATCTACAAAATGAACTGATAAGAGAAAGACAAGAAGGTAAAATGTTTCTTATTTCACTGTGTTTTCTTGTTGCACTTAGGAGTATTGTTGCGTGTAAGGAACAAGGTGTTTTGCTCACAATGAGCTATCTTCTCATTAATTTTTTGTGAAGAATTGCATTTATGGCGCTTGTACAGAAAATACAACAGATAGCGCTGTTGAGGTATTCTAGCTATGCGGTAAGTATCTGCTATAGCGGCATACGCCAGTCCCGGCGGTTTCCCATCAGTGCCTGGCATGTGGCCCCTGGCTATTTGCCTGCAACTGGTTCCAGGGAACAAAGCTGTGACTACGATCAGGCTGTTCAGGGTAGGTTTGTTTGCAGGGTGTCAATTAAGGAGAATTGGTTATTACAAGGTTTGTTTCTGTCTAGACAACCTCAAACCTAATCTTTGAATACCTTCAGGGGCTGTTGGCAGCTTTTCCTCTTAAGCAAATTAATGGCTGCACATCTTTCAGGATCCTAAAGCATCACGAGTAATCCCCTTTGTAAGGTCACCAGGAGTAGACAAGGTTTTAGCGCAAGTGCGTGTGTTGTTTTGGGATGGGGTCTAGATACGTTCTACAGCTGAATGTGAAAGAAAGAGGTGGTTCTTTTTAAATTATTTGATTTTTCATAATATTCTTGTTTAAAATCTCAGCTGAGTCGTGGTCCATGTAGAGCCAGGCTTTTGAGCTTCTGCTTTTTCAAAAGAGCCCAGCATCAGGTCTGCTTTGCTACTTGTTCAGCAAAGCAAAGTGGAGCTTTGGGCATGACTGCAATACTTAAAACTAATTATTTGCTTACTGAAACTAAGGATTGTTGTTTTGTTTTCAAATACTTTTTAAAGTACCTCAAAGCGATGACCTTCTCTGGAAAGCTGACATTGCACAAGATGATGGCTGACAGGGATTGGTATAGATTGCCGTTGCACAAAGTACTCTTCAAGTGCCTTAATCTGGAGATTTTCTTTAATGCAATTCTCTTTCCTATTGTGTAATTCTGCCTTGAAACAAAGAGCTCAAGTTGATCCTGTGCAACGAAGCATGATTGCTGGGGTAAGAAAAATATAGGAGAAGAAATATTAGAGATAGGACTACTAAAGACTGAAATATTGCTCACTGTCATGTATTCTGTAGTACACAAGGGTTGAGGTAAAGTTGCACAGGCATTTCTATGCTTCTGCAAGCTTGGTTCTCTAATATTGATACTGTCTTCATGCAGGATTTAGGGTGGGAAGAAGTGAGTCTGTGTGTAATTTCTTTAGCTTTTGAATTATGAAAATAGATTGAGCTCTGGCACATTAGGTCAAAGTAGGTAAAATTACTTGGTAGGGCAGAATCTTTAGATCAAATGCAGAAATGTATTCCACTTAGCTAACAGAGTAACTGTGTTGACAGCAATAGCAGGTGGTTCTCTTCCATGTCCAGAAACAGTAGTTTAAGAGGCCGAGGAGACATGAATGGAAAATGGGATATCTTTACAGTTTCATCTGACACCAGGCTTTGGCATATTAAATTCCATGCCAGCTTCTGGAGGTGAAGTGTGCTGAACCTGCTGCACGGAGACTTACCTGCTTGATCACCCTGAGCCTTCCTTGTTCTCATCCTTTACCTCTGCTGCCTTCCCCATTCCCATTTCATTAACATCACCTACCCAGTCTCAGTGTCTGTTTCTCGGGTTCAGTTTCTCTGCAAGTTCCAGTCTGATCTCTCTATATTCAGTGCCTTCCCCTTTCCTTCTTAATTGGCTTGTCATAAGTTCTCCAGGTCAAAACTCCTTATTATTGTTCATGATTCCCATTACTACTGGTTCTCATCTTACAGATAGGTCCTCACCTGGTTTGATCTTTCCTCTGGTGTCTTTATCCAATGAGTTCTCCATCACACCTGCATCATTAGATGTCTCTTTTCCCTCCTCTCATGATTTCTCTTGATCATTACCTTTGACTCTCCTTGGCTAAACTTTTCTGAGATCAGATTCTGCCACTCCCATCTTCACTTCTTGGGATACTAAATTACTTTACCACAGTTGCATTATATAATTTCACTCCAGAATAATTTTATCTCTGATACAAAAGGAGGAGTTTGTGAGGCGTACTTGTCCTTGACACTCCATCGTCTCGCTTCACTTGGCCAGGGCTCAGGTTTTTAATCCATAAATATCTGAGAAAATGCTGACCTGGTAACCTTCGCATATCTCCTGGCATTTTAGAAGGGACACACTCCTTCTACTCACCCTGCTTGACAGATGTCCTAATTGACAGCAATTCCTGCCATCATTTCAAGACTCTGGGTGGAGTCCAGAAAGGTGCCTTAAAGGGGACGTAGCTGGAACGGAGGCAAGTGAGAAGCAGCCTAACCCTGTGTTGTGGTTTAACCCGGCAGGCAGCTAAACACCACACAGCCATTCGCTCACTGCCCCAGTGGGATGGGGGAGGGAACTGGGGAGAAATAAAGTAAAATTCGTGGGTTGTGATAAAGGCAGTTTAATGGGACAGGAAAGGAAGGGAAAATAATGATAAAGGAATATACAAAATAGGTGATGCAGAATGCAACTGCTTACCACCTGCTGACCAACGCCCAGCCAGTCCCTGAGCGGCGATCGCTGTCCCCCTGCCCAACTCCCCCCAGTTTACTGAGCATGATGTCTTATGATATGGAATATCCTTTTGGCCAGTTTGGGCCACCTGCCCTGTCTGTGCCCCCTCCCAGCTTCTCGCTGAGAAGTCCTTGACCAGTGTAACCACTACCCAGCAACAACTAAAACATCAGTGTGTTATCAACATTATTCTCATACTAAATCCAAAGCACAGCACTGTCCCAGTTACTAGGAAGAAAATTAACTCCATCCCAGCCAAAACCAGGACACCCTGTAACTTAGAATTTAAGATATTCAGATGGAAAGAGGGAGTGACTTAATGTCTCATTCTGTTTTCCTTCTCTTTCTCACTCCCTTCCCTAATGAGACTTTTCCATGGACTTCAAAGACTGCTGTAAAGTGTGAAAAACATCCTGGGACCAGAGGACAGAGCCTAAGTCTGTTTCTTCACAACTAAGTGACCAGTTCATCGCTGGGCTTTTCCTTGCTTCTTGTCCATCTAGCATGATCCTTGCAATCCTGGTTTCCTGATGGCCTGCCTCTGGTGGTGATGGGGGTGGGGGGAAGCACCTGGTTCTGTAGGGCAGCTGGAACATACCCCTTGGCTGAGTGAGTTGTGAATTTGAATCCTTCTGAGGAAGGTCCAGCATCCAGTTCCTCTATTTTCTGAGTGCTTAAATTGCTGAACCATTCTTTATATAGTGGACTTTGGCAAGTAACAGTGCTGTTTAAAAAAATAAGCCTATTTATACTATATATAAATGACCCTTTTGCTATATCTTCCCACTACCGCTTTCCCGTCTTTCATCTTCCTCTTTTTTGTGTCTTGGCTTTGAATTATGTTTATATCTTAAAACAAAACAAAAACAAACAAAAAAACAAATGAACAAACGAACCCCCCAAAACCCCCAATCCAAACACCCCTCCCAAACCCCAAACCGCCTCTTCCATTAATTCTCATTTCAAAAACGTCAACACCACCCACCCCTCCACCCCCCTTCCCCCCGACTCATGGAATCCATACCATTAGTTTCCTACATTCTTTTTCTACGCTGCAGGAGTGACCCGAAATATTAGAACTCAAACCCTACTCACCTTGGGCAGCAAGCTGTCTCCAAACCAAAAAAGACTAAAAGAGGCAGTTTGGAATAAGACTTGAGTATAACCCAATTAAGGAGTGGCTAGAGCTAAACTGCACCTCCAAGCAAATCAGAATAGTCTAAAAATACCTCTTCTGAATTTACCTCTTGGCTATCTTATAGTAACTTATCTCTGAGCTCTTTTTTTTTTTTTTGAAAGTGACAGCACTCAAATACTATAGTAAACATCAGGCGTACTAATTTGAATTAAGACTTATCTGTTCCTTTTCTCTTCCCTCAACAAGTAGACCCGCTTTTGCTGAAGATGTTACTAAACTCGAATGGAAACTTCTCATGTGTGGATAGAACAGAAGTTGGAGGTAACACTCAAATAACCAAAGCATGTGTTAACTCTATAGAGAAGTCTGTAACGTCGTCTTCCCTCTCAGCCAAGTGTCTGCCTTGTCTGTTTTCATCTTTCCCCTTTATAGGAGCTGCATTTCAACAATAAATTAAATATTTCTCAACTGCCACACAAAAATGGTGGTATGTTTGTATGGATTGCTGTTGTTAGGTTACTTTCAGGTCCTTTCCTCAAAAAAATTTTAGAAGATGAGTATTATTCATAGGGGAAAATTGGCAGGCATTTTGTTGAGTCTGGTGGCTGTGGTACCTGGCGTGTTCTGGCATGTCATTACAAGGAAATAAGAGCTTTCAGTGGCACAGAGCCCTCTTGACCAGGCAAGGTAAGAGATGTGAAAGATTAGACCAGACAAAAAAAAATGCAGTGTCTAAATTACTCATCCAGAGCCTTCCTATCCATCTTGGTGTTTTGTAATGTACATTAGACCATCTAAATTAAGAACACGGTCTTCTTTTGTAGTCAAAGGGAAATAATTTAGTTATCTTTAGAGATTAAATAGCTGCTCAGTTTAGACCTGAAGATGTTTTCAATGAGAGACGAACATAATGAAGCAACAAGGGAAATACTTGGCACATTTGAATTCATTATGTGTTCAAGAGATAATCTGACTATGGTACTTCTATTTTCAGCTTTCTAATGGTTTTGGATGACCTGTGACTTGGATGAGGCTAGGATATCAGGGGTGTGAATTTCAAATTGAAAATACACCTCTCAAGCCTGGGTAAATACACAGACTGGATACTGTGAACATAACCCTTCTCCTGTTCTTGTCTCCTCATGCTCTGAGCAAAGTGCATCTTGTCTCTTGGCTGAGAAGAGGCTGCCCGTGGGTGGCAGTTTTGTATTTCTGCATTTCAAAGTATAAAGTTTCAAGCTTTATATTACCCTGTTGTAGTATCTCAGATTAATCAATAAAATATACCTCGTCGTTGCCATCACTTCAGCAGGTTGAGCTCGTCATGAAGGTACTAGAATGCCTACACCCGGTTACCTGATCATTTGCCTCTTTGCTGGTAGGGATAAAGTAAAGTAAAATTACCTGTGTAGCTTAGATAAGTACTGGAACAGTACTTTGCTTTATATTCTTAGAAAGGTGTAGGTTACATCTGACTTCTAGAAAGTCAAGGGCGTGATTAGATTTCCCTCCTAACACCTTCCTTTAAGGATCCTTAGGCTGGAATGGAATGAAATAGAAGTAAGTAGAATGAAATAAAGATACTAAAGTGATACCACCTGGCATGTGGGGACTATTCTGTGATTCAGGATTGTGTATGTTTCCATGGAGCCATCTCTAATGCTTGCAAGACCAGGGCTCTGATCCTGAGCTGTCAGTAGTTCAGTAAAAATTGTGAGTCCAGCGACCCTTAGAATTGGGACCTAATGTAGATTTGGGGTAGAATTCTTCTGAGCCATTGGAAATACCCAGATGGAGTCACAGGACTACCCTCTGATGATGCCTATCAGGGTAGTAGTGTAACTCTTCTCCAGTCGTCTTTTACAGTTACAGAACTAGTTTCAGATCTGTTCCCTTACTGACCTTTTTGCAGGTATCTTCATGACGTTGGGGTCTATAGATAGCTATTTTATTATACAATAGTATATATATGTAATGTGTATTTTATCTATTATGTATATTTTACATATATATGTAAAATATAGATCTTGAATCTTACTTTGGATGACTCATGTTCCATGTTCCATGTGTCCAGAGTGGGGACATCTGAAGAGTCCTGGATATCATGAATTGTTGGATTTTTCATGCATTACTCGGCAATGTCAGCACAGGTAGTTCTGTGTTCATCACACTCAGACGCGATTGCTGAGAAGTCTTGGAGGAACCATGCATGTCTTCACAGCTGTTGATACATGGTTCTTAAAATATTTGTAAGTACAAGTCTAAATGGTAAATTTTAAATCTAAACTCTACAGATGAGAGTATACTGCTTCTGAAGAAGGGAAAAATCTGTTGCTGTAGGGTTGAACTTTGTCGGGTCAAGTTCATGCTGAAGGCTTGGATTTCATTCCTTTTGCCAGCTGGAGAAGATCCATCAAAGCAGGAGAGAAGCAGAAGGTGGCTGGGTCTTATTTCCTTATCACCTTGGGCTGTGACACCATTTGACCTCAAGAGATTAAGTAGGGTCAGGCCAGCACTTGAAAGAGACTAATCTGTATTTTTGCCCCTGTAGGTTGTTTTGATGAATCATTGGGTGAAACTATTGTTTCTGAATTAATGCTGTCCTAATCCACTAGCAAAGTACTCGGAGGATGTTTTGTTACTCTGTGCACTATTTGTGAATGAGTCTGAAAATGGAGATATTGACTGCTAGTATATGCTTCACAGCTTTTATGTGGAATGGTCATTTTACTTCCTTTTTTTTAGCCACATTTTAATTCAGGCATCTAGACAGTGGTATCTGTTTTCATTTTAAATATAATTTTAATTCAGCACCCTTGTCGTTGCTGCTTTTCCTGCATTTTAAGTGCTGTTCAACAGTGCCTGTCTCTGTTCCCTTTTTATTCAGTGGAGAATGCATTAATATAGGCAGTATCATTAGTTATGCAGTGAGAGATTTAACATACACTATTGATTGATGGACGATACCCAACCGATTTCTTGATGGAGCTGTATACTCTCAAGCATGATTTTATGTAACAATTGGTATAAAGGGAAGACCTGGTCATGTAGCATGTTTCTAAACAGGTACTATTTCTACTCATTCCAAGCAAAAAGTGTGCAGATGAAGATAGCCTGGGGTCCATTCATGTCATTTTCTTCTTTGTTAAAAAAAAGGTGCTGCAGTTTACAACTTGCTCCATTCTGACCTGGTCTATCTCCTGTTATTTTCCTTCTGCCTTCCCTTCCTCGCTTGAAGGATTTTTCCAACTCTCTTAGCAGAACTCATGTCTTTTTCTTTCTTTAGATTTGTTCTGATATAAAACATTTCATTTGACATTTGAATGTGTCAGCAAAATCCTCTGCTTCCCTACACAAGATTTCGCAGCTTGACACGTGTTTCTCTGACCTGCCACCGACATCACAACTCCAGTCTTCCACATGATTTAGTATGTCTCTTTGGGAAACTATGTTCACATTTTAGTTGTAATAACAATGATTGCTTTGCCTTTAAGAATGATGTTTATGCTGTTTTCTTAATGATGTGGTTGATATAGCACAAGATGTGTCAGCAGTATATGACTTTTCTCCCTCAGCCCTGATATTAACTTAAAATCAAGGGAGTTCAAAGAACATGCTCCAAAGACGTTAGAGTTTTATGATAATACTTTACCTGAAATATTTCAAAGGATGCTATAAGAAATCAACCTATTAGTCAGAAAGTCTTAAGACACTTAGACATTAAAATTCTATTTCAAGAAGAATTTGGGGCATCTATAGATGGAAACTTCTTTGCGAACACAAGTTCAAGACCAAAGGAGCATTATCTGTTTCACTAACAAGAATTACCTCAATTTCTATATGTTACCTGAACAAGATCAGAGTGTCTCATCTTAATGTAAACAACATTCTAGCACTTGGAACTCCAGTGGTTTCTGTGTGTATGAGCTCATGCAAAGAGATGAATAGGCTGAAGAAAGTAATTCTACGTATATACCACCTCCATGCCTCTCCAAATCACAGAAGAGTGACAGCAAACCTACGTGCTCAAACCCAGGCAGACAAAGAGGGGAGGAACGAGTCCTACCAGACCTTTAAGGTCTGACAGTTTAGTATGGGTGCTCGAGTAGTATCGCTGGAAATGCCCGTTATGTGCTTCTATTCCTACAAGAATTGAGACCGAGGTCAGCTGAGCCTTTTCCTCTCATCTGACCTTATTCTACCAATAAGTCAGTCCTTCTCTTAAAATGTCATTAAAATAATTAAAATCCATTCATTGAGTCATAATTCCAAGAATTTTTCTTCCTGAACAAGACAATATGGAATAGCACAGAGATAAACACTCCCAGAATAACAACTTCCTATCAACTTTTTACAACTGTTGTCAAGAAACTAGTTTGATCAAAGTACCAGCAGAACTTTCTCAATGTTTGCAGGAATTAAAAGACATCATCTCTCTTGGATTTTGCTTACTCTGACAACAATTTTCTTGTTGCTTGAAAGATTTCCCACTAGTTCATTATTTTTCTGTTCTGACTGCTCTGAAGGCAGTTATCCTTTTGTGCAGTCCCACAAGGAGTTTGGTTATTCTGAAAGATATAAAGCAGAAATAGAAGAGTGCCTTTCGCAGTATGAAGGGAAACTTGTATGTAAGTAAGCAAATCTGACTAAAAGCCTGTGCTCTTTATTTTGTTAGCACTCTTACTCAGAATCATTAGCATCTTGGTACTGGTAAAATTTCTTATTAGGGTTTTTAACCCTGTCCACCATATGATGTCTTTACTGAAACAAATATTCTTTTTGATTCTCCACAATAGTCAGGTCTTCTTAAGGGGAAGACGAAAATAGAAAAATTATGTAGAATTCTCCAGATAACCCATCTGGGGGATTACCAAAGGGATAAAATGGCCAAAGACTTAAGTGGTGGTATTAAATCCCAGGGTTGGGATTGGGATTCTTCATTCAGGGGTATGGACAGTTTAGCTCAGGTAGGGAACAGTGGCCTACAAACTCTGTTAGTGTAGGTGCTAAGCGAGCCTTAAGTAGCAAAATTGCTGATAATGTAGGGGATAGGTGGGAAATGTTTACTGAGCGCTAGAGGGGTAGCTGGAATACTGCTAAAGTTTTATAGATCTTCTGGCAGAAGCTTTATAAGTTAAGACTTAATAAGTTAAGGCTTCCTAACAAAATTGGATCCAAAACAGATGTCAAGGGAGGAAGAATCAAGAAAAATGGTTGTAATTGGGAGGTAATAGAAGGAATAGCTTTTTACTTCTACAGCTAATACTGATCACAGAAAGAGATCAGACTGCTCTAAGCAATCAGAGAAGATTAAAAGCAGACTATATCTGGTATGCCTGGAAACAGGATAATATATTAAATACACTTACAATATGTGTAATAAGACAGCTTCATATTAATTCTTTCATAAGAAAAGATTAATTTTGCCCTGGAGCGGCATTTCCTGGGCACTTAACTGATGTTTGCGCAGGGATCCCTGCTTGCAGGCACAATGATGCATGTGTTTTCTCTCAACTCAACACTAGAGGCTTGCAGAAATTGTAATGGGCTGCCACATACTACGTGTTTCCTAACATCTTAAATATCATAGTTTCAACATTGACTACTTTATTTGTTACCTTTATAAAATTACACTCTCTGTTTTTTTTCTACTAGTATATGCCTTACATTATTTTTAATTTCACTGTATCCCATTATTAAGGTTCCCTCCCTGCCCCTCCCCCCCCCCCCCCCCCAATTTTTAGGTTACTGTGGGTTGGTTAGTTGCATATTTTTGTTGGTTTGTTTGTTTGTTTTCATTTCAGATTATGTCTCGGTGTCAACGTACTAAGATTGAACATGAACATTTTTGCTTTTCTTCCTTGTTTGTTGCTATTCTCTAGTTTCCTTTGATGCTTAGAGTACACTGTTACAAGCTTAAAGCACTGTATAATGAGCCTGAGCATCTTCCTGATGTGTTTTTGTTTGGTATCATCTCTTTTTTTGTTCATTCCTGCTTTTGTTCCTTGGTCCTTCTATCACAAGGAAGGAGAGAGACTTTGTCAATAGGTTATGGCAAGAAAAATAGTGAGGCGTATGACAGAGCAAATGACAGCAATTGAGGCCACCATATCCTGTGACTGCAGTGACTTGAGGGGGAAGAAAACATGAAGAATCTTCAAAAGAACAATGTGTTACATGCTGATAAAAACATAAATGTTTTAATTTTTAAAAGCCATTGGACCTGAAGTTTCTGTGCAGACCCTGATCTTGATATCTGTGATTTTGATGGTAACTGCGGGCTTGATACAGAAACTCTGCGTTGGACAAGATGTTAGCCCAGTCATCTAAATCTCTAGCATGCTTTCTAGGAGGTGTAACTTGTAAACATGTTTTGCTTTAGCTAATTTGTCAAGAGATCGTAGTTGGCCGTGAAAGAAAAATTCCTGTGAAAACTTGGAATGGTTTTAGACTTTGCTAAGAAAGTGCTCCGGACAACTTCGCTTACTTTTTTTTTTTTTTTTTTGGTAACATTGTGGTGCAGCTTTGTGTGATGATGGCAAAACTGAAACTGGCTTAGTATTCAGCTAAAAAAGAATGAATCCTCTCCTGTTAGAAGAGTTATCCAGGATTATGTTAGCTATCATAAATATCCTTTGCTTAGCAACGGGGATGGCATTCAGGATATCAAGCCAACTGGAAAGAATCCCTCTGACAGGGCTCTGCTGGTGTGGGTGGATAAGCTTTCCTGACACCACCAGTGCTTTCGCTCCTGTCTGTCATAATTTGTGTTGCTAGGATCTGTTTCACAAGTTTTGTGACAGACTTATATATGATACTGTGGCTCCTTTTGTTTACTGTCAGAAAGAACCATGACGTGGGGAAAGGGAACAGTAAAAGGTTATGGAAAGCAATAAAAAATCCGGGCACATAAGACCATGAGTGTCTATAGAAGGGCAGCTGTTCCTGAAGGGAAAAAGAAGGTAAAAAATTTCTTTTGGTTTGCTGAAATGGAAAACAATATATGGTAACATTCCACTTTATTTTTAATGAACTTGGCTTCTTCAGCAAAACAGGAAAGAAATTTAGTCAGAAACTGAAAACTTCAATTAGAATTTATGAGAATTCCGAAGTAGAATGCTAACCGTTAATGATGAAATGTATTTTTATTTACAAAAAAGTAATTCATATCCATTGAATCATAGAATGGTTTGGATTGGAAAGGGCCTTTAAAGGTCATCTAGTCCAACCCCCCTGCAGTGAGCAGGGACATCTTCAACTAGATCAGGTTGCTCAGAGCCCCGTCCAGCCTGGCCTTGAATGTTTCCAGAGATGGCGCATCTACCGCCTCTCTGGGCAACCTGTGCCAGTGTTTCACCACCCTCATGATAAAAAATTTCTTCCTTGTACCTAGTCTGAATCTACCCTCTTTTAGTTTAAAACCGTTACCCCTTTTCCTATCACAACAGGCTTTGCTAAAGAGATTGTCCCCATCTTTCCTATAGTCCCTCTTTAAGTACTGAAAGGCTGCAATCAGGTCTCCCCACAGCCTGCTCTTCTCCAGGCTGAACAACCCCAACTCTCTCAGCCTTTCTTCACAGGGGAGGTGTTCCATCCCTCTGGCCGTTTTTGTGGCCTCCTCTGGGCCTGCATCAACAGGACCATGGTTTCCTGTGCTGAGGGCTCCAGAGCTGGATGCAGGACTCCAGGTGGGGTCTCACCAGAGGGGAGTTGAAGGGCAGCATCACCTCCCTCGACCTGCTGGCCACGCTTCTTTTGATGCAGCCCAGGATACGGTTGGCCTTCTGGGCTGCAGGCACACATTGTTGGCTCATGTCCAGCTTTTCATCCACCAGTACCCCCAGGTCCTTCTCTGCAGGGCTGCTCTCAATCCCTTCATCCCCCAGCCTGTACTGATATCAGGGGTTGCCCCAACCCAGGTGCAGGACCCTGCACTTGGCCTTGTTGAACCTCATGAGGTGCTCACAGGCCTACCTCTCCAGCTTATCCAGGTCTTTTTGGATGACATCCTGTCCCTCAGGCATGTCAACTGCACCGCTCAGCTTGGTGTCATCTGCAAACTTGCTGAGGGTAGACAGGTTCCCACTGTCTAAGTCATTGATGAAAAATGTTAAACAGCACTGGTCCCAGTATGGACTCCTGAGGTACCCCACTTGTTACTGATCTCCATCTGGACATTGAGCCATTGACCACTATCTTCTGGGTGCGACCATCTAACCAATTCCTTATCCACCAAACAGTCCACCCATCAAACCCGTACCTCCCTAGTAAAGAGAGAAGGATATTGTGGGGGACCTTTGACCTGTTGTGTCAAAAGCATTACAGAAGTCCAGATAGATGACATCCGTTGCTCTTCCTTTGTCCTGTCCTGATGTAGTCCCTCCATCAGAGAAGGCCACTAGGTTGGTCAGGCAGGACTTGGCCTTGGTGAAGCCATGCTGGCTGTCTCAGATCAGCTCCCTGTCCTCCATGTGCCTTAGTAGAGCTTCTAGGAGGATCTGTTCCATGATCTTCCCAGGCACAGAGGTGAGGCTGAGAGGTTGGTAGATCGCCAGGTCCTCCTTTCCACCCTTTTTAGAGACGGGCCCAATGTTTCCCTTTTTTCCAGTCCCCAGGGACTTCAGCTGACTGCCATGACGTCTCAAATATAATGGAGAGTGGCTTGGCACCTACATCAGCCAATTCCCTCAGGACTCTGGGATGCCTCTCATCAGGTCCCGTAGACTCATGTATGTTCATGTTCCTCAGGTGGCCATGAACCTGATCTTCCCTTACAGTGGGAGGGGTTTTATCCTGCTGGCCTCCATCCTGCAGTCCATCAGGTTGGGATGGGTGAGGAGAGAGGTTACCAGTGAAGACTGAGGCAAAGACTTTGCTGAGTACCTCAGCCTTCTCCTTGTCTGTTGTTAGCAGTTTGCCAGCCTTGCTCATTGGAAGGGTATACTTCCTTTGACCTTCCTTTTCTGGTTGATGTACCTGCAGAAGCCTTTCTTGTTATTCTTTGTGTCCCTTGCCAAGTTCAGCTCCAACTGTGCCTTGGTTTTTCTAACTCCATCCCTACACAACTGGGCAGCATGCCCATACTCTTTCCAGGATATCTGTCCCTGCTTCCACTGCCTATGCCTTTCTTTCTTGACCTTTAGTTTGACCAACAGGTCTCGACTCATCCATGCTAGTCTGTTGCCTTGCTTGCATGATTTCTTACACCTGGGAGCTGAGAGCTCTTGCGCTGTATGGAAAGTGTCCTTAAATATCTGCCAGCTCTGTTCTGCTCCCTGTCCCTGAGGGCAGTTCCCCAGGAGGTCTTATTGACTAACACCTTGGAGAGCTAGAATTTTGCTTTCCTAAAATTCAAGGTGCTGGCTTTACCCTTTGCCCGACCCATATACCTCAGGACAGCGAGCTCCAGCCGTGCATGATCACTGCAGCCTGGGCTGCCTCCACTCTTGATGTCGCCAATTAGCTCACTTGCCTTGGTGACCAACAGATGCAGTATTGCATCCCCTTTGGTAGGGCTGTCTATTACCTGTCTTAAGTTATCCTCAGTGCATTCCAGGGGTCTACTGGATTTCCTCAACTCACCGTGCTACTTTTCCAGTGGATGTTGGGGTGGTTGAAGTTCCACAGCAGGATGAGAGTTTGTGATCCTGATGTCTCCTGTAGCTAGAGTAAGGAGGTTTCACCAATAGGCTCCACTTGACCCTCCAGATTGTAGTAGACACCAACCACAAAGTTGCCTTTGTTGCCGCAGTCTCTCATTCTTACCGACAAGCTTCCAACCAGCTTGTGGCTATTCTTCAGAGACAGCTCTTCACATTCTATCCATTCTATTCTTGATGTAGAGGGCAACACGTCTGCCCCTCCTTCCTCGCCTGTCCCTTCTGAACACCCTGTAGCCATCGATAGCTGCACTCCACGTTTCAGTAATGGCAACTAAGTCATCGTTTTCTAGCAGCATGATGTTGTCCAGCTCCTCCTGTTTGTTGCCCATGCTGTGTGCATTGGTGCAGAGACACTTCAGCTGGGCTCTTGGCTGTGTCACCTTCTTAGAGGGACACCCCTTAATTCCTTTGAGGTATTTCACTGGTTTCCCTGTTGTGTCCTGTTACTTCAGGACCCCCTGGTGCTCATCTCCGTAAGACTTCAAGCGTGCTGCAGTGTAGCCAGCAAGTCTTAGAGCAAGAGGCTGAGGGCCCCCGCTAGCACCCCATCCCTCTAACCTTGGTGTGTCATCCCACAGCTTGCCATGGGCAATCCTGATATTATCCTCTCCCCCTTCAAGTCTAGTTTAAAGCTATGTCAGTGAGCCTCACTAGCTTGTAAGCAAAGATCTTCTTCCTCCTTTGAGAAGGGGAATCCTATCAGATTCCAGCAAGCCTGATGCAATGTAGGTCATCCCATTGTCAAAAACCCCAAAATTGTGGGGGTGACACCAGCCACAGAGCCATGTATTAATAGACTGGACCCATCTGTTTCTTCCAATGTCGCTGCCCACAACTGGAGGGAGAGAGGAAAAAATAACCTGTCCTCCAGATTGCCTTACTAACTGTCCCCAGGCCCTGAAGTGTCTTTTGATCACCATTGAACTACATGTTGCTGCTTCATCACCACACACATGTGGAAGAACAGTAATGGGTAATAGTCCAAGGGCCATACCAGGCTAGGAAGTTTCCTAGCAGTGTCCTTAACCTGGGCCCCAGGGAGGCAGCAGACTTCCCTAAGAGGAGTGTGTGTCTGATATATTGGACTCTGTTCCCGTCAGAAGGGAGTTGCCTACAACTATAACCTGTCTTTTTTCCTTGTGGAGGTGGCCATGATATGGGGTGTAGGTCTTTCTGATGTATTCTATTCAAGCAACATTTTTGTTTCCAAATCAGCTTTTCAATATAAATTGGTAGTTTCGTTATCAGTCCACTCAGTGTGTTTGACCTTTTATACTTTTGCTTCCAGGGGAAAAAGAAGACGAACAGATAGTTGCAGAAATCATGAGAAGGCGTTTTTTTCCTGCTCTTATAACTCATAAGGCCTGGGAAGGCTTTCACTTTGCTGGTCATGAGATAAGAATTACAGAAGCCACTGATTGTTACGGGGCAGTCGTCTGGCCATCGGTACAATATTTATGCAATATTGTTATTTTTTAGCTTTGGAGTCTTCTTTTAATTTGTTTTGCATGATAAATACGTTCTGTTGTATGTTGTAAACCCAAGGAAAACATTCTATGCTTCTCTGTTCTGCAAATCCAAAACCCAAATTTGCCTGATTTCATATGGATTCCTGGTTCTCAAAGCTTAAATAATATTTCTTGTGTGTGCCCCTATCTCACAAGATTTATGACCTTGTGTCCCCCTCCTCACGTACCAGTAACTTTTGATCATGTTGGCCAATTACAAGCATATTTTGAAGGAAATATAGCAGTCTTACGATTACATTTCTATATATTTTATAAATACAGATGGCTGTATAGCAGGCAGATCCAGTTTGCAGAACCAGCTGTGATATGAGCTCACAAGGTGTTAACACTCGTAGAAGCCACTCAACCTACTCATGTAGGAAAAAAAATTACCTTGTAAATACACAGACATGGGAAAAGGTTCAGCTGGAGCTTTCAGTTTCTTAAACAGCCAGAAATCTAGTGGAAGAAAACCATTGTCCTTGGCTCTTGACATAAGAACCATCAACATGCGCACCATACAAAGAGAATTCTTCAAGGTTTTGAATCTGTGCAATGCAGCTAACTGACCATTATGGAATAATTAAGAGTGAAAGAAACCACCGCTGTCAGGGAGATGCCACAATGCACCATTGACACTTGTGGCATTCAAAGAACATCCCTGAAACAGAACCATCCCCAGCAGCCCCTATAGGAGGGAGAGGACTAAAACCCAGGAGGCTCCATTTCTGTCCCAATGGTATCAGACTCCTAGGATGTTTTTAAGAAGTATGGCCATAGTTCAGAGAGTTAGCGTACTTTGCTGTTTTGAACTCCAAATAATTTTCCTTGTCTTAGCAGACCTGGACAAATCATTTATACTGTATCTCTCAATACCTCAGTGCACATCTTCAAGTAAAGGTTGGCTGACTGCCAATTATTCTCACAAAATCATGGGTTGTACTAAAAAGCATTTTTTTTTTCTGGAATGGTTTAGCCAGTTTTGCTATGGAAAGAAGGCAACCCTTCTGTCTGTGTCTCTTCATGTTTTCCCTTCGTGTTCCATCCAGCAGTATCTGAAAAAAGTCACCAAATTTGTTGAGAGGGCAGAAACTTTAAGGAAACAAAAGTTGCATGGAAAGGAAGCCAGATTTCAAAGTTTACCTAATTTAACTGACAGGAATTTGCATCCTGCAAGCTAGTTTCTACAACAGAATATGGCAAAACTCTGAGAAAAGAAATTATAGGAATATATGGAGCTAATAGGAGATCTTAATATGATGTGGTTTTAAATGCCAGTCAAACATCAGACACAATCTTTATGAACCTGTCTTTAATTAGTCCTCGTGCTCACAGGTTTATTTCTATGTCAAAGCTTTGTTGATTACGAGATATATGTAAGTTTGCATAAAAGACCCTACACTTACTGCTCTCAATTAACAGACAGAAAGCAAAAACTTTGTTTGAATTTCTAGCATATCGACATTGGGTCAACAGTCCTCCTGTTCCTTTCCTTCTACTTCTTAATTAGTTAAAAGTAAAACTAAGAGCGTAGTTTTGTTGTGCCAGACTAAGCCACTAATAGTTGCCTTTCCAAACAGTCATCTGTATTACAAGAAGACATGGCAACTGTTGTACATACTTGTCAGTGGAGACTAAGACTATATAATTATTGAAGTCTGGGAAAAAATGTGGAAGACAAGCTGGAAACTAAAACTATCTTTGCCAGAGAAGTTAAATTAGCAATTTCTATTTCAACACTGAATGAAAGCTCACTGGTCAGTATGAGACAAGGCAAAAAAACTGAAGAAGCTTCTTAATCACAGTTTATAAATGCATATATAAGGAGTCTGTTATAGAGGGCTATTTGTGGCTTTGTTTGCTATAAAAGCTTGCTAAGCTTAACAAGGGAAGCACAGAGAAACTGAAAATTAACTGGAAAAAAAGGGGTAAATCTATTGGTCCCTTTTGAATCATTATGGTAATTAATTATTGTTAGAAATAATTAACTATTGGAAGAGCTTAACAAGGGTTGTTGTGGATTTTCTCTCACAAGCAGTCCTTATATCAAGAAGTCTTTGTGAAGGACACGTTTTAACTCAACCAGAAGTAAGTGCAGTTATAAGCAGGAACTGCTGACTGGAATGTTATAGCTCATGTTATGCAGCGTGACAGATTAGATAATTGCAGTTGTTCCTGCTGGCTGTAATGCTTTGCAAGCCTACATTGAGGCATGTTGCGGCATTTATTTTGTCAGCCTATAGAGCTCAAAGATCACAGTGAGCAGTGATCCTTTAGGGACAGCGCTTGAATGAATATTGCTCGTTTGATCAGACATGAATTTTTTAACAGACAAGAATATTTTTGCATGCTTTTAAATGACAATGCATATTTAGTGAAGGAATTTATTTCATTTATTGTTCAGTGTGTTAATGGATTCCCTCCCCTACAGGCTCTCATTCTGTGTTATTTTTTGGAAACTAATTCTAAACAATACAATTTGGTTGACAAAAATGTGATTGAAATTGGAGCTGGAACTGGGTTAGTCTCCATAGTAGCCAGTTTACTGGGTGAGTACATGCCATTGCTTTTATGCTCTTGGAATCATTGCTCAGATGAATACTGGAGGACAAAGGAAGTGCTCAGTTCTTCTAAAATAATGTTGTTTGAAAGCTTCCAAAAGCATGAAAAAGTAAATTCTAAAGGGCTTGTTTGAAAACCTGCTGTGTTGGTTTTTTTCTGTAAAGCTGTGAGTGTATTGATTCAATAAAGGACGTCCCAGTAGATGATGATGTCATTAACAGTGTTGAAGAGAGGACCAAAATAAGAAACTAGTGGCCTCATGGGATGTCAGTGGCAACCAGGTGAAGCCAGATGTAGGTATGACCAATGCATCAACTCCCATTGACGGAACAGCTCTTGGATGCCAGGTCACTTTCTTTCCATTTGTTTCCAGCATTTTCTTTTAGCAACTGGTCAGCAACAGGTCAGCAACTTGATTTTTCTGCTACAGACACTGTTGTGTTTTCTCTCATGGTAGCCTGTTCTTCCTTAAGAGTAATCCAGACCAGTGACTTCTTTGTTTTAACAGAATTTTGGCTTTCTGTAGTCAGAGAAAACTTCTACCTATGTGAAAAAGGAAAGAACCTGAGGCAATGTTTAAATCTTGTGCTGACTTCTTGGAGTCAGTAACTGGTATTCTTTGATCCCTAGTTGCTCAATGTACTTTTAACGAATATGAGATCAAGATGCAGTAAGTATCTGATTTCTTCCCACACATCTACAGCTGCATTTAGATGGCAATCTGTAGAACAGAACTACTGGGAATCAAACATTTATTTTAAGCACAATGGCTAAGAGCTAGTGGAAGGATTTACATTATTCTGTTGCCCTCAGTGAGAACTACCTGGTAAAATCTGTTCCTTGTGCAGTAGCTTTTGTGAATGGGCTTTTGCTCAAGTCTTGAGGTATATTCAAAGATTATGTTTGTTTTCCCCCTGTCACAGGTGCACTTGTGACTGCCACTGATTTGCCAGAACTGCTGGGAAACCTTCAGCACAACGTTCTCCAAAATACAAAATTGAAATGCAAGCACCAGCCTCGTGTTAAGGAATTGTCTTGGGGAATCGATCTCGAAAAGAACTTTCCTAGGTCTTCCTGTCACTTTGACTATATTATGGCTGCTGATGTAGTTTACCACCATCCCTTCCTGGATGAACTCCTCCTAACTTTTGATCACTTGTGCAAGAATGACACTGTTATTCTGTGGGCTATGAAATTTAGGCTGGACAAAGAGAACCAATTTGTGGGCAGGTTTCAGTCACTGTTTGACTTGGAGGTGATCTCTAATTTCCCCAGTTTGAACATAACCTTATATAAGGCAATGAGGAAAGGCAGGATGAAAACGAGACCCTCCAAACTGATGGTCTGAAAGAGAGATACAGGGAGGTGACAGCTTCAGCTGTTCTGCAGCTTGTTCTCTTTTTAATAATTTCCATGTTAGTAGCTGCTAACACCTGCATGAATGACATTTTTAGAGACAGCTAAAACAAAGCATCAAATTCCTAGTGCATCCCTAATGAATTCCTAAATTCAATTTGCCGATAGTTTTATACACAGAAGAAATGTATCTTTGATGTTTCCTTGACTTTCATGTGCTAAGCTGACAACACTAATAACTTTCACAAGTCTTACCATTATTGTTACAGGTTGTGTAATGAATATTTCCAATAGCTTTCAATTGCAGCTTTGAATGGTGTCTTATAAGACCAACTAATCATTTAAAACTTAAGCCTATGATAAATCTTTGTGTTTAGAAGTTGTGGTGTTAAATCTGATCTTTCCCCATAGTCACTATTGTGTAATTCCTTCCTTTGAATAGCCTTTATAGGACATTAAATTAGCTGGGAATAAAAACCCACCTGGGAAATATACTGTCATAATGAAGGGACAGAATATATTAGTTACCCTTTGATTTAATGATTATGCTTTTTTTCCCCTTCCATTTTTCATTTAGATCAGGGATTCTTCAACAGACAGCCACACACATGAGGCAAGAGGGAGTTAAATGTTTTGTTGCTTGAACAAAGGTCTTGGATAAGAAGAGTACAGCATATCACCAGCTGACCTTTGCAAAGACCTTGAATTCTTGGAGGCCTGCTCCTCCAAAAATAGACTGTTGTCTGGACCTCAGGAAACAACAATGGGAGGATGACAGTGGCTATCAAGAGAGGATCTTTGTACTGCCGGCTGGTGGTGTCTAGAGGCAGAAAACTAAACCAACCTGACACGTAGCTGAGGAATGGGTAGGCTTAGGTTTTTGGTTGGTGGTTTGGTTTTTTTTTTTTTTTTTTTTGTAGTATGGACAAACAAAATACTTTTCTCCTAGTTGCTCAGTATTGTGTTGTCAGTGCTCAGATTAATGTCCTTGAAAGCCTATGAGAGAACTTTCTTTTGGGAAGATTAATAAAATTATTCTCTGCACACCCCATATTTTCTGATTCTGTCTGTAATTGAGTGTGAGAGACCTCCAAGTCCCTTGCAGGCTAGAGAAGCAAACTCAGCTCATGTGCTAATGTCCAGGCAGAGCTTTACCACCTCTGTTATAGCAGACGATTGCTCTAGTAATATGAGGTCTCTGGGGGCTGTCAGTCTTTGCCTTTTTAGTTCCTATTTGTGTGCCCTCCAGGAGTTTTTTATGCACTGTCAGATCTGAGCATTTTTTTTATGATGACTTCCAGAACATACTAGTGGTTGTACCTTTTCTCGTGACAGAAGCATGTTTCTTATTTGCTCTGCTGCCTGGCGCAAGTATGGGGCAGAACTATGGTAAATGACTGGTGTAACTGGAATGTACTCTTACTCCCAGCTGAACATTTGGTTTCTTGGGACAGAGTTTCCTGGCATTAGAGGTGAAGCAGTGCAGAGAGCAAGCTGCCAAGCTATTCCAGTGGGAATGATGTGAAAGGAGGTGCTGAAGAGAATTTGGGGGGGGAGGATGGATGAGGATGTGACAGGTGGGACCTGGAGTTGGAGGGCGGACTGCAGAGAAAAGGTAGCTATAGAGAGAAGGTAAGATGGAGGAAGAGAAAGAGACGTATCACTGGCAATAGCGGTACTGACTTCAAAAAGGGTTAGGAACCATAGCACAAGAGCAGACCATCTCTCTTGCTACTGACTATAAGGGGGACATCCTTGGTGAGCCACAGAGGATGGCTCTGTGATAATACTAGAGCAATCAGTGTGTCTTAGCCCAGGACAGCAAAATGAGAACAAAGCAAGCCAAGTACATTGACTCTACTATCTGGCTGTCCTGCTGGGAGATCACATGTGAGATTTTGGCTTGGAGGTTATTAATGAAAATCTTCTAATCCTCATCTGTTAGTTTCCTGTGACAAGGTTTGTAGGTAGAAGTAGCATCTCTTATTTAATCAAGCAGTATAGCTAGAAAATTAGACTCTATGCCAGCTGGTATGGAGTGTTACCTCTACTTACAGATGTTATTAGGCTTATGTCTGTAGACAATTACAGCTGTAGAAAAACACAGCTACAGAACGGAAATACGTTTTCCACACTGTGTAACAGAAATAGATTAGTTTAAGTGAATAAAGAAACAAACATGGTTCTGTGCCATTTCCAGATTTCCTCTCCCTGCTTCCTTCCTCCTTACTCACTTGCAACCATTAAATCCACTGCAACAGAAACTAATCCTTGCATCCTAAAGGGCATCTCTGTTTACAAATGTTTCATGGATAAATGGATTGGCACTGCAGTTAATGGGTAACAGTGAAAATATCTTGTGAACTCCAAAGTGGTGAAGGCTAAAGAAGGAAAGGAAGACTACAGCAAAGTAGTTAAGTGTGATCTCTTTTAAATAGCTGTTCTGCCTATTAGCCATCCTGTCTGGGCCTCAGGCTGTCCCCAGCTGAGCTTCTGCTGAAGTCAACAGGAGATGTGTTTGTAAATGGATCCAGGATTGGGTCCTTTAGGCCCAACAGCTTGTTAACGTTTACTGTAACGTAACATTACTCCTCCTTCTCACAAATCTGTCTAGCACCACTGTGTGAAGCTTCCTGGGAAAGCTCTAGGGACTGACTGCTCTATTGTACAGCTACCTTTTGTCCTCTGGTATGACAGGCAGGTTATTAACCATGACCAATGGAGGGTGAGGTTGTATGTAACATTTTCCTACAGTTTATTTCTGCTCTTTGAGAACAAGTCTCGTACGAATGTCAAGTATTACTGACTCCTCAAGTCAGTCATAACTGTAATAATAACTGATTCTTTGTTCTAATATTTCAAATAAAGAATCAAGTTGTCATTCAGTGCATTATGTTGCTAATACACATGGCATTTGTATCCATAGTTTGTGAAAGGTGGAGTGAAAAAAAGGTCAGTTCAGTTTGTGTGTGAAAGAGCTCCACCTATGAGGAATGCCAGAGAGGCTGCCTAAGCTGGTAGGCTTTTACAGTGTCTTATAGAGTGTTACGGTAATCATACTAACTGAAGAGATAAACTGGGATGTATGGTGTGGATTCAATCGATTCCTTGGATTTTCCGTATTCCAACTTAAGAATAATTTATTGGGAAAAAATATGTTTAAGTAACTTGAAGTTTTTGGTTAGAATTTCCACAAACAATATGCTTTTCAAATGCTAATGTTTTCAGGAAGGGTTCTTTTTGTATAAAGTATATATAAAGTCATTACAGTGATTTACTATGCTGCTTATTATATAACATCTTCATCAAGGTCTTTTACAAATAATTGCCTTTTCCTTCTAGAATTAAAGTAACAAACACTTTCAACATTGTATGGTTTCCATATGGTCATACTGAGTTTTTGGCGCTGTCTTGTTGAATTGTGATGTTGTAGCTCTGAGTGATTTGGCATCTTTTGCATTATAAAACCCACTGATTTGGGCTTTTGCCTCTTATAACAGCTGTAAGAAAAAGATGTAGCCCTGAACATTTAGAAAAAACACTCAAATGACAATACAGATCTACTGTGCAAACCTCCTTTTCATTTAGAAGCAGTAATGGAGGCCCAGCCTAAGAAATGTGACTGCCAAAAAATACTCAGATAACTACTTTGTTCCCATTCCATCAGGACCTCCAAGTCCTCTTCTGCATAGGTCTTTCTAGCCAGTCAGCTCATGGCCTGTGCTGTTGCATGGTGTCATTCTGTTAGAATTCATGTCAGCCTATTCCTTCAGCCTGTCAAAGTCCCTCTGGGAGGCAGCTCTGCCCTTACCCCAGTTTGGGGTCTTAACAACATTTCATTTCAATGTATTTAATCCGTTGCCCAGGTCACTGATGGAAATGCTTAATTATATCAGTCTCTGTCCTGACCGCACCTGCATCACTCCTACAGGCTGCTAGCTGGGCTTTGACCTTTTGCTCGCTACCTTTTGAGTCCAATGGTCCACTCATTTTTTTAACCACTTTGTAGTCCATTCGTCCAGGCTGCATCTCTACAATTGATCTACAAAGCCTCTATGGGAAAAAGTGTGATAAAATTGATCAAAGAAAAATCAAATTGTATCCATTGTATTCTGCTCGTCCACAGGACCAGTCATAGACAGCAATTAGCTTGTTCAGGTCCTCAGCAAATTTGTATTGGTTGTTTGCAAACATGTGCTTGGAAATGTCTTCCAGGAGGGTTTGTTGCATAGTCTTCCTGGGGACTGAGATGAAGCAGACTGGACCATAGTCCTCTTGAGCATCTCTCTAGTCCTTTCGGAATATGGGCTAATATTTGCATTTTTCCAGCCATTGGGAACCGTCTCTGCCTGCCACCTTTCATATCTGATAGACAGCAATCTCGACATCCTCAGAAACATTCTGCCCATTCCCATGGACTTCTGTATGCTCAGTTTACTCAAGTGGGCCCCACCTCAATTGTCCTACCCTGCTACTACCTCTTTCACCAAACTCTGTAACTAAGCACAGAGATATGGGAATCCTGAGAATTGACCTTGCCAGTAAAGACCAAGACAAAGAAGGAAAGGATTAACTCAGCCTTTTTCATGTCCTGCGTCATTCAGTTCCCTGCCCCATTCAGCACTGGATTTGTATTTTCCTTTTGTTGTTGATGTCCCTATAAAACCCTTCACACCCCTGTCTTCTAATTGAGCTAAACTTTGGCTTTCCTAACTCCACCACTGCATCTTTGAGCAACGACTCTGTATTCCTCCTGGGTAGCCCATCCCTGCTTCCACTTTCTGCGTACTTCCTTTTTCCCATTTTAGCTCAGTCAGGATATATCTCTTTTTCACAGTAGTTTTCTGAAGAGCTTGCTCAACTTTGTACAGGGTGGGATAGACCAAGCTTCTTTGAGGTGGTTGTTACTGAAGATCAGTCAGCCCCTTGGCCCCTTTGCTCTTCAGGGCAGTCCACAATGGGATCCCACCTACTGGTTCCTTGAGCAGTCTGAAGTCTCCTCTCCTGAAATCTAATATCTCTTTTCTGCTCTTGCCTTCCTCACTTTTCTCAGAATAATCAGCCACCATCTCAGGGTTTCTGCAGTCAAGGCAGCCACAAGCTATCATATCCCTAACCATTATTTACAAGTAACAGAGTCAGCAGACTTCTTTCCCTACCTCTCCTAGCACTCCAGAAACCTCTTGAATTGCTTGCAGTGTTGCAAATTACCTTTCCAATGTGCATCAGCGTTGGTTAAAGTCCTTTGTGAAAACCAGGGACCATGATCCTGATGCTTCCTCAGACTGTTTAAAGAAGGCTTTGTCCACTACCTTGTCTCTACCAGATGGTCTGTGGCAGATGTCCCTGTTGGTCTCCCCTCTGATCCTCCCCAAAAGCTCTTGGGTAGCCCACTGTCTCATAGGTAGAAGGGTGTCATGTATTTGAACCTCTACCTCACATAGAGTGCAAATCCAGCCCCCCATGTCTTTGTCCTTTCTTCCTGTCCTTCTTAGAGGCCTGCGGAGCACAGCACTGCAATTGTGCTGTTTATCTGAAAGACAAGGGTCTAAAATATACCAGCGTGACTCTATTACTATCTCTGAGGAAAAATGGTTATTGGAAATAGAGAGACAAGTAAATCAGGATTACTTAAGAGATGCTGCAGACTTTTAGGAGCTATCCAGACGTAAAGTCTGAATGCACTGAAATCCTGAGCACTCATGTTCTGGGAGGTCCATAATTACATGAGTTTGCTATGGAACATTATTCATCAATTGTTAGATACGATCAATCTCTAGTATCAGATTATTGCATTATTGAATTACCCAGATTATATATTATCAGATTATTATTATTATTATTATTACTACAAATTAGCCATAGGCCATCTGTCCTCTGTGTTATTGAGTCTACTCACATTCCTTTCAGGCTTGAAAGCAGTTCATGAAAACAGAAAATGTTATTGCTCTCATGATGCCTGTGATTATTACACCCATGTGTGCAGCTATGACTGCTGCACTCCGAGGTGCTCAGCCTTGGCAGCAGAGTAAAAGGGTCATTAGATACTGGCTACATTCCTGCCAGGGGTCAATCACCTCATAGTAGCATTAACACTTCTGTGTTAATTGGTAGAAGTGTTTGGGCACTCTGGGTAACTGAACAGATTTCTTGATGGTGGAGGAGACCATCTTTGTTTGGAACACATGATTTCTTGTGATTTTTTCTACTGATCTCTCAAACGAAAATTATTAGCAATGTTCCCCAAATGGCCTGAACAATTACAAAAAGTGGTCCTGATGCCCTGACAGTGAAATCCTGGAACCTGTTGTGCTGCTGTAAAAGGTAAGAAAGTCTTGTGGCTTCATTTCAGTTCATTGAAGCTTGGACAGTGTTTTGATTTACAATGGGAAGACACAGATAGAGATAAACGATAAGTCTGATTTAGAGGATGAGAGGCTATTGACAGAAAGGATGCTTTCTTGGCCATTTCTGTCTGAAACGGGTGACTCTGAAAATATTTTAAAGTGCACTTCATCAGCACAGTCCACCTCTTTCCAGACTGCAGTGCTTCAACAAAGAAAGGAAGTTTCTGGGGAGTGTTTTAGTCTGAATTAAGATGAGAAGCCTCACAGTTTCAGAGTCATCTGGGGTTTGCGTGGTGAAAGTGAATGTCTGAGAGCCCTGTTAGTGCTCTGTGTCCCAAGATGGGTGGTACACAGCACTCTAGCACAGATAACTAAAAGACTTTCACTCAGACTACTTGGTAGACAGACCCTCTTCAACTTTTGAAATCTGTTTTTCCTAGCAGCACAGTAGGCAAATAAATAATTTCAAAGTGTGTTGAAACTGATATGTTCTGCAATACTGGTGTTTTGTACTGTAAGACAACTTTGTCAGAAGAGTCCCAGCTAATTCTAATTAGCAAAAGGTAGTGGGAAGAAATCTATTGAACAAGCTATGCAGAAGGTTACAGAGATAAGAAATCATACAGAAATTATTGCTGAGCTATGTAAAAAAGCCCAGCTTTATTGAATAGCTGTTTTCAGCCTAGTGCCCATTTTTCAGTAAACTCCCAGCAGATAGTCCATAGAGTAGCCATAAGCATCTGAATAATAGAGACACGGGAAAGTTCATATAAGAAAAACTGTGAAGATAAATTTGCCTTTTAATAAGTATATAAGGATCCCCACTTGTAATGTCATCATTATCAACATGGAATGTTTAGAGCCTATCTGCAATGTAGCTGCAATTTCATAGAATAATAGAATCATAGAATGGTTTGGATTGGAAAGGGCCTTTAAAGGTCATCTAGTCCAACCCCCCTGCAGTGAGCAGGGACATCTTCAACTAGATCAGGTTGCTCAGAGCCCCGTCCAGCCTGGCCTTGAATGTTTCCAGAGATGGCGCATCTACCGCCTCTCTGGGCAACCTGTGCCAGTGTTTCACCACCCTCATGATAAAAAATTTCTTCCTTGTACCTAGTCTGAATCTACCCTCTTTTAGTTTAAAACCGTTACCCCTTTTCCTGTCACAACAGGCTTTGCTAAAGAGATTGTCCCCATCTTTCCTATAGTCCCTCTTTAAGTACTGAAAGGCTGCAATCAGGTCTCCCCACAGCCTGCTCTTCTCCAGGCTGAACAACCCCAACTCTCTCAGCCTTTCTTCACAGGGGAGGTGTTCCATCCCTCTGGCCGTTTTTGTGGCCTCCTCTGGGCCTGCATCAACAGGACCATGGTTTCCTGTGCTGAGGGCTCCAGAGCTGGATGCAGGACTCCAGGTGGGGTCTCACCAGAGGGGAGTTGAAGGGCAGCATCACCTCCCTCGACCTGCTGGCCACGCTTCTTTTGATGCAGCCCAGGATACGGTTGGCCTTCTGGGCTGCAAGCGCACGCTGTCGGCTCATGTCCAGCTTTTCATCCACCAGTACCCCCAGGTCCTTCTCTGCAGGGCTGCTCTCAATCCCTTCATCCCCCAGCCTGTACTGATACCAGGGGTTGCCCTGACCCAGGTGCAGGGCCCTGCACTTGGCCTTGTTGAACCTCATGAGGTGCTCACAGGCCCACCTCTCCAGCTTATCCAGGTCTTTTTGGATGACATCCTGTCCCTCAGGCATGTCAACTGCACCGCTCAGCTTGGTGTCATCTGCAAACTTGCTGAGGGTAGACAGGTTCCCACTGTCTAAGTCATTGATGAAAAATGTTAAACAGCACTGGTCCCAGTATGGACTCCTGAGGTACCCCACTTGTTACTGATCTCCATCTGGACATTGAGCCATTGACCACTATCTTCTGGGTGCGACCATCTAACCAATTCCTTATCCACCAAACAGTCCACCCATCAAACCCGTACCTCCCTAGTAAAGAGAGAAGGATATTGTGGGGGACCTTTGACCTGTTGTGTCAAAAGCATTACAGAAGTCCAGATAGATGACATCCGTTGCTCTTCCTTTGTCCTGTCCTGATGTAGTCCCTCCATCAGAGAAGGCCACTAGGTTGGTCAGGCAGGACTTGGCCTTGGTGAAGCCATGCTGGCTGTCTCAGATCAGCTCCCTGTCCTCCATGTGCCTTAGTAGAGCTTCTAGGAGGATCTGTTCCATGATCTTCCCAGGCACAGAGGTGAGGCTGAGAGGTTGGTAGATCGCCAGGTCCTCCTTTCCACCCTTTTTAGAGACGGGCCCAATGTTTCCCTTTTTTCCAGTCCCCAGGGACTTCAGCTGACTGCCATGACGTCTCAAATATAATGGAGAGTGGCTTGGCACCTACATCAGCCAATTCCCTCAGGACTCTGGGATGCCTCTCATCAGGTCCCGTAGACTCATGTATGTTCATGTTCCTCAGGTGGCCATGAACCTGATCTTCCCTTACAGTGGGAGGGGTTTTATCCTGCTGGCCTCCATCCTGCAGTCCATCAGGTTGGGATGGGTGAGGAGAGAGGTTACCAGTGAAGACTGAGGCAAAGACTTTGCTGAGTACCTCAGCCTTCTCCTTGTCTGTTGTTAGCAGTTTGCCAGCCTTGCTCATTGGAAGGGTATACTTCCTTTGACCTTCCTTTTCTGGTTGATGTACCTGCAGAAGCCTTTCTTGTTATTCTTTGTGTCCCTTGCCAAGTTCAGCTCCAACTGTGCCTTGGCTCCCCTGACCCTACACAACTGGGCAGCATGCCCATACTCTTCCTCTTGCTACAGTGGAAGGGACTTTGCTCACCCTGGTCCCCATCTTGCGCTCCAATTTAATAAGGTCTAATCAGAGAGAAGAAGTATCTCTTTTATGAATTGTTGGTCTCCAATCAACACCAAATACAGATATTCTCTGTTTCTACTCTTTCTCCATAAATGTAGTTGGTCCTCCATATATTTTTATGTCTTTCTCAGAGTTTGTAATAGTTGGGGGAAAAAGGGATGACAGAGTATAGAAAGAGGCTCATAAAAGTTTGATATAAAATGTATATACATTTTAGAAAGTGGTCTGAAGCCTCCTTGCCTTCTCTTCCCAGCTGAAATCCATTTGTCATTCATGCAGGTTTAAGCTTATCCCTGGGTCTTTGAGGTCTGGCCCCATGACTCCTACGTTCCTGGATGCAGAGCAGTCCAGACTAAAAAACAAAGCAGAGCCTGTTCCCATCTAGCTCAAGGATGAGAAGAAAACTTGAAGTCCAGTCTTCATCTTCTCAAATAAGTGCTGTAACCACTAGACAGTTACGTAAAATTGTGTATCACTACTTCCCAGTCTGGATCAAGAGACACCTTCCATTTCTTTCCATGGGAGAAGTATATTCATAATTTAAGCAGACTAGACCATTGCCAAGGTGTTTAAGTTCTGTGCAATATAAATGGAGTGATGGAGGCACTGATTTCAAGTGTATTTCAAGACTCAATGGATCTCTGGAGGCATTATCTCTCTGCTACTTATCTAGGGAGACTTGATAATACTGAAGGGATTGGCTTTGTCTTTGCACCTTCAGGCAAGTACCTAATATTTCAATGGGATAATGCCTAAGTCAAACATGTAAGTTAGGATAGCATCATTTCACCTTTCTAAAAATTTGTTAGATTTCTTACAGTCCTTACAAGAATTTACTCAACCAATTAATTTAATATTTAGCCTTCTCTTCCTGGAGGATCTTCTCTGCAGGTAACACAGCACTTCAGAAATAAGCCCCTGATATTAGAGAGAGTTCAGTCTGCTGTAGTCCATAACCCAAGTATCAGATCACCACAGGAGATCGAGAATTCTTATTCATATAAAAGAGATCGTCCCTTGAAGTTGCAGCCATTCCAAGTACATGCAGATATCAATAATTCTGTTGTTAAAGCATCTTTGAAACCTGACGTACGATTGGCAGTTGAAGTCTCCGATATCAACACAGTTCTGCTTTTTTCCCAGCATACAGACAAATGTTTTGACTACTCAGTGATGTTTGTGAGGCTTTCACTGCATTATATATAGGCTTTGGATATATGGCAACTGCTGATTAGCTAGTACTACATGCAGTGCTGCAAGCGCCATTGAATGCAGCCAGCGCCTTCAGTCTACATATTTGCTCCTACTGTGATACCTGAATTTTCATGACTGGATCCTTCCAGCCTTACAAAAAGTGTGAAGCTAACCACTTGTTTTTCTGGAAGCAACCTGCTTAATTTTCACTTGAAGGAGGCTTGTGCTCCACAGAAAACTTTCATTCAACATTTGTATCTCCAGACTTTCTTGTTTTACTTCAGCTGACCTCATCCCTAGACCGACTCAGGTCTTATCTTCCTTATCTTTGTCTTCCCAAAACCATGAAGTTCCCACACAGATTCAAAATGGTGTGTTGGCTGAGCAACAGGTAATTTGGATCAAAGCAAGCACTTTAATATGTCAAGAGTTGTGAATCCCTCCCCTCCCTTCCCTTCCCTCCTCTCTCCGACACCATAATCATCTGTAATACACTCTTTTTGGAGTGCAAGCATCTAGGTATTGCTTTGCCTGAGAACTAATTATCACAGAGAAATGCTAAACTTGGTGTAGTATCCCAAGGTTACACAATGCTATTTATGTCTCTGCTGAATCCCAGACCATGTTCTCCAGTCTCTTTTTACAGGGATTCTTCTTATCTCTGCTATAGGAGAGCAATAACGCCCTTGGTGTGCAAGAAATCTCACTTGATTTTGTCTCAGTATTTGGAGTTCATGTCACCCCTCTGCAGTTTCTTGCCAGCCAGGTTGACAGTGGCAGGTGTCTCTTCCTTCAGCCAGAAAGTTCATTCCAACCTGCTAACAACCTGTGCTCTCCTGTGAAATGTGATCACCGTATAAATGTGCTGAAGCTCTGGGAAGTAAGAAATGGGAATTGTGCCATCTTTTCGCATGTTCAGGGCCATCTTGTGTCACCAGAGTTGCACAGCACCATCATGGTCTGAGCCTTCCCTCCCAGTGGTCAGGGATCCATCCATATAGGGGACCTACACATTGAACAGTGGATATGTCTGTTGCCAGTATATTTTCCCAAAGTCACGAGCATGGTAGTGACTGGGCTGAATGATGAATGGGAAGCTTGGGATAACACCTCATGTAGGTGGGACAAGATCCTTAGAAAACCAATTGTGAGAATTAGAAGTGTACTCTGTCTCTGTTTAAGCAACATTACTGCCTCCCATTTGGGCATTTACGGGCCCCTACTTGGAGCTTTGTGACCTTACTGGAACATTATCACCTGAGCAAAGAAGTTGCTCTCATCACAAGCTGAAATACAAAGAATTTTTGAACTGTAGCTTCAGAAAGTGTTTAGCTGCTGCATGCTACATATGCTTTCTTCCAAACTGAATTTTTCGTTTCCATGTTTTACAATAGTTGATAGGGGACTTTTTTATAACTTGTGATGTTTTTCATATTTGATAAGGAGATATGTAATTTGTCCCACTAAACTCTAAATGCAGAGATGCTGCTAGAAGGATTTATAGACAGATAAACAAACGTTGTTTATTAAAGGCATACCAGCTGAAGAAATGGCTAAAGCATTAATTCTTTAAACTTCTCTCTTGTGACTTAATTTGAGATAACATAGTTAGTTTTGGATAGTCTGGATCAGCTCTGATCCAAAAGTACATGGATTCAATTTCTGTCTCCGCTTCCAGACCCTCCTGCTACACATAGAAAATAATCAGGCGTAGTTTCACCTCTCCTAAGTAACTGTTGGAATGTGAAAGGCTCCTGTTGACCACTGGAGGTCACTGTAGCTCTGCAAAAAAAGAAGACCGTTAATTAACAACTGACTAGGGAAAGGCTTAAAGATTGAGCGTTCTGGGACTTTCTGTGTTTATGGTGTGAAAACTGTGGGATAAAAACAATAAAATCCCATTGCAAAATGTGACAAATTTTGGCACATATTTTTTCAAATTGTGCACGTTTAGGATTTATTTTGAGCAAATAGTGTAGGAGTGCACTTCTCGTGCGCCTTCTCTACATGCTGCGAAGATTTCAAGTGCTCAGTGTGAGAGCAGAGGCGCTAGGCTAGTGCACATCCTCTTGTCTTTACACAGGGAAGGGATTTTCATATCAAGAAGTATTTCCAGCCTCATGTGACTGTTATCTGAAGCCTCTGCTTCCCTTAGCTGGCTACAGCTTTGGGAGACCTAAACCATGAGTATATAGGAAATGTAGATTACTTTTTTTTGTGATTTCTTGGAATTTCACCCTTGTCCTCCTCTGTGCTCTCCAGACAGTGAAATGCAACATCTGCCTTCCAGCAGGCAGATGACATGCTCAGCTACAGCAAGCCCTGCTGCACCCAGGCTCTTGGGGCATGACCCCAAAGCAGCTCTCATTACTCTTGGTCACTGATGCATAAGCAAGGACGGTAACTGGCTACACCTGCTCTGTCACTGAACCGCCTTGACATAAACTTGTTACCTGCTGTGTATGTAGCATTGACACCAAGAGAGGCTGCAAAACCTAGCTGAAAAGGTGGTTAGACTTTCTGGCCTTTATCCTGCCCCGAGCTCCTTGCTGCTGCAGTGGTACTGCCATCAGCTGTTGAGCCAGCAAGTTTAAAGCCAGCTCGGAAAGGATGAAATTTTGGCAGTAATACACAAAGTGCTTTCCTGCAGCAAAGCACTTTAGCATATGTTCATACTCAGGCATAACTCTGTCCCTGACTTTAAATGGAGCATGAGAATAAGGTTGTAGAATGTAAAAACTTTATAAAAGATGCAGAATTGTTTAAGTTCTTGTATCAGGGTGCGTAAGAAGCTTCCTGTCTCTTGTAGTCTAATAGCTGCTCCTTGGAGATGTCTCACAGGAAGACATAGATCTCGCCTTAAAAAAGCCTTCACCTAAAGACAATCAGTCAACAGTTAATATGAAAAGTACAAGTGAGGGAAAATACAAAGGGACCGAGATTCTGCTCCAGTAGATCCACATCTACTAAAAACATAGAAGTCAAGGTCCATCCTACCCAAGGTACAAGCCTCAGTTTCCTTTTACAGTTTATCGCTGAGAGGATTACCCCTCTCTGCCTCCTTGGAACTGCGCAGAAGAAAGTATATGAGTGAGTGAGGGTTGACACCTCCCTGGTACAAAGTGCCCGCCTTTAGGTGACGGTCACGCCCAGTGCTGAGTAAGATGAGCTGGGCTATCAGCAGCATGAGAGACTTGGCTTGGAGCAATCCACCTGTTTCACTGGGAATAGGCTTGTTGTAAGTGAGGCAAGCTGGCTGACAAAATGGCAGAAAAGGTCACAAATGTGGTGCATTGCAGAGAGAAGCCATGGCTGCTCACATCTCTTCCTCAAGGGAGGTGGTAATAAGCCATTTTAATAGAAAATTCATACATGCTTAAGTATTGGTTGTTTATTGTGTGCATTGACATAGAATCACAGGATAGAATCATAGAATCATTAAGGTTGGAAAAGACCTCTAGGATCATCAAGTCCAACCATCAACCCAACACCACCATGCCTCCTAAACCATGTCCCAAAGTGGCACAGCTACATGGTTTTTGAACACCTCCAGGGATGGGGACTCCACCACCTCTCTGGGTGGCCTCTTCCAATGCCTGACCACTCTTGCAGTAAAGAAATTTTTCCTGATATCCAATCTAAACCTCCCCTGACACAGCTTGAGGCCATTTCCTCTTGTTCTATCACTAGTAACTTGGGAGGGGAGACCAACACCCACCTCGCTACAACCTGCTGTCTGGTAGTTGTAGACAGCGATAAGGTCTCCCCTCAGCCTCCTCTTCTCCAGGCTAAACAACCCCAGTTACCTCAACCTCTCCTTGTAAGACCTGCTCTCCAGACCTTTCACCAGTTTTGTTGCCCTTCTTTGGAGACACTCCAGCACCTCCATGTCCCTCTTGTAGTGAGGGCCCCAAAACTGAACACAGGATTCAAGGCATGGCCTCACCAATGCCGAGTACAGGGGCACGATCACTGCCCTGCTGCTGCTGTTCACACTATTCCTGATACAAGCCAGGATGCTGTTGGCCTTCTTGGCCACCTGGGCAAGATAGTTTATGCAAAAAACCCTTATACACATGTCCGGACACTGATAATGCAAAGGATGGCTAATAGGCATGAAAGACAAATGTGTTGTGGATTAAGATAAAAGGTGACCAAATTATGGAGTGGAAGCCTAAAGATTCATTTGTCTGCATATATACTTACACTGTATGCACTCAACATGTCATACCTGTAACGGGCTCATGCAGAGAACCTCATGCCCTGCAAGGTACGTAATATGTCTGTTACTGTACTGCAGCTGCTGGGTTTACGTCTGCATCTCAATAGAGGCAACAAATTTGGAAAGGGCCTGAGGTTTTGATGTTTCCATTTCAGATCATGTGTTGCCTCATTTTCCCTGGTGACAGAATGCCCCAAACCCCTCTTTGTTTCCTGTTAGAGGTGCTCAAAATTATTATGAACAGGGCCTTCATGAATGTCTATCAACCCCTCCCTTGGGAGTACTGCCACTTAGGTCACATATTTTTAAGGCTGATGTTATCTCTTAGAGTTATTTGTTGTCTTCATGGACTCGCACATCATCTCTCACTTGTCTAAGGAGCTGTTAGGATGTTAATATTGACATATAAAGCTTCACTATGTATGTAAATCCGATCAATACATCATTAGAATGAGTCCTGAGCCAGAGTTTGAAGGAGGAGAGAGACACGTCATTCCAGGACAGTTCATTGCAACATGTCCCATACACAGAAGAAAGCTAGTGTAAAAATGCCTATGAAGACATTTGGGGAAAACAGGAAAATAGGGGACTAGGTTCATGGCTGGTGTCGTTGCTGGGCAAGTGGTATGACAAGATGTATGGACCCTCTGTCACAAAGGGGTTACTAAATCCTTGCCTGTCACAAGGCTTGTTTCGACAGTATTATAGACAGATGGGAGAGGCTGGTACAAAGGACACCATGTGAGGGTCAAGGTGTGTGCTCTGCTGCTTCCAGCTGGCAGAAACTGGAGAGGTTTAAAATGCTGACTTTGAAGTTTGATCTGATTTACCAGCCTTCTGAGTTAGTTTCTTTGAAAGTCAAGGGTGGGAAGAGACCTTATCTGGGGCTGCAATTTTCCTTCTACCATGCCAACCTACATTTGAGTCACTTCAGAGACAAGCAGAGAGCAGTTGCACCAGGTTTGCTCAGAGGGGCCTGGCAAAGGCTGCCAGGAAAAGGTGTCTGGCCTGAATATGGAAGGCAGGCTGAGTCTGGCTGCTGTAGCTAGGCTACCCAGACAGACCTGGAGAAAAAGGGACAAGGAAGCTGCCAGGTGCAGCGGTGATCCCCAGAGTGAGGGGCATGTGCAGAAGGAAGAGTCCCAAGGGGAGATGGGCGCTGGTGCCCCTGATTGCTGTTGAGAAACCTCCTTTATTCCTTTTCAGAGAGAAAATGGAAAAAATGCATTTAACAACTCACCAGCCAACTTGGTTGTTTTCAAAATGTTTTGTGTTTACATCCTTTTCTACAATTCAATTTGAATATCTGACAGGGAGAAGGATTTCAGAGGAAGAGAAGGTAGGCTCCAAGAGGTTTGCAGCAAGGAATTCACTGTAGTATAACTTCTCAAAGGGAAGTTTTTTAGAGAAGTTAATATTTGATCCTGACCTCCCGTGTAGTTTGGAAAAATCAGCTCTCTAGCTGCTGATTAGAAAGTGTGGCTGACAACTCTATAAAAACCAGCCATGCTTTAAACAGGAGACCTGGCTTCTGAAAGACATTATCCGTCAGTCTGTCTTTAACACCACATCAGCATCTCCGTGAGAAGCAGGACCAAACACAGGGTGACATACTTGGAGCTCAACTTCACTAATTATTGGTAACTGACTGAGAGATTTTGGGCAAGCCTCTGTGCTCCTGTCTATTTTCCTGTCAGTCAAATATGGTTTTCCTGCAGAGTGCTATGGTGTCTGCCTTCTCTCAGACACTCCAGTATTTTCAGTCTGTTTACCAGTTCCTCCCTCTGTTTTTCCAGGACAGCTGTTTGACCTGTTACCATACATTTGGCAGGGATATCTGACAGCCATGGCATAAGCTGTGTTCCCCTTCTAGATCTTCCAAAGGAGCCTATAACGCATATCATTCTCTGTAAGGCTGTGTGACACCTCCCATTTCACATGGACCTGTGTCTACCATGGTGGCATGTCTGAGAACAATAAGCAAAACCTACTGGGTCTGTGGTTTCAACCTGCTCATGGTCTTCCTGCTCTTTCTACCAATACCAATCCTAATGTAATGGTAGGTGTAGTTTCTACCCAGCCTTTAGCTGGTGGGGATGAGCAGATTAAAGCAAGTCATCTTTGCGTCCACTTGTGAGCGTGAGCCTGGTTCAGTGAAAAGCTCCTGCTATTATGGGTCATGAAGCAAAAGAGAGGGATGTGGTAGGGATAACTGGATGTGTCAATCCATGCCAACAGTTCCACCAAGTCCTTTCTTGGATCCTTTGTGGCAGGTTGCCTTTGGAGGGACAATTCAGTCGCTTGCTTTCTTCTCCCCTTCAATAGACTCTGTCCTGTGTAACCTGATGTGTTGTTTCCTTTTATTCCTCTGAACTTTCTGAGAGTATGTTGCCTCAACCTCTATGATTTGGAAGCATAGACAGATCGTGGGGGTGTCGCTGTTGTCTAGGAGAGGTGGTCATAGCCCCACTCAGCTCCAAGGCTCAGGCACATCAGTCACACAGGCTGCATGAAGTCCTATTCTTATCAAAACAGGTGAGCCTTATCTGCTGGCTGCCACAGACACTCAAAGCATTGCCAACAAATGCAGAAACATCATAATGGCCTTTGCCAGGACACCTCTGCAGTAAAAGTGAGCCTGTGTCTGTGCTTCACGCTCACACAGAGGTAGAAGGACTGCCCTCGCTTTCTTTCAGAGCAGCTCCGTACAAGATGAGAGAAGTGGAGAGTGCCTCTGCTCTCCAGACCTAGCTCCTATTCTGCTGGGACAGACATGCTGGGACAGACATGCCAGGACAGACTGCCAACCACCCTGTTCTCCCTCTTCTCCCTGCTTGCTGGGGCTGTCCTGAGGGTCTGGGCTTCTTCCCAGCCAGCAAATGCTGCCATTTGGATCTTGCTCTGCTGGAAATTGTTTCTGCTGGGAGCTCAGAGATGTGGCCATCCTCTGCGGCAATTTGCACATTCCTATTTTTAAGGTTGTAAATAAATAAAAAAAACCCCAAACCCCCAAATGAACAGTTTGTCAACTCTGAGCTGGCCACTGGTTAAGCCACATCATTCCCCACCTCAGCTTGACCAGATTCAGCCATGTGGCAGTGGGAGTGACATAGGCCCAGAAAGAGGGTGTAAATGGACATGTACACGCAATCATTCCTGTGCTTAAGCTGTTTGTAGCTCATTGCGTTGGTGGGAGCTCACTTCCCTGGCTTACTTATCTTGCATAGGCAAGGGAGGCATTTTCTCTGATCACGCACAGTGATGTGGGTTCTTAAGTCACCGAGGGCAGGCAGTTAGCAGGGCTTGTTTCTAGCTGTTGGGATCCTGGCTGCAGCACGCACAATTTTGGACACACTTCTGAAAGGTCCTTTCTCAGAATTAAAAGATCGTGAGGAAATGTCATATTTTATTTTTATTTTTTTTTTTCTTAAAAAGAAACAAACAAAAGAAATCTTTCTCTGTTTTGTTAAAAGATTGCTGATGGCTGTATCCTGGACTGCTATACTCACTTCCTCATGGTAGATACGACAATAGCACATGATCATCCATATCCAGCCCGTATCTCACTACGCATTGCACATGGTGAATAATAATGTCCGACTGCGCGCCGCAGTTTAGAGAACATAAAGTTGGGTAATTTGCACTAAAATTTGGATTTAGACACATTACTGCTAGTCTCCATCCTTCCCAGTATAACAGACAGTGGAAAAAGACATTAAAATAATATATTGTCCACTGAAAAAGCTGTAAATCCCGACTCTGCTATGAATTTAGCACAGCAGAACTGCCTTAATGAGCCATGGGCTGCCACCTACTGACATGCTGTTCAGCAGGAGACTGAAAGCAAGAAGGCTGTAATGTTAGAAATGTTACAGGATTCACTGGCATGCTGCAGAGGTAAGAAGAAATAGGTAAGAAGGAAGATCATTAGTCTGTTCGTGTTTGGAGCAGGAAATAACAGCTGCAGCTCAGGGAGGTAGTGTTGCCATGCTCTAACTGCTTAAACATCACATAACTTTGTGATAAATTTTTTCCTTAGGATCTATTTGCCACTGCCCTTCACCTTGCAAAATGGGCATGATATCTGGTTGGTGGGAGGAATGGGTACTGCAAAGAAAGGAGGCAGGCAGGCATTCATTCGGTGCAGTACAACTTGAAAGGGTTTCAGTCTGAGTCAATACGCTCAAAACCACTTTTTCTTTTTAGACAAGTCTCCAGATTGATTTAACACTGCTGAAATCTTCAAATTATTAATACCATAACTGTCCAAGCAATTGAAATGGAACCAGAATTTTTGAAGAAACTGTACTCTGAGCTGGGAATCAGAAATGTATATATTACTAAGGCAATTGTTATTATTTAACATTATAGATGTAATTACCTTAATAAAGGGATAATTATGTATTATATAATAAACAATATCATTTTGATATTAGGAAGCATTTAGATTTTAATTTTTAGATATAAAAAGAAATGTAAAATTCCCTTGTTGAACGGACAGTTTGAAGAATTATGCCAGTTATGCCACCAGGGAAATTCAGCTTCTGCATAAAAGAACTCAAGCTTTAAACAGCACAGCAAAGGGGTTTAAAATGAAAGCAAAGGTAAATTATTTTTCACTTCTATTTTATGTCTGCCATTATGGGAGGTACTGATGAATGTATATTTCCAAAAACATTTTCACAGTGTGTGCAGGAAAGGGTTAGATCACTATCTTCAGACTGGGATTTATCTTGCATACTTTCAAACACTTACCTTGTCATCTACTACATTTTCTGCTAGATAGCAGGCTTCCTGAGTGCCTTAAAATAGATGCTTGAAAATGCAATTCACCTGTCTTGCCTTAAATGTCTACCTAAGGATGAAATGAGTCATGTTCCTCTCTGTTGGCGGTGAAGGGAACTGACACAGCAAGTTCAGATGAGCCCACCCCTTCTCTTATCTGAGTCCTGAGAGCAGACACGGTTGGAAATGGTGACACAACATTTCCCCAAGTACCGTATCACTTTCTCCTGCCCTTGATTTAGAAAAGGTATGCAGAAAGGGAGATTAAATTTCTCTAACCAGTTCTGCATGATCTCTGATGAGCAGCTGTGAGAGCGTTTGCCAGCACAAGGTGCCCGTTGGTGCCCAAAAGCTTTGCCTACTTTTGGGCATGCAGCCTGCAAGCAGGTCCTTGGGCTGGTGGGGATCTCATGGTCTGCTCTCCTTGTGGGGTACCTTTACTGGCAGCCAGGCAGCGCTGACAACTTCTGCCTGTGCAGACTTTGGCTCTTGGTTTTTACATGGTAGTGGGCCAACTCTCAAACACAGTACAGACGTATTTCTCCTTCTTACAATTCTTGGTTTTTCTGTTGTCAGGAGAATCAGAAAAGACCAACTGGGGTGACAGTTCTTGTGAGGAGGACACACAGTCACCAAGAGCCCAACTGAAACAAGCAATCTTTTCCCAGGTGAGAATATTTCAGTGACAAGCTGCCTTAGGACAAGAGAACAACAGGAGCAGAGTGGGGGACACAGTCCGTCTAGATCAGAAAATGCTTCAGAAACTTGCAAATTTCAGTGAAAAACTAATGAAAATTTAGCCGTATTTTTTTCCCTATAATCAGCCCCCTCACATCTTACAGCTGATCAATAATTTGTTTTGACATCTCAGTTGCAAAAAGAAGGGGGAAAAAGGGAAACTTATGGCAATGTGCCACCTAATTATATCTACAACACAAAATCACTACTTCAGTTGTATCTGACAAACATCAGGGAAGCTTTAAACCTAACTATGCATGAAATTTCTAACAGACTTACCACATGTGTGAAAATTGCCTGCAAAACATTAAAAAGGGTAAATTATACACTATATTGTGTTCTAATTAAATAGACAATGAGGCACCGTATCTGGTTTTTTTTGAAAAGCCTTAGATTCTTGCATATCTCATTATAATAATTAACAATACCACTGCAACTGAAAATCCGTTTTGAGAGAGCTGATGCCCAAGTTGTCATGAAAGAGAATAGTGAGGAGAATTGCTTTCTACTTGGAGAAAAGCAAGCTGTGAGATTTCAAAAACAATTATCATGACTGTGAAAAATCTGCTTGGCAGCTCATTTCATTTGTGTCTCAGGGTTGCCATTCTTTCTTTTCAATGATTTCTTGCTAGGTCTAAATACAGACCTCCAGTCTGAAGCTAATTCCCCACTTCAACTTTTAAACTCACTTTTGAAGAGAACTGGGAAAGAATTTTTTGGTGACTTCCATGATACTCGGCGCTTAACTGCACTTCATTTTCTCTCCTGGATCTAGACTTCAAAGTGCCACAGAGCTATTAATCCACCCTCCAGTGTCTACCATTTATTTCTAGTATAAGTTCTTGTTTTGCTGTGGTTGGCATCAGGAAATGCAGGCTAGCCTTAGCGGGCGCATCAGGAGCATGTGTCCAAGGACTTCACAGCCTGAGCTCTTGCCTTTGTGACTGTTTGTTCAAATGCTTAATTTTACTCTCCTTAGTAGTCCCAATGTATGCATTAAGGTATATTATTTTTTAATAAAAAGGGAAAATGAGGAACCCTTATAAACAGTTTCAAATGTTAAGCCTTGTTGTAAAGAATCCCTTGATGCTTTGTAATGTAGAAACAGCACTCTGTTGATCACGTATAGTGCTTGGCTAGTTTGTTTTTAATGTGCTGCTATGGGGAGTGTCAAGGGCATTCTTGTAAGGGGAACTGGAATAAGAAATGCTTATTATGGGCTCCTGTTAGGACTACACACTTGAAACAAAACCAAAATGTGCTCTATTAAATTTTATCTTGGCTCTGACCCAGAAAAAAAGGAACAAAAAACTGTGGAGGGTTATAACCCCCAAAAAGGAACGGGCTTGAATGAAGACATTGCTGGTATTTTTCTAACCTAATTGAAAACGTATTATTTTGTGAAAGACAAAATGGCATTAAGCAATTTTTTTTCTCTCTTGCTTGCAAAGATTACCTTTTAAAAGGTAATCCTTGATGTCAAATCTCTTCTGAAAACTTGCTGTAAGCATGTGTATGGATACAAGCGTGGCAAAATGTTGTCAAAATGAAGCACAGGCAGATGGGGAAGAAGGTCTCCTTTCCCCCAGTGAAGAAAAGGGGCAGAAAAGCATCAGGAGCAATGAGGTTTTGGAACAAAAATTGTCTCTCTAAAGCTCTGGCTGCAGAAGATGACTCTTGCCGGAAGAAGGCCTCTTTTGTTGTGTGTCTTTGTCCCGTCTGCTTGCTGCCTTCATTTGTCTTTTGCTACCTTGAGGGTGAGCTTTCAGTGGCAATGGCTGTATTCTTGTGTAGGTGTGGGGTTTTTTTTATACACATAAGCAGAGGGGGATGCAATGCTTTCTGTCTTAGCATAACAGCAATTAATACTGAGATGACTGGCACTGGATGCAGCAGGGATTCTGCCTTAATCTGAAAAGGCATATTGAAAATTTTACACATATATATGCAGCTATTGTATAATGACGAATTTGAGAGTAACAGTGAAAGTCTCTTTGGCTTATACAAGACTGGTCACGTCTGTTCACTTGCTCATAACTGCTCCACGATGTTTTTTATATTTATATTTGCATAGATTTATACTGTATGCTTTGGGGGCCTTTTTTAAGAGATGTGCCATTACTCCTGATATCTCTCCACTTATGGACAGAACTTTGAAGGAAGTTGTCTCCATAAGCATTAATGTGGGATAATGCTCAGCTTTTCCACATCTAACTAGAAGAGCAGGGAAGATATGACTCTGAACCCTTTGGGCTGGAGACAAAATATCCCACATCTTGGGCAAGTGCTAGTCTGCCAGGCAAGTGATATAAAATTAAAGCACTGATCCTTCCCTCCCTTGCCCTCTTACTGATGGACCCTGGGTGACTGCCATGTGAAGTCTAGGATCTGCTGCCCTCAGCTGTGGGGTCCAAATTCATCCTCGGTGGCCTAGGGCTGTCCCGTACCAAGTTATGTGGACGGTGACACATGGCAGCTGCTGTTTTGAAATGAAACAAGCTAAATGTTGCAGTGAGCAAAATTCTCTTTGGAAAACTTTGTATTCCAATGAACACATCCTAATTGCTTGCTAGTAGAAATGAATGCACTGAGGTGAGACCCTGCTTGTAACATGTGAAGAATGAAAGCCATTTCTGTTGCTCAAACCAACAGAAAAACTGGTTTTTCTTGCTTACAGCTCTGAACCGCTCTCCTTTCCTGCTACTGTATTTATTGTTTAACTGAGACTAGTGCATTATTTAGTAAAGCAGCTTGGGAGGCAGTTTTTAATAAAAGATACTATAAGAAATACAGTTTATTGTATTATAAAGCTGTATGTTGCAACCTGAATGTAACTACTGGCAACAACAAAACCCTAGTGATGATTTGTAATTCTGCTCTTACCATCGGAAAATGAATTTTGCTCTTTACGTGTTATATAGTAATTTCCTTCTTCATCACATGCTAGTCAAAAGTAGCAGAGCAGAAAGGCACTGCCACTTCTTTGCCTGGACATTGGAGAAGACTCCATGTACCCATGTACTTCTGTGCAAAGCGTCTATGGAGGCATTAATGGCCATTGCATGAGTTTGACTGATCCCTTGATGAACGATTCTTTCTGTTTGTGGAAAGCAGAGTTTTCTCTGTCACTCCACGTCTCCTGCCATAGCTCTGCCTCCTCTCTTAGACTTCTGTCACCCCATGCCAATCACCAGCTTTGGTGGTCACGTGAGTCTGTCATTTCAGTAAGTGTGGGAAAAACTCTATTATGACGGACATGCTACAGAAAATGATGTGTATAAAAATCACACTTTTGAGTTCGGTTGTTCTGAATGTGTATCAGCAAAAATAAAATGACTTTTCAATGATTGCTTGCAAAAGTCATTTCTTCTTTAACCAAAACTTGTGCAACACTAAAAGTTTGAAACAGGAATATATTTATTATCCATGACTTTCAAAATAAATGTGCATCTTAGGGCACTGGGGAGAGCAAAAACGCTTTTCATATACTGCTGAAAAAAAATTACAGGGTTATTTTTGGCCTTTTTTGCCAAAAGGCTTTTATCTTCCTGATGAGCCTATAGACATTGTGCAACCACTAAGTATCTGTTTATTACTTTTATTTCCCGTGCATGAATGCATAAATCATCCCCTGCATGCCTGCAGCCAGGTGGGTACTGCCACCCCGACTTTTGCTGCCTCAGCTACTGTTCTGTTAGCATGGAGCGCTGCTGAGCCCTGAGCCAGATCTCAGTGCAGCCGACTGCCCTGGGTTTATCCAGAAAGCGTGGCTCCCCAGAGGCCTCCTCAGATCCTACAGCTCTGGTACTTGGCTTCTAGTGTCTGGGCTTTAAGTATTTGCATTTAAAATGCACTGTCTTCCAATCCTTACAGAAATGGGACAAACAGATATGCGGTTCAGCCTGAGTTTGAGTATGAAATGCTTTTAGCAGTCTAGGCTATAAATCCTTGGGCTAGGTGAAGGAAGAGTTTATCAGGGAAGAGATTAAGTTTAATCCCAGTGTTTCCATGTTGATAGCAGCATTATTATTGCCATCAAGCACATGGACTGCATATCTCACTAGTAAGTAGCTCTAGCATATCATTCAGCTTCAAGGTCTGTTCAAAGGATTTTTTGTTGTGCTCTTGTTAGCTTTGGATTAACCTTTCTTTCTTCCCCTTAAATTTGTGTTTGTTTGAGTGACAAGTTTTAGAATAATTTTGTAAGCATTTACAAAGACAAAGCTAAATCTACTCAGGACATCTCATGTCATGGTTCACAAATACTCCGGCTGAAAATTAAGGTATGCTACATATTTACATACGTATACATTTCAGCAGGTTAATATTCAATATTTAGTTTGTCTTATTCAGGTGTGTCTGTTGTAAGGGGAAGAGATCAGTGTTCTTGTTGGCTGAAACTTCACTGCAAGCAGATGCTTATACATTCACTTATACGTTCCCTCAGCCTCTGCAGTTAACCTGATCCAGTTGCCCATTGTGCTTCTTGGCGGCTAGCCAAGGCCCTGGGGTGTGGAGCTGGGCTTCTGCCCAATATGTTTGGATGATTTGTGGGTGCGCATGCAAAGAATATCTGCAAACTACTTCATCTTCAAGGATTTACATAATGTGCTCTTTTTTGGCCTCCAACAGCGCTGCTCTTTCTGAGACTTCTCAACAATGTCTCTCTCCCTCATTCTTATCAAGGGTGACATTCTTTCTTAGTCCTACCAGCAGTGTTGTGGTTGTTTAAAACCAATTATGCACTGCAGCTTCTTCTCATATCACATGTGGAAGGTGGAAACTACTGGATTTCTACAAATCCACTGTACTTTGGCCAACTCCACAGATTGCGCCTGGTCAGTAACATGCACATTGATCTTCCTTCTACTTGTCCAATATCACACGCAAAGGATCTTCCATGCACCTTTTGATCAAAGAACATTCACCTTCGTCAGCTGCATAGTGGTCCTAACAAGTAGAATGTGCTGGAGCACTTGTTGATTAATGAAGTTGTTTTAAACGTAATACCTGGGTGGTGTTTTTGTATTCCTGAAATAGAAGACCAAAACATTAGTATATTTGCATAAAGCAAAAGAATGAAAGTCTTTGCAGTCTGTTTACTTAATTCCTTGTCAGTCTTGGTTGGTCTTGGTAAAGGATTTGAAGGATATTGGCACAGATCTCTGCATCTTGGGTTTTTATAATCTGCATCCTTAAGTGACATACTATATACTTTTGAATTATTGTTATTCTTGCTTGTTTGCAGCCCTCCAGTCATTTCCTACAGGCATTTCAGTATTAACGCTCTATCCACCCCTCGTTCGGCCTCAGAATTATACGAAGTAGAGGTTATCCAAGGATCTGGCTTTAGGTATATACTATAGGTGCCCAAATTAGGAATCAACATAGACAGTCTAGGGAAAGAGTTCAGATGCTGTTTCTCTGTGCAGACAGCCTAGGTTTCCAGCTCAGGAACCTACCTTAGACTCCTTAAGCCAGATCTGGTTGCAGCAGGATGGGGCTGTTCACTGTATGCTTTGAAATTATTCAGTGGCTAAACATGTTCAACTATACAACATTTTCTACTGAGTGAAAATCAGCTGAATGGTTTTCAATCGTGCAAATAACCTGTCCTATCTTGCACATTTATTTCAATGAACACCTGCAATTGGGATGGGAGACTTGCATTTTTCTTGGCAAAGTCTTGGTGATAAACTTTGGTGGACAGTGTTACTAATATCATTGCAGTCATACAGAATCATAAACTACCACTTGCATTGAAACTATATTTGCTGAATGATGGGACTTCGGATAGTTTGAAAATGGACTGAAATGGCTCTTCGTTGTACAACATTGATCCTTATAAGATTAAAACCTCTCATATCTCCTTTTAAAAGCTTGATGTGCTGCTATAAAATGAGTTGTTTCATATGAATGTCTTAGTTCTATGATTAATGATAAAACGGAAGTTTTTTTATGATACACAAAAACATTTAGCTCTATCCAAAAGAAGACATCAAAAGGAGGGGTGGGAAGTTCATCAAATGGGTAAGAAAATTTGAGAGAGAAGAATTCTGTGGTGATCAGAGGTTACAGTTTTATAAATTCTGGCTTTTACATTGGTTGCTTCTCTCTATATAATTCTCCCATTAAGTGTAATTTGTATAACTGTGATAATATCAATGGGTGTAGAATGAAAAGTGCTGCAGAAAAGTAGGGTTTGTGCATATAAGTGTGTGATAGTTTTATGACTTCATATATGCTGGGAGTTGGTTCAGGCAAAGAGTTTTGACCCACAAGCTTTATAACTATAGTGTGTGAGGAATCCCCTTGTAACAGAGTAGTGCCCCACTCCAGAACATACGGAGCCCTGCACTTGTGGCTTGCTCTGTGGCAGCTCCCTTGGTCCTTGGCTCTCTTTTAGCCTAGCCATGCGTTCAGCTTTTGCCACTCCTGTTACTCTTCACTTGTGGCTACAGCACCACCCCAGCAGCCCAAGCTCACCTTTTATGACCTGAGGCCCCACCTGAAGCACGCAGAAGTGGTTACGGTGCAACTCATAGGTGCCATTTGGGATTCTCTAAGGAACCTGAGACACCTGCCTGGGCCTGACAGATATGCCACAGGACTTAGGAGAGATCTGTGCTATTCCAAAGGGGCAGGTGCAGGCCAGGTGGGTACTCTGGGGCATCCAAAATAGCTCTGGCTACCAGTGCTCAGGCAACTAAATCACGCTCTCAGACCTCCTCTATAATCAAGGGGAAGTAATAATCATTTTTAGAGGATGGCTCAAGATACTAGGTAAGTTGAATCATGCTGCTATTTCTTTTTCTGTCAACTGCAGAGACTCTTCAGATGATAATGCTCCTAACGCTAAGCATCTCAGTTTGATTAGATCTGGGTTTGTATATCTAGCTGTTCCAGATGACACGGTAACTGTGCAGAAAAGCATATGCTGATTCTAATTAGTTTCTGATTAGACCCAGGCAAAGTGTTTTTCTCTGAATAACGTATTTACAAAAAAACCCCTACCGTTTCAGGATGGCTGAAAATAATTCATGATATTTGTCTCAGTTTTGCCAAAAGACTGGGTTACATAAAAGTGACAGCAAGCTGCGAGGAAAAGTCAGAGGAGTTTGATCTTTTTTGAAATGGTTGCTCCCACATGTGTCTGCTGGGTCAGGTTCTCATACCAACAGGAGCAAAAAGGGACAGACGCCACATCACATTGCCAGAGAGGGAGACGTGCTACCTCTTCTTCCTCATACCCCTGTGTCTTGCCTGCTGATAGTCATTCAAAGCCTTATCTCTTAATTCTTCAAGACCTGGTTAGGAACTTGTTAGTCCTTGATGATGGTGGGTTGGCTGGTAGACTGAAGCTGTGGTACATCATGCCAGTTATCACTGTTTCTCTCTGCTGTTGGTTTGTTTTTATTTACTTGCTGCCTCGGGGCAGATGTCAGCTTGCTGCTTGCAAGACTGGCCTCCCTGTACTGGGGCTGCAGCTCTGCCTTGCTTGGGGAGCTGCAGACAAGGGTTCACCTTCTTCCTCTGCCTAAATATTGTCTCTTCTCCTGCCTCCCAGGTATGTGGGGTGAACACGAGGGTCCTCTGATAATGCTGCCTCAGCCTCTTCTGCTGATGCTGCTACCTTTGCACATTTAAACCAAGAAAGACCTGGTTTAGAGAGGGGATTGGAGCTTCAGTTTCCCTCTTACCAAGTCATTCTTATTCTGCATTCAGTATTTCAGAATATCACACAAAGCAGACAGGCATCAACAGGAGGCATTACAACCCCATCAAGAACAGCCCACAGCTTGTTCATTAGGAAGCTCTCCTGGAGCAGGGTAATCCCTGAGGTAGGACCCACATATCCCTAACGTGGGTGCTGTCACTGTCGGGCTGCTGGCCACAAGATGTGCTGCCTCCTTCGGCAGGCTTGTGAGTCCAGCCATTTGTTTTCATTCCCTTTCCCTTTTTTTACCTCTGGAGAGCAAATGTCAGGATGACAGCACATTTTTCAGGGGTATTGTTTTGCTGGCTTGTTTTGAGAAGGATTGGCGCATAGCACAGCTCCATCCCCGGGAACGTGTCTGTGTGTGAAATAATGAGCAACAGTCATTGCAGAGCACATGAAGGGAGGGGTAACCTAAGATATCTCAGCTTAAGCAGCACGGACTGACGAGGCTTTAAGGAGCACTTAATTCTCTCCATTAGCTACACAGGGAATAAACAACAAGTCTAGGGGAGAAGGACTGCTTCCCTCAGTGCTGATCCTATCTAGCTGCAAGATGAATATCTAAGGAGGGAGGGTCAAAAGCTCTTCCCCTACGTTCATTGTATGCATTGGCAAATGCTAAAAAAAGTAGATGCAGTGACATTAAGATACAGTAATAAAGTATTAGTAAGAGACTTGGGAATTCAATTCACTTGAGAATGTGAGTAAATTGCCTTTTAAAGGCTTTTTTGTTTATCAACAGGGATTGCTGTAGAGAGGATGTTTAATTTATTTACTTGCTGTATTAAATTAGATAATTTACACAAATTATCAGCCATAAATTGGCCGTGGAGGAAATCAGCCCAGTCTCTATGAATTAGTTTATCTGTGACCTGTTTTGAGCTACCTGATAGGATTTTGATGCATAAATAATTAATTAAACAGGACAAAGGTTATCACTCTGAATGAGCTTCTAGCTTATTCATCTTATGACTCATAGCTGTAGATGTTCATTTCATTGGCCATGCATTACTCCGTGATATAGTCCTCACCTGAAAGACTGCTTGCTTTCTCAGAAAATCTATAAAATATTATATTTGATACCCATTGACCCAGTTCCTTATTTCTATAGTGCTGAACTCATTTCCTCTGAGCTAATTGAGTCAATCAGTTTCTCATTATTTAGCTGATTCAGCTTTGGCATTTTAATTTTAGTTATTCAATAATTTCTAGTCTATCAGCTTCTTACTTTGGTATACACATCTGTTTATTACTCTATATTAACAATTTCCTTATTATTAATTTTGATGCAGTTGATATTTTATCACTAAGAAACACCTAACCATTACTTGTGAAATTGCCCTGTGTTTTGAATTTATGATGGATTTATTATTAATACATATAAATAATCTGAAATGTAAAATAGATGTTCAGTCATTTATACACAGAGTTATGGACACTAAAACTCAATTTAGTGGAAAGTTGAAATAGCTGTATGGCTGTTGTTATAGCTAAAGGATAACCACAGATTTAAATGTCTGTATTACAACGACATTTACAAAATTATTTGTAACTACTAATATATGTATTCAGCAACTAGAAGAGGGACAAGTACTTGACAATAAGGAGGGAAGAACACGATATACTATATTTACTATATAATTTTAGACATAAATTGATAAGCATGTGTAAGAAGTTGGTGTGAAAGAGAGAAAGGAGTGTGAAGAGAAAAACATTCCTACCACACAGTGGCCTCATTTTTCAAAATACTTTCTTTTTGTCAAGGAAGTTGTTCTGCCTCTTTTTTTTTCCTCTGTATTTGAGTGTGGAAACTTTCACCTTGGAATCCCAGCAAAAAGCCCTTTGCAAATCTGTATAAAACATCCTTTACTTGCAGCAGGTCTAGAATGCCACCTTTCAGGTTCCCTGGCTTTTGACAATTTAATGACCTTGTCTTCAAGGACGTGGCTGCGAAAATTAGCACTGAAAAGAAAACTTTCAAGGCAACCTTGAGCTAGTGCTAGCTTGCTAACTTGGGCCTGAAGCTGTCCTTTAGCTGGAGCTATACAGAATTAGTGCACTCTGCTTGGAAGATGTTTCATGGTGACTTGTGATATAAACATATTTTTATTGAAGCACTTTGATGATGTTGTTGTCCTTAAGACACAATTTTTTGTAACTTTGGTGTTATTGGCCAATTTGAATGTGTGGCGCAGTTATATCCTGATTGCACAATGACTGGGGGGCACATGCAAGCTAATGCTCCTTTACCACAGTGTCCCGGGAAAGGAAACCTCTTCCGTGCTCTAGCAAGCAGTATCCTCATGACTACAATGTTCTGGGGGGTGAGCCTTGCCCTGGCCTGACATGATCCCAAGATGAAGGGTGTTACAGTAGACATTGTGCACTGAGGTTCTGCCTACATGTCTGGCCTTCGCTGCTGAACTGCAAGCATTTATTGACTTTATCTGACAACCTGATGTTTGCGCTTTACCCTTCTGAGTGCTAAGATACTGCCTGTGAATTTAATGCAGGGGGTGCGTCTGCTGCTGGAACCAGAAGCGTGGTGAAAAATACAGCTGCAGCATGAAAAACTAGAAAATCAAGGAGGTAGTGACAATAGGCCAGGCACAATCAAGCCATCTTCTGGGAAAGGTCAGTCCAGTGCACACAAAACGGGAAGTAACCTTGGGCCAATGAACCGGCATAAATTAACTTTTGGCACTCCATTCCCTCTTGGGACTTTAGACACTCTAATGCTAGCAAAATGCAGATAGAAGCTTCAGCTGATAGTCCCTTTGTTTAAAAACAAAACAAAACAAAACAGAGTCAGATGAAAAAGCCACTTGGTGTGTGTAAAAGGGGAGAGGTAATGACTGCTGAGGAATTATTTCCTCTGTCTCACTTCTCTCTTGTGTGTTGGAAATTTCATCCCAGTAAGCCATCCTTTCTTGTCACAAGCTTCACTTTGAGGCCAACCACCCTGAAGACAAGCTTTATGGACAATCACTTGATAGAGTACCTTCTGCAAAAAGAGGACACCATTCCCAGATAAAATCTCCTCTGCTGCTGTTCTTCAGACTTATATGATCATCAAACCCGTTCCAGAGTCCTCTCAGAGCAATTTCTGCCCTTGCAAAATGCCACTTATCTTCCAGCTCTCTGGTCCAGCATAATGCAGTTGTTGCCTCCCCTGTTTTTCTGCAGTTCTTATCTGCAGTAAGTAGTACCTAAGTACTACTACTCCTAGTAGCACTAGTAAGCAGTACCTAGTAGACCCTGGTAAGTACTACTAGGTACCTAATAGTATCTAGTACCTAGGATGGAAATAAGTCATGAGCTTCAGGTCTACAAACCAACTCTCAGAGCTTGGAAGCTCTGAGGTGTTGGAGATAATTCTAGAAACTGAAAAGTCTCTTATTCATACGCATTCTTGTTTTTGTTGGTGAGCATAAAATCATAAAATCATTAAGGTTGGAAAAGACCTCTAGGATCATCAAGTCCAACCATCAACCCAACACCACCGTGCCTCCTAAACCATGTCCCAAAGTGGCACAGCTACATGGTTTTTGAACACCTCCAGGGATGGGGACTCCACCACCTCTCTGGGTGGCCTCTTCCAATGCCTGACCACTCTTGCAGTAAAGAAATTTTTCCTGATATCCAATCTAAACCTCCCCTGACACAGCTTGAGGCCATTTCCTCTTGTTCTATCACTAGTAACTTGGGAGGGGAGACCAACACCCACCTCGCTACAACCTGCTGTCTGGTAGTTGCAGACAGCGATAAGGTCTCCCCTCAGCCTCCTCTTCTCCAGGCTAAACAACCCCAGTTACCTCAACCTCTCCTTGTAAGACCTGCTCTCCAGACCTTTCACCAGTTTTGTTGCCCTTCTTTGGAGACACTCCAGCACCTCCATGTCCCTCTTGTAGTGAGGGCCCCAAAACTGAACACAGGATTCAAGGCATGGCCTCACCAATGCCGAGTACAGGGGCACGATCACTGCCCTGCTGCTGCTGGCCACACTATTCCTGATACAAGCCAGGATGCTGTTGAAAACCTTCTTGGCCACCTGGGCACGATGCTGGCTGATGTTCAGCCGGCTGTCAGCCAACACCCCCAGGTCCTTCTCTGCCAGGCAGCTTTCCAGCCACTCTGCCCAGAGCCTGTAGCATTGCATGGGGTTGTTGTGACCCAAGTGCAGGACCCGGCACTTGGCCTTGTTAAACCTTATAGAATTCATCTCAGTCCATTGATCAAGCTTGTCCAGGTCCCTCTGTGGAGCCTTCCTACCCTCGAGAAGATCAACACTACATCGATTAGCTGGCTCTTCCAGAGTCCTCTTCTCCTGCCTGTTAAGCAACAAGCCAAATTAAAAGTTAAATTGGGCTTCATGCATTGTGTATTAATAGATCAATTCTCACCTAGTACCAGTGGAACAGAGACAGCACTCAGATTGTTTGCTAATGTGTTTCTAATATGAGACAGCCCTTAAAATGTGACATTGTATTTAAAAGTGACCTAAAACCCATTTAGAGAAAAATTCAGATGGGATGAAAATGCTGATGAAGTGTGTATAAATATTTACACGTTTGTTAAGAAAATGAAACTCAGCACTAATTTTAGCACTGTAGTAACACAAAAAAGGGCAGCATAGTTTTATGGTTATTCTGAACTTTACTTTGAATGAACATATGGTAAGCATCACTGAGCTCCAGGTCCTCCACTGTCCTTGGAGAGCAGTATATGTAAAGATGAGATCTGTGATTCTGCAAACCACTCTGCACTGACAGACTGTGTCACTGGCAAATTGCTGCCAATGACCCCAGACAAAATGTCTTCCCAAATAGCCATTCTCTCTGTGCTTGCCATAGTTGCAAGAATACTGCCTGTGAGAAGGCAGAGTAGCTTAAATTCAGTGTCATGAGGGGATCAGGTATACTTGTGGGTTGTGGAGTCATCTATGGCTGGGTTCCTCAGGTATACTTCTTCTGTAAGCAATAGGGAGAAACATGCATCTCCAGGCTAAACAAGGAGGGAAGAAACATCTTCTATCCTAAATAAGTTGTCAAGCATAGATCAGACAAACCATATCTGAAAATACATCTGCTAACTAGGCACTGGGGTTGACTAGCTTAGATGTAGACTGTAGGCATTGGAAAAATCAGATGAGGATGAATCCCACTATGTCTCACTTCTCATTTTTCAGAGTATGTACATTATAACAATACTTATTGCTCTAAGTGCTTTTGATCAGTCCCAAAAGTTATTTGCTTCTGGCCCTGTCTTTTCTGTTGAGGTAAGCATATGTGTGGCTTTTCTGTTTTGAGTCTACTTTGACTAGATAAATGTTGCACCATTCCGGTGTTGTCCCTTACTGTGTTAAAACTTGTAATTTTCCTTGAGTAGGCAACAGAGAATACAGTGTAGAATTTCATTTCATTAAACCTCTAGATGTCTGTATCAGCAAAATCTTGTTTTATAGAGCATATTTTATGCAGAGTTGAGGGTCATGAAATATGAGATAATTTAGCATTTCAGTGGAAACCATATACCACATTTGTTACATCGTCATGCTGCTGAAGGAGAATGAGAGAAATTAGTTCACCTACTTACTGTTTATCAGGTACCCAAATGCTGTACTGTTTTTCTGAGCTAGATATATGGTTCTACATCTTTAAAGGAAAAAAAAGAGATTGAATCTTACTGAAACTTCTTAATTTCTCAAGTCAGGTGAAATGTGGGTTTGTGGCAAGCTACAAAAATATGGAGGAGGCAATGCACAGTCCTAAGAAGTTTAGATCCTCCTGCTGCAAAGACATGCATTTTTCTTACAATAGACAAGTGTCTTTGTAATAAGGAAGCAGAGTAGTGTCAAAGCAATTCCTAAGCATTTCTGCAGCAGTGATAGAAAGATCATATGGCCTGGACAATTTTTGTTGCATGCAAGGTATCAGGACATTTTCACCCAAAAGGAAAAAAATTTGTTTCATGCTGTTTATCATCAGTGTTATGCAATCTATCTGTCTCAGTGTCTCTGTCTTTCAGCACCAATTACGTGAGGACTCCAAAGCTCAAGTCTCCAGTATTTCCTGGAAACAAGAAGCTTGGGGAGAAAATGAAGAGATCCATCATAAGCCTACGCAGCTCACTCCAATTCCTGAACTTAAACAGGGACCTTGAACTCCTGACAGCATTATGACGCAATGTTCATCAGTTCTTTGCTCTGGGCAGCACTTATTTCGCTAACTTGAATCACCTCAAAGTTAAGTGCCTGGACTCTCTTTCCAGTTAATGAAGAGAAATTGCCACCTTCACAGTGTGATTCATCTCTGCTCCTTTAGACACCTCAGCTGGGGCTTGTACTCCACCCACCTATTTCTATGCGATCTGTGGCTAAATAAAAGGTAGTGATGTACTGATATGCACGGGTGGCTCCTCTGCAGCCTTTCATGAAGAATAAATATTCACACACACAAAAAAGAAAGGGAAATGGAGAATTTTTGTTTACTTGAGTAAGAGAAAAAAAAGATATTTTTCTGAAGTGAGAAAAAAAGAGGCATGAGAATCAGTATAAGAGAGAGCGAGAAGATGGCTAGAGTGAAGAAAAAGTGAATACTACCTAACATACTAGAGAGCAATCTCACTCTGGATATGCATCCATTTAGTTTAAGGGCAACAATCCTACCTGCTTCATGGAATAGGATAAAGCCAAAGGCAAAGACAGCATTACAAATGACCATTTATCCGTTAGGGAATTAAAGATCACTGTGAAGGAGTGTTTAGAAGACAGAAAAATCAGGCCAGCTCTAAACATTAGAATTCAACTTTACTAAATTAATTAACAGGATACTTCTCAATAGTGGGTAAATCTTACACAATATTAATAATCTTGTATACAAGATTATTAGTCTTTAACACTTATCTTGAATTAGGTGTGACTACGCAATATCAAGAAGCTGATGCTGTGTATTTAACATGGATGGCTATGGTTGCTGATGGTCCTTTGTCACCAAGGTTGAAGTGATCAGGCTTGAGGCTTCTCACATGAGAGACGTTGGTGCTGAAGTGGGCTTGTCTTCTATAATTTACCTTGCTTATGCCTCATGTTTTTCTGCTATTGCTCCCTCTCTCCCCCCAAAAAGGCATCTTCTCTGCTCCTGATACTGTTTATCTTCTTTTTGATTTTGCCAGTCATTCTTCTTGTGCATTTGGGAGGATGTCCTGCCTACCTGCTGTCCATTGTGCTTATCTTGTCCTTTGCCTAACAGCTTTTTGTCACATTAATCCTATGTACAGTGACACCCATCTTTCTTTGTCCCTATGGTGGTTTTCTTGCTTACTTCAGGTAAAATGGTTGTACATCCTGTTTGGCTATGCCATCACCATCTTACAAAGGACTTAAATACTGTTGCCAGTTAAACTGTTTTAGTGCTTATATTCATGATCAAGGCAAGTTAATATTCACTATACACAGACTAGTACATTTTTAATTTGTAGGGAGTCACAGACCTCTGTATTGGCCACTAGCAAGTGTTTAATAGGCATAAGTTACAGTTAGGTATTCTTGCTTTGATGACAAAAAACTACAGGGGCGAAAGGAGAGTCAGAGCTCTTATCACCTAAAACTACTGTCTGATCAGCTGGGTTCAAGGTAAAATCAGGAAAGTCACAGGAAAGAAACACATATTAAGGCCCTAAAGGAAGAGCGATGTTTCTGACATACACTAAGGTTGCTGCTTACCCCAGTCCAAATGAAAACTTGGGAGGCCTGACTCCTCAGCAAATCAGAGATACCTTGGACACTATATGGCTTTTTATAAAATCTCAAATCTAATCCAAAGTCTGAGTTTTTATTTTGAAGGAGCTTTGGAGCTTGCTTCTAGACCTAGCACCTTTTCAGTTAAGGACCACGATCAATAGGCAGGAAGGTGATTTCCCTAGAATCTCCAGATCATCTCATTTAAGCCTTATGCAACAGTAACCTTCTCCTATTCTTACTAATTTGGATACACCATGATATTAGACTCTTTGTTAGTTCCTCTCGATGTATACCAATATACCTGCAACCAGCTGAACACCCAGCATCATGATTACCCAGGAACCCAGAGTTTGTCTCCTTTTGCCTTGTTCTGCTCCAGGCTGACCCAGGTGTCAGCTGGGTCTAAACCAATCCACACAACAAAATGTTAGTTTTCATTGCAGGGGTTGATGCATCAGGTTGCAGATCTTGTGGGGTTGAAAGCCAACAAATGAGGTAGGACTGTTCTTTTTAAGTAGCTCATTTAAAGCACTTTTTGGTGAGGTTAGGGCACTGGGATGCTGTGTTCGTAACTACCTGATGTGCAGTGAGGCTAAATTAAGATTCTTATGGTTTTTAACTGCTCACCGCTGTGAATTGTACAAACTGATACAGTCCTTAAGAATTTAATTTGGATCAAAGACAATGCCTGTAATGCATCTGAGAACATTAACCTTTAGAGGTCAAAACTGACCTCTAAATTCTCTAAATTCCAATGAACAGCAGCTATAGGACTATTTCATTTCACGACGCAGTACTCATCAGTGATTATTTTGAACTTTATCCCTTTTTGACTTTATAGAGTTAACAGCTGATGAAATCAGGATAGTACAGTGCAGGCAGTATTGCTGGAACTCATGTAATGATTAGCTTGACAACATATCCTTAAAGTGAACGGCAGAAATTTGCTCCAAAATTTATTCCTTTTTTCATGCATCCATCAGAGGAAGAAGTAATAATAAGTAACGACTAATTCTGTGAAATGAAGCTTCAAATTAATTCTATACTTTGCCTCTACAATTTACGAGTGGGTTCTGTGAAAATCTCTCTTGAAACTCAGGGATACTTTCTAACTTCGGATACTAAAACTTTAGCTACTCAACCTAGCTTAGGAACTAGTCTCCCTCTGAGTCTAAAAGCAAACTCTCTTTATAGAGGGAGAGCCTACTTTAGGGGGTGTTTTAAATCAGAAATATAGTTTTGAGTGCTCTGGGGTTGCCTACAGAAATACAGCTGTCTCATGGTATCTTGTTATGGCTTGTTTCCTCAGCAAGGGAGCCACTTCGCATGTAAAAAAGCAGAGCCTATGGCAGTCAGCAATGCAGGTATTACCCCACTGAGTAGGGCTTTGGAGTGAAACTGGGCGAGCTTCAACGTGGCAATATCTCTGTCTCCCCATTATGCATACAGAGAGCTTAGGAAAACCAGGCTTAGTTGGAAATACTAAGTTAAGTGCCTAAAAGCATGTGGTGGTAAAGCCTTCCACCGTGTTCATTGTTGGTCAATGATTTTCCAGAATGACAAGGTAAGTGTTTTGTACCATGCCTGTCTTTCTAGTGTCTGATGCTTCATGCATCCCTGTACAAGTTTTAGAAGGAGCGACAATACCCACTGAATGAAACTGCAGCCTTTTGTAATCACTTTGCCTTCTTTCTGCAGAAAACTACATGGCTACATCCAAAGAGCCATTTTTGTCATGTGGAATATTTTTGGGGATGATGTCGGTGGTTAAAATTACCACGAGATATAGTTAACATAGGGTTTTCTTTTATACCAGTAAGAGATCAAGATTAAATCTGGCATGTTTTGTCTGCATTAATACTGCTATCTAATCTTCCCTTTTTTTTTGGCACAAATGTATATACTAATAGTACATTAAATGTTAGTCTTCAACCTTTTTATATTTTAGTTGAAAGTGCATATACTTTCAAAAAAACTATTATCAAGTTAAAAATGACTTAGTTCTGTAACTTTCTTGGTTTCTGCTAGAATTCATGATGTACATGACTGTCAGCCTCACTATTATTTAAGGAGGTCCTACGTATTCAGTTTTGGGGAAGAACATGAAGGAAGGTTTATGGGAAAGTCAGCGTGTGTCACTGAGTCATATGCAAACATCTTCCGATCACATCTGATATGACATCAGCAAGTTTCAAGGCACGGGAGGAAACACAGAACTGGGCGACTGCCAGAACATGCTAGAGAGAATGGAAAATTTATGCAAGACTGGGAAACAAAGCAAGCCAAAATGCTCACATTTAGTAGGCCAGGAGTGTGCTAATTCGCACACAGGCAGTTCATCTTCTTGGCTGGAATGTGGCAATTGATGCATTTGCTACTTTCAAAATGTCATTGCACCTGACAATTAAGAACTATAAAAGGTGCTACGTACAATTCAGAGGTTCACTCAGAAACACCTGATAGGTTCTTGTGTGACAGCAGGCTCTGGAGACATCCCCTGCGCATCGTGCTGTGAGGTTGGCGCTAGCTTCTCACCCTAAAGCCCACTGGGGCTTTCCTGTTTATCCTTTTGCATGTTGCTGGGCAATGCGATCATGCAGAGGTGGGACACAAATGCCTGGTGTGATCTGACATCTCTGAATGGGACTGAGGAGGGCATGGAGTCCCCAGGAGCCACAGACCCCGTATTTGGCTGCCTGGGGGCAGCTGTGCAGTAGCCTGCCCTCCCATGGGGCTGCCTATAGACTCTGCCCAGAGCGGGTACATGGCCTTGATCCCATCCTTGCAGGAAGGTAGTGATGGCCTTCCTTTCAGGTGAAAGGTTTCACTCTGAGAAAACCAAGTGATTGAGTTCTCCTTTTTAACTGTTTTCTTACCTTTTAGCTCCTTTCTCTGCCTGCCTTATTCTGGTAACATTTTTTAGACTCACAGCCAGAAATTTCAAATCTGTTATCTAAATTGCATAAGTTGATGTTTCTATTTGTTGCTGTTTGAATATTCAACTTGCATTTACATGTGAAAATGCCTATTTATATATGATCACCATATTTTAAAAAATTACTAGTGTTTTTCATGGTGTCAGTGTACCATCTTAGTGCCAGTAGTTGAGTGGTAAAGGGTTTTAGTGAGAGAAGAACAGTGGAATTAGACTTGAATAATTTCTCAAAATGATTTTGATGCTTGTTTTTGCTTCTGTATGTTTTTTCATGGGTTTAGTTTTAAAGTATTCATAGGCAAAAAGAGACATGAAGGAAGAGCTAGAGTAGAAAAAGACCATAAGCTCTCACAATTCATATTGTACAAAATATCAAAAAGTATCTCCAAGACTTCTAGGCTTCAAAAACTGGTTACTTCATTAAATAAGAAATGTAGGCTAGACATCATGTTTCTTGCAATGGACAGAAAATTGTAATAATACCTGTTCATAGTAAAATTCCACAGCTGTGAAAAAAGGATGTGAAGAAAGAAAGACAGAAGTAATATTAATTCTTAGAAATGATTTGAAAGTCTTAAACTGGAAGTGAAAAATGAGCTCATTGTGTAAAATATTAAGAACCTTACTCCAGATGAATGACCTGTAGAAAAGTCCTAAATATTTCCAAGCTTAACAACTTTTTTGGACTACATGGGTAAAATTAGGAGAGGATTCTGTGCAGTGTTAAGTATGCGATCAGAAAATCTAAATATAACTCCAGTTTTTTATCTGAATAAAAGGGTAAAGGTGTTTTACTCTTGCAATGTATAAATGATTCTAATTAAGCTTATTTTTTTAAAAAAAATAACAATAACAAAATATCAGAAAATACAATGATGAATGAAATAATTTGGGGATTCTGTTTGTTCTTAGTTCAAGACTGGTGCAGATCTTTCTGAATTAAAGAAGAAGGATTATTCACAAAGTCTTATAGAATTAAATGTTTTCCAATACATAGAAGACTATGTAATTGTACACTGTACATTGTGTTGTGCTTGGTAGGAAATCCCTGGTGAATATGTAATAGATAGGTAACTAATTTGGGAGATTTTTTTAAAATATCATTCGGACTCATTGTTTCAAGGGTACAGCATGGCAAGCTAAACTGGTTATTAAACAATTCAGTACGATGAACTTGACTTAAAAATGTCCTGGAAGTTTCAAAAGAACTATATATAACATTGTGCGAGTACTGTAGCACGATTCAGAATGATTTATTAGGATCACCAGTTCTAAGGCTTATGGGCAGGAAGATAAAAACTTCAGTCCTGACACCTTGAAAGCCTTCTGAGACAGAGACAATTAGCTCTGTAGAAGTTATAAAAAGAAGCGTGGGTCAGGTCTCAGCTTTGACGAGAATGCTGCCCAGTCATCTTCTTTTGAAGAAAGAGAAAATGTAAGCTTTGAAAATGAATATGCTGGCACCTCCTAAGAAAAAATACTGTTTCCTCTACTGTAAGGTTACACGCTGCAGCCTTGCAAAGTATAATAGAAGGAAGGGGATACTGTTGTAGAAGGAAGGGGAAACAGGTAAACACAACAGCAATGACATAGTCCCTCTTTTTCTTGAGGTCAGAGAGAATGTTATTGCCAAAGGTAAGAAACTGTCCCTCTGGTTTCTGGGAATAGAAGATCGGGAAGTGCCAGCACAGCTTTGTGTGGGAAATGTACAGTCAGCTGCAGGAGGAATTTGGTAGAGAACAAAAAAGTGGGAATATAAGAAAGCCATAGTGTCTCAGTGGTAGTAAGTGATGATAAATTTCTTACAACCAATGGGAATACAAAATTCTTACTGAAAACAAGAATTGCTGAAGTTCTTTACCTGGATATCATACATTTATTCCATGTTTTTAAAAATGCTCGGTACATTTTTACATCTTCTCCATCTTGGTTACTGATACATTTAATTTCCACTTAGAAAAAAGAAAACTGAACCCCCAAAATGCCACAGCTATCATAGCAAAAGGGTGATGATGTCTTCCATATATGACTTACATTGGAATGAAGTCCAGGGAAAAGAAGAGGCCTTTCCTTGTGAAAATGATTATAGGACTGATTATAGGAAATGTCTATACCTCCCCCTCTATCGTGCAGGACTCATAACATCATAGTTCACGCTCTGCAGACTATTAGCAATGTGATAGAATAGATATCGATTTAGAATAGAATAGAACAGAATTCTAATGGAATAGAGAGATACTATGTACCTGTGAATGATGGTTTTGTTATCTCAGTGTAAAAGTTTATGCTTCTAAGTGTAAGTGGTCTGGTTTTCCGATATATTTAACATGTGCACTGTGCAACAAAATCAGTGCTAAGTGTCTAACTTCTGCTCAGAGGAACCAAAGGAAGCTGTGGGTGCTCAATACCAATTAAAAACCAGGTCACTTCCTCAAAGAGGCTTACATATTGATGTGGGCCCTCTATTTCAGTTAGCCAAGTTTCAAAATTTTGAGTTAAATACAGATTTATAAAGCAAATCAACTGGTGAAGAATTTATCTCTATGCTCCTCATCGCTTTTTGTTGCTGCTGTTAAGGGAAAGCAGTGCCAGCTGTCTCTCCAAGCAGATAAGATTATGATGAGCTGCGGTAGTTTAGTAAATTCTTTCTCACTCATTTTATAACATGCAATGAAGTACATCTAGCAATATTTTACTGTATTTTTCTTGGGAATATCCTTACACAATTCGTGAGATAGTTTTATTAGGATTGTTACAGGTCAAGGATCATCACTAAAATTGGCAGAAGGCAATGGACTAAATTCTTCCGTTAATTGCACATATGCAAGCTTGCTAGGTACAGTGATGTTGTAAGGATGCAGTTAAGATGAAAATGTGTCTCTTTATCTATTTAGCAAATGCATTTTGGGGAGATTAAGATCAAAAGGTGTTTGTCTTGTATATGGTCAGTTGCAGGTGATTTTGAAAAAGCTCAGAGCTCTTGGTCTTTCTGCTGAGGGGCCTTTGGATATAGACCTATTCTACCTTATTATGTTATTTTTCAAATATTGTTTAGGCTAAACTGTAGATCAGGGGTCTCTGCAAATAAAGAAAAAAGTTGACTCAGATAGATGTGTAAAAAGTGAATTGTTATTTAAACAGCCTTAGTTTTGAGTAGCTATTTTGAACCTCATAGATATCCAGCTTCTGGAAAGATATTCCTTAAGATGCCCAGCTCCACACTTCAACAGACATTTAGGAATCATTATTGATATGTCTGCCTCCCATTCCCCAGGCTTTGCACCAATAACACTGCAGCAGTAGCAATTGCATCCAGTTGTAGCTGAATTTGGGATTTGACTGAGCACAAAGGAGAATGAGACCAGTGTTTCTGACAGGTGAGGAATGGAGAGACAAATTCCCTTGCAAGTGTCTGTATGAGATGGCTGGCACTGCTGGAAGTTCTGCATTGAGTCCTGACACTTGACAAGCTGTTGAGTTAACTAGGCAGAAAATACCTTGAGTGTCAATACAGGTCTCCTTTAGAGAATTGTAATTTGGGGAAACTGGGGAAATAGAGGTTCACAGAACATTCAGGAAGAGCAAAACCTGACTACATGTCACCATAAGAATCATAGAATCATAGAATCATTAAGGTTGGAAAATACCTCTAGGATCATCAAGTCCAACCGTCAACCCAACACCACCAGGCCTCCTAAGCCATGTCCCAAAGTGCCACATCTACGTGTTTTTTGATCTCCTCTAGCGATGGGGACTCCACCACCTCTCTGGGCAGCCTCTTCCAATGCCTGACCTCTCTTTCATTAAGAAATTTTTCCTAATATCCAATCTAAACCTCCCCTGATGCAGCTTGAGGCCATTTAAGAAATAGAGGACAGAGTAGGTGCTAGTTTTTGAAGTCCCTATTTCTGATTTATTCAACACAGAACCAAAAAAGTAGGAGTTTAGTGGATTTTGGGGTATGTTAATCACAATGTGCACAGAAAAAAATAAATTATAAAGAATCTGTAGTAAATGACATGCATTAAAATATTAATATAAAATAGAATAAAGTAGTAACACGAAACAAAATAATTACACTATGGCAATGTCTCCTGTTAAAACTTCCTTGTCCCTACAGCATTATCAGCTATCTCTTGCATGGTTTCCATGGCTCAGCCTCATAGTAGAGGGTAAATAAAAGCCATGGAGTCTATATGTATTTCAAATACCACCAGTTTAATTGCATAAGACCTTCAGTCACTCAGGTAATCACAAGTGGGGCAATCCCTTTCATTTGAAATCTGACACCAGTACTGCAGCAGAAGGCTGCCTACCAAAAACTGACTCATTGCAGACAAGTAAGACAGAGTGTGAAATTTCCTAAATCTCACCCAGGTGTCACAAGAGAAGCAGAGAGTCCTGCATAACCCAAAAGCTGCTAAATCATGATTCAACTTAATTGTGAACTTTTTCTTGAAAGTTAAGAAAAAAGAATTAAGGCTCAGGGAGGGTTCCACTATGTTATGTGCCCAAATCCCTCAGCTGTCCTGTATGGGCAGTGGGGGCATAAGGGACCCCAAAAAGCATTTCTGTTTTGGAAAAAAGATTTCTGCCTGGAATCATGCTTCAGGTTGTCTCTCCATGCCTTTCCATTGACAAATTAAGTAAAGTAGCCTCAACTTGGGTACATGTAGAAGACTAGTTCATGTGACTTCCTTTCTAACAGCTTAGGTGATCAGGCTGAGATAGTAATAACTCTCTCTTTAATCAGTGACTGGACTTTCTCCAGTATGTCCTTCTCTTTCTTGTAGTGGGGAGTCCTCAGACTGGATAAAGTACTCCAACTGCGGTTTCACAAGTAGTAAAAAATCCTTCCCTGGATCTGTTGTCAGCACTTTTACAGCCAGGATACCGATGGCCTTTGCTGCAGCTGCTAATGCCTGTTTCACTTGTTGTCCATAAGGCCCCCAAGGTCCTTCTCTGCAGAGCTGCTTCCTAAATGGGTGCCCCCTAATCTGTACTATCTCATGGGGTTGTTCCCACATAAGATGCAGGACTTTGCATTTGCTTTTCATAGAATTATAGAATATTTTGCGTTGGAAGGGACCCATAGGACCACCTAGTCCAACTCCCTGTTCCTCACAGGACTAGCTAAAACTAAACCATATGACTAAGAGTGTTGTCCAGATGCTCCTTGAACTCTGACAGGCTTGGTGCCATGACCACTTCCCTGGGAAGCCCATTTCAGTAACTGACCAACTTCTCAGTGAAGAACCATTTCCTAATGACCAGTTTGAACTTCCCCTGACACAGCTTCATTCCCTTTCCCTGTGTCCTATCGCTGGTCACCAGAGAGAGGAGATCAGCACCACCTCCTCCACTGCCTGCCTTGCGGAAGCTGTAGCCTGTGATGAGGTCACCCCTCAGCCTTCTCTTCTCCGGGCTGAACCAAACAAATGCCCTCAGCCACTCCTCATAAGTAGCCCTTGAGACCTTTCACCATCTTGGTCGTCCAGCTCTGGGCACACTCTAACGGTTTGATGTCCTTATACTGAGGTGCCCAAAACTGCACACAGGACTCGAGGTAGGGCCACGCTAGTGCAGTGCAGAGTGGGACAATCACCTCCCTCAGCTGGCTAGCTATGCTTTACTTGATGCACCCCAGGACATGGTTGGCCCTCTTAGCTGCCAGGGCACACTGTTGGCTCATGTTCAACTTGCCATCAACCCAAACCCCCAGATGTCTTTCTGCAGGGCTGCTCTCCAGCCTCTCATCCCCCATTTAGTCCATATAACCAGGATTACCCTGTCCCACATGGGGAATCTGGCACTTGGTCTTGTTAAATTTCATACTGTTGCTGATTCCCCAGCTCTCTAGTCTATCCAGATCTCCCTGTAAGGCCTCTCTATCCTTGAGGGATTTCTCAGCTCCTCCTAGTTTAGTATCATTGGCAAACTTACTTAATGCACATTTGACTCCTGTGTCTGCCCAGATCATTTATAAACACATTAGAGGTTTTACTGAACTTCACAAAGTTCCTGTCAGCCTATCTCTCCAGCTTGTCCAGGTTGCACTGAATAGCAAGATATTGACTGGACCTCCACATTTGGTACTATCTGCAAACTTGCAGAGAGCGTACTGCTATCCATGTTATTAATGAAGGCACTAAAGTGTTGGTCCTGGTATTCATCCCTGCGGGATGTCACTATTAACTGGCTGCCAGCTGGACTTTGCACCACTGATCACAACTCTTTGAGCCCAGCAGTCCACCCAATTTCCCACCCACATTATTATTCACTTATCCAGTCCTTATCTTACCAGTCTGGTGATATGGAGACTATGAAAACTGTGTCAAAGGCCTTGCTAAAGTCAAGGTATACAGCACCTGCCCTCGCCCTTATCCACAGCAACAGTGACCTCATCACAGAAAACAATCATGTTGATCAGGCACAATTTGCCCTTGGCAAATTCACGTTGGCTGTTTCCAGTCGCCTGATACTTCTTATGACTGGAAAAGGTTTCTAAGAGGATTTGGTCCATCATCTTCACAGGGGCTGAGGTGATGCTGACTGGCCTGTACTTCCTGGATCCTTACAGTGACAACTGAAGCAAAAAAGGGATTGAGGACCTCAGGTTTTCTCCTGTTACCTGTCACAGTTTCCTTAGCTTTCCTCTTGCTGCTGTTCTCCTTATAGAAACCTTTCTTGTTGCCTTTTTTTTTTCTTTTTTTCCCCTGAAGGCCTTCTATACTGATTTTCTACATAATGACCAACACTGAATCTCTTTTGACCCATGTGTTATTCACAGAGAAGAAACACCAGGACAAAACACAACCATAGTGCTGAATTGTTATAGGATATAATGAATCCCACCTAAGGATGTCTGGGATTCTCCCAGCACAGAGAGCTCTTTAAGTGGTGAGCAACTGTCACAGCAGGATCTCTGCAGCCTACTGCCTTAATTCTGTCTTCATTGGAAGAGGTATAAAGTGGAAGTAATGACCATCAGTGCAATGGACTAAGTGGTACAATTTAAAACAAAACAGGGGTAGGAGTTCATGCCAGCTGTGGTAGAATTATATAAAAGTGGTTATTTTTATGCTAGGAGCCATGCTAAAAACATTCATATACTTCATAAAATCCTGTAATATCAACACAATGAAACTCCTGTAAATAAAAGTTTTAACTTCTCTGTCAGATGAAAGTATTTTTTTTCTGCAAAGTTGTCCTTCAGATAGTAACCTTTTGATCAGAGTTTATTGGGTAATAAATTCCAAACATTATATTTGCAGAGTTATACAGACAGCCAGCATTATGCTTTGCAGTTTACGTAGTTACATCTTCATCAGCCTTGTAGGGTTGTAATGTATTGCGTATGTATGGCATGTAGTGCACAATGACTTATGCTCCTATGCCTCAAGGATGGCCCTGCCCAGGGTTTGCTCCTTGCATTCAGCATTGCTTGAGCTTGGCCCTGGGTACCCAATGGGCTCTGTGCGGTCTTATGACATCAACATCATAATCTTTATATGATTTTTCAGTTTAATGTGTCGGAAATAATGGAAGTGGTTGTGTTGCAGTGATTTTGTAGCATGCAATGGAATGTCTATGTTTCACAAGTGCAAGGGAAGTCATAGGTGAAAATAGTTCTACAAGCTGCATGACAGTGGATGAACAGATATGAAATTAGTGTGGAAATGTAGTTCCTTAAAATCAAATGCATTCTTTCTTTTGAAATCAGACTTTGCTTTAATTAACAATAATTACAGGGTCCTTCTATTTTTCACCTGGCTCCACCTCTAGTTTCATTTAAAATGTAGTTTTATGGAATCCTTTTACAGCTCTTACTAGTGATGATGGTTTTCAAATGCCATCAGCTGCTTAATGTTTAACATGCTTTCTGATGTCCTTAACCTTAGAGGTTATCAGATTAGATATTCATTCCCTATGAGGGGGAAAAAAAAGAAAAGTTGCCTGGCTGGTGTTAAGAGTATATTCTAAGACTACTCTAGAATGCCTTGCATTACGGCATGATCTGTCATTACTTAGGAAATTGCAAAGGTACTCTTCACCATCACTTTTACATTTTTCCTCGAGTATGAATCTTTGCAAATTATTATTTCTTTCAGAAATGGAAACAGTGTTCCATAAAAGTACTGCTTTATCCACTGCACAGCTTGAAGAAACAAAGGTCTTCAGGGTTTGCTGAAGACAGTGAACTTTTCTCTCTGTAAAACTCTTTGGGAAAAGTGGCTGTACAAAAACATATAGATATTAATAACATGTTGACTTGGTCCTGGATAACTGACAAGACTGCAAACCTGCATGAAAGCAGTAACTGCTTTCCATCTGGAAGCCCTATAAGGCTTGTTTCTTAAGTATATACAAGTATCTCTGATTGTGGAATTAGTGCCCCTAAAGATCTGCTTATGTTTTTTCCTTTAACTTGCTTTTAATTTACATTTAAATAAAGTATTTCTACAGTAACAGGGAACCCACCAGTGCTGACTTGGTGCCTTTCTGTTAGGAAGGCAGAATGGTGTATAGCGAACATTCACTCCAGATCTGTGGGAATCTCCCATGAGGACCTTGCCAAGCAACGGGAACAGATAATTTAGGTTCTGTTTTATTTTTAATTTCTTTGCAGAAATCTGAAGCCATCCAAGTGCATTGTTGACAGAAAAGGATTTCCAGAAGACACTTGCCTTTGATCTCCTGCCATACTGTACTATGAAAGTTATCAAGTGTTCTCAGAGCTGCTAGAGCAAAATTTGCCCTCTGAATGCTCTTATCCATCAGAGCCGTGTCCCATATCTATAACAGCTGTCACAATTTTCTCACAGAGTTATCTCCATCTGAAGGAGAGCAGGTGTTATTTCTAGCACTCCTCCGCGGCCTGGTATCAGCAGTCTCTCACTGTTGCTGCAGAACCATGGCAGTGCTCCAAACTGTGTGTTTCCCACAAACACTGGATTGTGGGGATCTAGGGATTAACAAGAGGGCCTACACCTAATTTCCTGATACAAAACTATAGCATTCTGTCCTTCGTTTCACCTACACATATTCTTTTGCCTCCAGTCATATTAGAGTAATATTAGAGTTCAAATGACCATCATTCCAAGGACAGTAGGTGTAATTTTTACTTGCTTTGGGCATACACTGTAGTCTCACAAAAATAATGTTCTTAGCTAAATGAAAAAATGCTTACTTTTCAACACCTCTCTCAAAACAGGGAAACAGATGGCGCTCTCCATGCTTCATGACTGTTACCACTTGATGTGAAGTACCTTCAGTGTTTGAATTTGACACATGCAAGGGCACTGCTCTCTGCTTTAACACATCTTCCATATCTTGAAGATATTTAGGAATGCTATGAGACACTAGTTCTGTGCAGTTCCTTCGGCTATGGTAGCCCTAGAGTGTAGTCACTGTAAGAGAAAAAAAATGTCCAATCACCATTATGGAAAATATTGTGCCTCAGGCCAGATATACACCTGTATTGCCTGGTTGCCCATTCACGAAAATTGACTATCAAAAAGGAAGAACCATCTCTATTTCACCTGTTACTCCCCTGAATATATCGGAGCATCATCGAGGTTCATGACCCCATTCTGCTAGCCAGACCACAATCATATAGGAGGACCAGAGTCTTCTCCAGATATTGTAGACAGCTCCATATTAATTAACTTCCCTATCTAAAGTTCCCATTTATGTATTGTTGATGAATCATGCAAGAGTGAAATTTAGTCTGGAACAAAAACTTTTAGAGAATTTGGACAATCAACAGCTTTATAAGTCATCATTATGGTTTTGAGTTGTAGATATGAAAAGCACTAAGCCTATTTGGAATGCTTATTACTTATTTCTTTTCCTCCAGAGACTTTTCTTCCATCATTGACTTTATGGACAAGTGAAGGAATTTCTAAAGGAAACAACTATTTCAGCTGTTGTACAAAAGGGGAATGGCAGCAGTATCACATTCTCCTTCAGCTGTGTTTTAAAAGTAGAGTACATTAGTAGCCAATTACATAATTTAGAAGTCTAAATGTAGCCTGGTATTTTTGTCTGGGAGCCTTATTTCCACATTCCAACAATTTTGGGTATATTTTTTTCTCCACTGATTTTCAGTTTGTTAGCTTATGTTAAGTTGCCACTTCCTCTCCTCTCCAGAAGGTTGTTGCTGTGAATTCCTCTCTCTGCTGCCTTCCTCTCCCTCTGCGTCATACATGGAGATCAGGCAGTGACCTTGGCGTGCTCATCTTCCTGAGCCAGGCAACATTTGCTTGTGGGTGTGGTCCTAAATGACTTGCCAGGTTGTCCCAGGAAACATTTGACTAAGCGGTAAATTGAACCCAGCTCCTAAACTTTCCTTCAAAGCATTTTCCTCTTGAATGTCTACTTGTCTTTGCAGGAAATATCCAGGCAGATCACTATGCCACATCAGCCTTTTTGCAAAGACGTAATGGCGATTGCGCATGCATCACCTAGGGTTATCATGTGTTCTCCTTTGAAGTACACATTTCTATTTGAAAGGCTGTGCATTATGTTAGCTACTACAATGGCCCGCCTAAGCAAATAATTGATACCTGAAGCTTCCTGTAACTGGGCATTCTAATGATAGTAAGGATTGTAGGTGATGATATGGACAATGCAATAAAACCTGACGGAAGGTAATGAAATCTTGCACTTTGTCTCAGCAGATTTACTTGGTTACTGTCTTCTGATGTCTTCAACAGGACTAGAACCTCAAGCTGCCCAGTCTACTGTTTGTAGGTTTTGATGTCACGCAAACATGACATGCCTTTCAAATGGGCAGACGAATACTGTCCCAACACTAAACCATGCCACTGATATTGTGGAATGGAGAAAACCCATTTTGAGATGATGTTTTCATAGCTTATTTTGAAGAATGCAATGGTTAAATAAAAGTGATTAAAAGAGGATCCAGTAGTGAGGCATTTTAAAGCAGTTTCTTTTATAGTCTGCAGTAGTGTCATCAACCTGTAATTTGCCTTCTAACTTCGATGTTTTTGTTGGGAGAAGATGGAGAAGTCAAGTTTAACTTTCTAACCTGAAATATAATAAGTGAATAGCCCATCTTGGGAATGACCATTTTCCAGACCAGAAGTGCCCAAACAGTTTCTTTTTTCTCCCAGAAAACAAACCTCTTCCCAGCCCTTTAATCCATTTCTGCTTTCCTATATCTCCGTTTAAATCAATGCAAAGCAACAACAAAAATTTATTTATTTTTCTTTGTATTATCTGAAAAGGTTGGCTCTTAGGAAAGAAAAGTGCTCCTTTAGAAATCAGAGGGTTGAAGTGCTTTAATTTCAGCTCTCATGATTAAGGATGTACAGTTTAAAATTTGAGGGTAAATGAAGCTGGCATTCTAGAAAAACTCAATACAGATCAACTCAGTTCCAATTATTTTCTTATTGCTATCCTGGAGAAGAACACCTGGGTTACTAAAATAGCAAATAGTGGTGGAGGTTCACTGTCTATCACAGAAAAAATTAAGAGGTAAGCTGAGAAAGAGATAGCTTCTGGTCTCAGCCATTCCAGTGCTAGAGATGGATTTACTAAGAAGGATTTAATCCCACCAACGTTTTTAGCCCTCAGTCATTTGATTTTTGTTCCTATGTCTGAGAACAGCTGTACAATGCCCACCTTAGCCCTACAATGCGACCTCATCCAACATGTAGTACACTCCCATCAAGCTGTAAGGGAGATGTCAGGAAAAGGAGTACTACTAGAAACCCAAGTTCTCTTTATTTGATGATAGATTTGATCCTTGTGTGGTCAAATCCCCCACCAGATAACAAAAGTAACCAGTCAAACTGGACAGGATCTCTTTCTAGAAGCCTTCACTGCATTTCTATCTCTTCTGGGACTATTTGGGGCATTAGTACCTCACTTTAAGAAAATCTGTTCCCTCAGGACTAAAAATCTGAGTATAAGTTACATGCCAGAAGTAGGAAAATTTTACCTACTCCATCGAATTTTCAGTGACATCTAACAGATAAATATATTTTTTGTGGGTGTGTGTGTCTATATATCTGAATATCATGTACACACATATGGCAATACCTAATTAACATGAAGAAAAAAAATCCTCTTTCAAAGAGATGCTAAGCCATATAAAGGTGCGATATACATATCAAGAGCCAAGTTAGAAAAGACTTTTGCCATTTAAACTGCCAAGTTAAATATGGCACAATTGAAGCAAACCTGTCCCTCCAGGCATGTATAAACCCACACTTGGGAGCTCTTGGAAGCTAACTTAGCACCAGTTGTATCTTATTTAACTTGGCCATTTAAAGGGCTAACCCTTTAGCAACTTGGCTCATACTGACCATATCACACCTTTACATGACTGACCTTCCCCTCTCAACTTTCCCTCGTTTAGTGCATGCTGAATGTTTTTGATCAGATCTGATTTACGTTATTTTGGCCAATTAGCGTGAAAGACAAAAACAAAACCTCTAAAGGACAGGTCTGTGAACATAAAATATAATTGGACAGAAATGGACCTGTTCACATTCTTTTTGCCTTAGCTCAGTGTGCGAGCGTTAAGTGTTAGCCGCCTGGATTTGCCTGTCGGCTGTGCCACCCTACAAGGAACTTTCCCCCAAAACTGGTAGTTGAACCTTCTGTGCTCTTGCACAGGGCTTGTACACTACACTAGAAGAAGCAGCTTTCCCCTGCTTTGGAAGAGGATCTGTGTTGGATGCGGTTATAACAGGAAGTGGAGAGGGCAGCTGGTGCCTTACTGAAGACTCCTGCTGTCATATATCTGGGCATGCATGTGGTAGAGCCGGATGGTACTGTTAAAGGTGCAAAGAGGTCCAGGTGTTGCTGCTTCTGATAAATCCATGTCTGAAAGAGACTAAATTAGAACATGGGTATCCTGTGGAAAAGTATCAGTGGTGACTAGCACAATGAAGAAAGAAGGATTTGGTAAAGCAAGGCATTTGTTTTAACATTAAAATGCTGTTGCTATATAGGCCATGGGGAAATTAACTTCTTCAGGTCTCAGATCATGCGTATTTAAAGACACTCCCAGGTAGACTCTCATCATTTGAGTCAGCAAAATCAGAATAAATGACAATTGAATCTGATAGAAATATTGTGTTGCAATCTTTGTAGGTTATTACCTATAATAATTAAACACTTAGAAGTCATAGTAATGACAGCAGTATAAAGGCTTAGACAGATTAGATAGAAAGAACACAAAATGACTTCCCTGAGGTGCCTACATCATCACATACATGGTCTCATACCATCTTCTGATCTAGCACAAAATTCTAGTCTATGCAATAAAACATTTCCATTCAAGGTGATGTGTGGATGGAGCTGCCGGGGGAGGAAAGGAAAAGGGGTCAAATATGGCCCCCAAGAGCACCAGGGTGGATAAAGATAGATTTACTGGTAGGAGGAGAAGGGAATGAGTGTGTCACCCATCTTCTTGGTGGTAGTGGCTGTGTAACACACACAATGCACAGCATCCTTTAAACTGCTCTGCCAGCGCCTAGCCCTCCAATAACAAAATTTGCACATGGACGAGTGGGAAAAGAAATGTACAATAAGCTCTGCTAGCCAGGAGATGTAATTTAGAATAAATTGAAGTGATGCTTCATATTCCTGCCTTCTCCAAGAGTCTAATTAATTTAGGCCTTGATTACATGTGACTTGTCCTGCTGTGAAATGTGCCATGGGACTAAGGTCTCAAGGGTTATCACTGCTTCTTAAACATGATGTGTGGAATTTTTAGTAAAATTTAATTCCTTTTTTTCCATCTAAAATGTTTATAATAACTAGTTACAGTTCAAAACATTATTAAAATTAATGAATAATATAATGAGAAAAACCACTTAATACTCTTGTAGTAATTCACGTCTATCTCCTCTTATCCTCTTCTGTTCGCTTCCCTGAAATCAGATAAAGTATTTGTTGGCTGACAAGTTATAAGAGTATATAACCATAATATGATTAACAGCTACCTTGAGTTCTAAAAAGAGGTGTTTTGTGAAGCTTTTACAAAAAATCAACCCCAAATGTCACCATGCTTTAGTACACATATAATACATCACAGGCAGTGAGCAGAAGACATGAGAATACTGCTAGAGATGTAAGTCCCTGTAATAGAGGAAATTTACTTAATCAAACTGTCAGAGGTACCTAGCAGATAGCCCCAGCACTGGGCTGTGAGGTAGCACAAAAAGTCCAGCAGCTCCTTCCAACCTTACCCAGAGAAGGGAAAGGAATATTCCCCCTGTTACCAAATCTTTAGTCCTGAAAACGTGAACATGAGATACCAAACCAGTAAATGAGATCAATACCACCAGGAATTAACAAGGTACAGTTCTACATCATGTTTCTAGCTATTACCAACCTCCAATGACAAGGAGGAATGTGAAAAAAAAAATATTGCAGGCAAAATAATTTCTACAACTGTTATTAGATCAGTTAAAGGTGAATTGCCAAGAAGCATAGGAGATATTGCACCCCTTGATCTAAGTAGAATCTACAAACCTAGTAAATGGTCAAATGAGAATGTCTGCTGTGTAAAGTTTTACACCTGATCCTAGACTCACGTCTCTGATCAGTGGGGAGAAATAGGGATGCCAATATTCTCAGCTCAAGGATGTGTATAGTTGATCAGATAAACTAAGTTTTTAAAGTTGTAATTTCTTTCCATTGATTAAAAAAGGGAGGCTAAGGAAAGTAGGTCAAATATAGACCATCAAAGTTAGGAAAAGTAAACTGCAGTCTAAGTAAGTGGGCTGTACCTTTTCCACAAGTGTAACAATGAAGATTTAGTCTTGCCTCTGCCCTGTGCCAGAGTATTGGAACATATTAACGAAATAAAAAACACAGCCGCAGAGAAAATTCACAAAATTGGAAAATAGAAATAGAAATATTACTTGTAATTAACAGATTCTACATTCTAATTTTCTCTGAGATGTAGTTATATCATAATAACTTTAGTCAACATCATCTTCCCTCTTCCACAGAGTCCTTTCTATAAGCCCCTCCCACCCAGTCCAAATAAAGATGAGCATTTTCAGGGAATTGCTATGTACAAATTAGTCTTCAAAAAAACTAACGTCTGAAACTTTCTTCATCAGTTTACTATATAATAAATAAACTCTGGTTGGGTTTGTGAAAATGTGGATAAGGATACAGGCTGGAGACAGCCTTTATTAGAGCCATTCACTGAAGTCACAGCAGTGAGAAGCGTGACCCTGGAGTCCTTCCTGCCCTAAGAGGCTGACAGCCCATGCACTGGACTGTGTGAAACAGGCTTTATTGTGGGGTGCAATAAAAGAACGTTTACAGCAGTGGAAAAATGACACAAAATCCAGCTGTCTGAAGTAGCAGAGGGAATACAGTAAATACAGTGTTTGGGAAAAATACACTGAATTTTGTGCAAATGAGCTCTTTCTTTTCAAGATTGCCCAAGGATTAATTCACCCTGTAATACTGAACATTGCTTTCCGCCTTTGAAATGCTGTGGATTGCGAAGGTGGCTTGCGCAGCTCTCTGAGAAACAGAAAGGGAACGATGAGAAGGCTCAATGGCAACACGCTGTGAGGATGTAGAGCTAGTGTGGAGGACGGGGGAGGTATTCCTTGTCTGGACAGGACCTGCCTTTATAATAATTTTAACCCTGAGGTTGGAGCACATCACAGGGGGCGGCTCCCACCTGTGAGATGAGTGGGAGAGGAGTCAGCAGCTGTGGCTGCACGGTGGAATGGGGTCGTGGGTCCCACCGGGCAATGCTAGCAGAGGGGTTTGCCTTCCACCTTGCTATACGTGTGTCAGCCAACGAGCTGCCATTTTAGCGACGGTGTGTAAGCCAGAAACCTTGGCTTCAGGTTTGAAATAGAAGTGTTTCAGTGTACAGACAGGTATTTAGGACCTACTCACTGTGTTTTGGAGGGGAAAAACGTTAGCAGTGTGAGCGTGAGCTGTGACATGCTACGTATAAGGGTCTGAAAATTGGCCCCGCACTAACTTATTCAACACTATATAGTCAGGCTATGGTCCTGTTTCCAGCTAAGCCCAATGAAGCGGTGTCTCCCACAAGAATGAGGACGACCTTTCCCAGTGCTCAGGACACAGCCACTCTGCAGGACTCTTGGCTGTGTGGGTGAGCATTCCATGGGCTCTGCAAACAAGCAGAGTGATGTCTCTCAGTGTGTGCAAAGGCAGTGATTGAGAGCATTTGTGTCCAAATTAACCAATGGGCCAAGGCGGACTGGCCAAGGACATGTCCATGAGGCTAGTAACACACCAAATATTTGTTTCCTCTTGGTCTCTGGGTTGCTGTTTTCATTGAGTTGGGTAAATAAAGACCCTTTAATAGAAGCACATGCAGCTTGACAGTATGCCATCAGTGTACCCTCTATCTATGTTGTTCAGAGCTAAAAATTAAACCAATTAAGGTCCGGGTTTATACTCCACCTTGGTATCTCATATCTCTGATGTCAGTTTTCAAGAACAAGATATGCAAAAAAGCAATAATATTTTCACACATTTTGCAGTAGATAATATTTATGGTCTTCTGTTCTTTTTATTTGAACATGCTGTGCGGGCCTGTGCTGCTGTGCAGTGAAATCATCTGATCTCAGGGACTGATTATGCAAAATGAACAGCTTTCCTGCTCCCATCATGTCTCATGTTAAATGCTCATATTTTCACATTTCTGTTTAAATATTTCACATGATTTTAGAAGTTTAGCTTCAGGACATAGAGTGAAAAATAGGAAACAAGACAAAATAGGTTAGTTGAGAGGAAGGAAGAACAAATGCAGTAGGGTGGTATTTATTTTTTCCACTTGAAACAGTAAGTGACAGATCTGTGATGACCTGTGACTTTAAGTGCACAGTTCCCTGGGTTTTTTAAGACTATTGAGTTCATTTAGTTTGGCAGTTTAAGACGGGGCATGGAATTCACCCCACAATTTCTACAGCCAAAACCTACTGTTGTTCTGAAAAAAAAGTAAGCTTTTATTACAGTGCTTCAAGAGATGGAGTACTCACTATTGTCCAGGCCGATATTTCAAGGGATCAATCAAAATCAATATAAACTGCAATAAAGGATTTTAGTTATCGGTGTTAAGGTCTAAAATTAGTCTAAAATCTGAATTCACCAATTCCAGTCATCTATGCAGAACCTTTCTCCACACAAAAGTAAGATCTACCTGCATGAGTTCAGTATCAGAGTTACAGTGAAAGAGAGAATCAATTTTTACAGGCTACTACTTAATGAGAGAACAGTAAAATGGTGTTAAAATATTTTATATTTGCTCAGGCTGCTTTCTAAGCTTTGCCCTAAGAATACATGGATTATACTTGCAACAATTACAGCACACCACTACTTAATGACACAATGATGGTGGAGAACAATGCTATTCAGGTATTTTGAGAAGTTGATTTCTGTAGAAGTTTGGTCTGGCATAAATTCAGAGAAACAGTGCCTTACGCGAAACTGTTTAATGCATATCTCACTTTTTCTGACTCAAACTAGCCAATCAAATGAATGCAGACTGAGAAGACAGGGTCTGTACTGCAGCCAGTAAAACTAAAGTTGGCTTGAAAGTTACAGTGCAAACCTGACTGAAATGTTTGTTTATAGGAATAAAATTAGTCAAAACTTTGCATATTTACCAGGGTACTCATCAAAGGGGAAAAGAAAATAATTTCTTTTGATTCTTTGCAGTTTAGCAAATTTGTCCATTGCTCACTTGCTAATCCTAAGTACATCTTTTAGTTGAATGCCTGTCTCAAATCTCCTGAAATTTATCTGATAAGAAAAGTCATTTTTAGCTTTGAAGTTGCAAAGATGAGACTCACTGGTAAAAGTGTATGGCACATCTTATTTGATCCAGCATGTAGTTAAAGACAGAAGGAACATTATCCTTGATGTTCTCATGGGAAATCTTGGAGCTGTTACTTAGTCAACTGTTTTGATCTCTAAATTTTGAAGGTACATTCTCAGAAAAGAAAGGAGGAATACTGAAAAATGTTCCTCTCTGGCAGTCCTGATGTCAATAAGAAAGATGTCACAAACTCTTTTTCTCCAAAACCTATTAATTCTGACCCCTGTTCTCAGTTTTATTTCAGAGCTCTTCTTGGTTGGATTGCTGTGCTGCAACTGACATTTCTGTTTTTCCTTGTGTTATATCCACTTCTGTTTCTATCTACTCAGGCTTTTGCTGCAGTCAATAGTTAATGTACTTGCTCAGCTTTTACCCACCCTTCTTCTGTTATCTGTCTTCCTCATTTCTTTACTTTCCTTATAAGTCCTTTATGCATATACCTATTCATGCATTCACATGCATATTCCTGGAATAGATAAAACCTTTTTTTGCTAGTGATCTAGCCAATTTGCATGTAGTAGGACCAAGGAGTTCTCCTGTGAGTCTCACTGTGTCTAGACTTACCATCTGTTGTTAAGTGTCACACAATATGTGGCATTATCTGCCAAATGCTGATAAAAGGCTGGTATGCACAATGGTGCCTTTCTAGATGCAGGGTTTACCTCCTGCAGAAACTGGAGCAAACAGTCTCCATGATGGGACTAGCACATGCTCAGGCACATCTCAGCCTGAGGCAGAGATGCTTCTCCACAGCCAGAAGGAGGATTGCCTCATTATATATATCTACTGCTAAAGGAAAGAGGACCAGGGCCTGATTCATCCCCATACTGCTGGGGGCTGCCCTCTGCCATTACTGATGGGTAATGCAGAAACAGCAGCATGGATGAACTGCAACCCCACGCTCAACTTGCTTCCCAGCCACCTCGTCATTTAGCAGCATACCCTTGTACACAGGGTAACATCCACTGACAAACTGGAGCATGTAAGGAGTTGAAGTGTCTGGGTTGCTGCACTGGTTATCACTGACACACATCACTCTGGGATGCAGATATGTTGGTCACTCTTTGCCTGTGTGACCCCCTCCTTCAATCCATCAGCTAAGCTGTGCTTATGATTACCTTCCTTCTGGCCGAAGAGCTTCTCCCGTGGGCAGCTCCAGGGGCAGGGGATGGTGTCTGTTCTGTCTATTAGGTGTCTTTCAGTCCTGTAATATTGCACCATCGATGTCAAAGTGCTCTTCTTAGGGGATAAAACACATGCCTCCATATTAAGTTTTGTGATTAAAGTCAAAATCCACATATTCTGCTGGCTCAGTTCAGTTATTTTTGTGGGGAGTCTGGAAGCAGTACTCTAATGTACCGTGCCCTGTATGCTCCCCCTGGTGTCTACACACTGTTCTCTGTGCTCTTGGACCATTTTTATTTCAACCTTCAACTGAAAAGCAGGAATGTAAGCAGTTGTATTACCTCCAGGGAAAGTTGTCATGCTGTTTGGAGGACAGGACTTTTGCTGTTGAAAATGGCCAGTCCTTCAAAGATGTGGCACGGTGGAAGCCAGTCAAGAGCAGAACTACAAGGACAGCTTGGTGCGCAGGCTGTGTGCTAAGGATGCTGAGATATGCTGAGCACAAGTGTAATAAAAATAATTAAGTGGTTGAGCTTTCTTCAGGGAATTGGGAAATGTGATTTAAATCTCCTTAGATAGAAGGAGAAATTGAACTCTGCCCCACCCCTGCAAAGGTGATTTGGCTAATGTACACTGAGAGGGAGAGGACAAGGGAACAAGGGAATGGAAAATGGGTCATCAACAACAGCTGCATATAAAAAGAGCAGCAAACCCCCCTGTTGCTCCAGGACTCAAGTAGGCTTGCTCAGAGCATGACTATTATACTGAGACCTGCGGAGAAGCTTGTAGGGGAAATCCTTATTTCAAGGGCCTGGTTGGGCTTTGGGGTAAACTTGTTTCTGACCTGCATATTGTCATAAGGCACTTTCAGAGTCTGTGTGTATATGTTACTTAAACAGTCTGAGGAAGTCCTAGATAAACCCACAGCACTAATCCTCCTCCTCCTCCTCCTCTGCTGTCAAGATGTCCTTTCTTATCATGTAGAAAATGCAGAAGTGACTCTGTATCACCATATATATTTAAGTCACAGATTGTTGAAAAGTGTGCCTAAAGGCAGCACATCACCTCAGAACCTGGCCCTGTAGTTTTCTGCAGTTAAACAAATAACTGATGAAATACAATTAGCCTTCATAACACAGTAAAAAGTAGAAAAGTAGAAATTCTCCTTTGAAAACTTAATCCCAGGGATCATGTTCATTCCCTCTTGTAGCCATTAACCTATTTAACAATAAAAATATATGATGTTCAAAGGGCAGTATAAATAGTGCCAACGTCAAATTGTAAAAAAAAAAAGAACATTACATCAAAGCTATAATATTCTTTTGGGATGAACATGCTCATTTCTTTTTGTATAAATGGAGGCCCTTTTCTACAGAAGTAGAAATTGCTCTAACTGAAGTATCTACTTCGCTAAAGCTTAATTTATCATTAACAACATGACTCAGAGCTGCCATAGGTCTACAAGGAAACAATAGGCGAAAATCCTCTGGTCCCACTAAAGCCAGACAGGTTTGAGTTTTTAAAGAAAAAAATGGGTTTGGGCATGTATTGTTACATCTACACCAGTAAATAAGCCAAGAAGAGGGCATGGGCTTGAGGACTGCCTCATCACTGTTTGCATCCTTCCTGGCACAGCTTCAGCTCCTGTGACCTGGCACTCTCTGTTGGCGCCAGGATAGGGCTGATGAGGGGGACAATTTCCAGAGGGGAGCCTGAAATGTGTCCCTCTTACTCATGGGAAAAGAGAGCTGAGCTCTGTGCATGTAAGACAGACAATGCCGCTTGCTTGGGGGTCAGAGACTGCTCCCTGGTTTATTTTATTTATTAGCAAATGTGTAGTCTAAACTTGGATCTCTGCTGTCATGTTAGTCTGGACTTGTGCCTGAGCCCAGCCTATTCTCTTGTCCACAGAAGTCTTGGTGGTTTGTGGTCTGGCTCTGGTCTGGAGGGAACCAGGTGGGGAAAACTAAGCACAGATAATGGGCATGGCTTATCCTCCTGCTCTGCCTTCATGGATGGTACAAGCACAACTGGTGCAGTCCAGCTGGCTGGAGAGCAAAGGGTGAAATGGTGCTCTCTGCTCACCATGCTTGACCCCAGCTTCCTCTCCCAGCCACCCCTGGCTCCTCACCAGCCAGCTCATGCAGTTGAACCCTCAACACATTTAGTAGCACTGCAATGTTTCTGGGTAGGTTCTCTCAAAGACCTCGAGAAGGATTTGCTATCTCTGAAAGAATGAGTTGCAATGACAAGTCTGACCATATTCCAGTGATGTTCCAAAAGCTGTAAGTGATTTTGGTGTTGTAAACAGCCCAGATGTTTTATGCTTTCTGGCTCTGGGAGAGTTTATTTTGTGTACCAAAGGGTTTCTGTGGAAAAATTCTAAAAAACACAAAAGAATGGGTGAAGTGGTGAGAATAGAAAGAAAGTGATGACTGGTCCCCCTATGGACAGCTAAGTATGTCTTAGTAAAATAATTTTCTCTGAATTTTCTCCTGTTCCCACTACCACTACATTGTTCATCTGAGTATATACTGTTCTGTCATTCCACTCAGATGTTATTTCCTTTTCAATAGGCAAAATATTTGAAAGCAGTTTGTGTTCTTCCTTAGATTTAATGATTGCTGGAAATGACTGCACAAACACAAGAACCTCAGAGCTCCAGTTAGCTTGACAATGACAGAAGTAGGTGTGTAAGGGAAGCGTGTAAGAGGCACGGGCACATATCTCTGCAGCTTCCAGCAAATGATTATTAAAGGACTTTCTGAGCCAAAACTTGTACTTTGAGCATCATATAAAATTGCTAGCAACGAATTTATGGTCCACAAATTAGTCTTTTTTTTTCACCTCTTTCTCAAGCCCACTTTTTAGATGTTGTGTATTAATTTTATCTATTTTTTTCCAAATGTTCATTGGATATCTTAAACCTGAAATATGTGTTCATCTATGTAAGCTGTATGTTTTGTTCTGTTTCCGCAGTGGGTGTACTTTTATGGAAAATTGGTCCATATCACCTGTGGGTTACTTTATGTGTTCAGGGTATATTTTGAAAGAGCGAGCCTTACGTGGAAAGAATTTGTGTTCTACCTACAGCAGATTTACTACTGACATTAGAAACACATCACCAGCACAACCTGTAACCCTGACATTTTCATTAATCCCTTGCAGTTAATTCCACTTGTGGGGAATTAATTGTACCATCAAATTATTTAAACAGGGCCTTACCATCTCAATATGACCTCCTTACATCTATTTTGAATTCAGATTGGGGAAAGTGGCTTTTAAAAACTGTGATGAAATCTCCCAAATGGGTAATACATAAACTCATTGCAGAAGAACGAGACAGAAGGTCTGCAGTCATATTTAAAAGAATGTATCAGATTACCTTAATGATATCTGATCAGCATATCTAATCAGCAGATCTGAAGCAATTAAGTTACATCTATAAAATATGAAGCAATGTTAAATTTGTGTGAGATGGGAACACTGGGTGTGTAATCGCTAATATTTCTCATGGTCAGGAACAATTGCAGTGAATGAGAAACTCTCTATGAGCTTTGTGTGCTCTAAGGAAAAACAGCTAAGTTCTGTTTGCCTGGAACAGCAATTATTCCTTTTCATAACAATATCTAAGATATGTAGTAACAAGGCGATATAGCGCTTAAAGGAACTGATCAACTCTCTGTTGTGGTCAAAAAGAATTTTCTTCAGTGTTGAGGTTTCTTTTCCCCTTCTTTGGAGTTTTAAAGTATTTGCTGTGATTGCAAAAGAATTCTCAACTGGTGGGTTATTAGAAAGCCAAAAGTCCAGTCCTTGTGGCTGAATCCCCAGATAATTGAAGTCCAAAAGATTAAGATCTTTATTTCAACATATTATTTCTAAAGTCTCATATTTTCTTAAATCAGTCCTTACCCAAGGGAGGAGGCTGATTTATGATCTTCTAGGTGTTACTGGCAATTGATTGGTTCATTTCACATTAAGTCCATTATGAGCAAGTAGAGATATTGCTAATACTTTTTATATGCTCTTTGTTTACATAGACATAGTTTGGAATGTCCTTACTGAATTTTATTCCTAGCCCTTTCAAAGTCCCATGTAATTCTGTGGAGAGGTGCAGGGCTGGGAGAAGTTTATCAAAGAGGCATACTTTTATTCAGTTCCAAAAGGCAGCTGGAAGCAACACTTTTATGTTTGTTTGTTTTTCTAATTTCTGAAATATTTTGCAATATATTGCAAGGGTCTTTTTATGGGCTTGCAATTACCCCATGCAAAGTGCTGACCCTTCATGTGACTGCAGAGGGATTTGTATAGATCAGGGGAAACCCTGCAAGTTAGGATGACTTGCACAGAAGTCACAAGGAGGATCTGGCTGCCTAAACAAGGGACTGGTGCCATTTTAGATGCTGTAGGGCCATGGTCAGTGCAGGCAGGACACAGGACCTGCAGAATACCGGTGACTTTCTGGACTGGCAGTGGAAAACCAGGTGGGACACCCCAGGCTGTCTCACATCACACTAGATGCCTATGTTCAGGCAACAGAATTTCACACCCAATTCTGCATAATCTCTTTGTCTCCTTCCAGAATTCCTCCTGTCCTAAACCAGGTGTCTGAGGGGTGAGATTGCTTGCTCTCCAGAGATACTTACCTTTACCTACTGACAGTACTGACTGCTTCTTTTCAGGGAAGGATGAAGGTCGATGCTGGAAACTTACTTGCAGATGGCTAAATTTAATGGAAATTAAATGGATACAGTAATATAATTCCAAGGCAACATTATCTATTCATGAAAACTTATTAGGACTCCTTTGGGGCTTTCGATTATCCATATTCTGCAATTCCAGTTTGAAGACTGGCAAATATCCTTGCAAGTAACAGTTATTTTTACATTTGATATTTTAAGTTAATTTGGTGCTCAGCTTAACCGAGATGTTGGTGGTGCTGGAGCAGAATGAATACTCCTTCAGAAACAGAAACAGAGATTTACTTCTACAGCCCTTCATTTCTGTCTTGGAAGATCTGTTCAGGCTTGCTTGGTTGCCATTTGGTTATGGTACTATTACACTATATTTTCTTTAATTCTGGACATAAGCAAGGAATACAGTTAATCAGGGGAAAGCAGGAGCATTCTTGTCAAATACCAGACAGTGAAGGTCTGTGCCTTGGGAGATGGGAAATACTGATTATTATTTTAGATTTGCATCAAGTGTACAGTATACAAATTGGTTGGACAAAAAAATAAGCTAATTTCTCCTTTCTGAGGCTGACAAAAATAATACTTATTGGCAGAGATTATAGTAGTGGTTTTAGAACATCATAACTTGATTAGTCTAAAACAAGAAAATCATTTAGCATAAACTGCAAATCAATTTGCTTGCTAATTCTATTCAAATTGCACTCTCCCGTGATTAACACAGCACACTATATGACAGAACCTGTTCTTCTACCTGTCATTTGGTCAGCTGAAAAATTAGTTATATGTTCACAGGAGATTAGAATCATCATACAGACATTTTTTTGCCTAGTTTTCTTTTGCTCAATTATAAAGACCTATCTTCCTGGTTAAAAGAAACATACTGGGTGCTCAGAGACTTTATGCAGAAAAAGAAATGAAGACAAAGAGAGGTATTTCATTTCAACTAAGTTTTCTTTTTTTTCTGTCTGAGAGTAAAAAAAAAATATGTATTTGGTCTAAGCTAGGCCATTTAAATCTACTTTAGAGACAGACAGTTCCAGTGGACAACTCACCCTGTAACAGCAGTCTGAGACAGTGGGCATGATTAACTCTGTGATGGTACGTCTCTCTCCTCGCTGACTAGGAAACACATCTTTATACACAGATTTATGGCTACAGACTTCGGTTTGGCAAGTGTGATTGTCACATCCTTGCAGCCCTTATTCTACAGACTTTGGGATGAGCCATGCATTAATTCAACTGTCATTTCAGCTTTTAGTGTATGTCTATCCTTAGACATACTTCAGCTCATTTTGCATGCAACAGCTTGAGTACCAGCAGTGCAGCACAGTTAAGACTCAGTGACTACCCAGGCTCTCTGGACATGAATGACTATCTTAAAGTAGACTAGCTGTGTTAACCTAGACCCTGCTGAGGCATCTGTATGGTTTCTTAGCCTGAAATGGTAAGTCCATGATTACCAGTACATGTAAGAGCTAATTAGATAGAGTATCTGTTAACCTGAACATCACTGCATGATGCTTTTAAATTGCACATCCTGCAATGTCCCATGCACAGGTTGTTTCAATGGATAGAAGATTGCTTAAAAAGCAGTAGTGACTAAGTGATACCACCTTTCTTTGAAAAGATTTTCATGCTGGAGAATGTGAGAGGATATGATGCTAAGCAGGTTTAACAAGCTGATCTTGGCAAGCCAGGGTTCTTTTGACAATACCAAGACAACTTCAACTCCAAGGCTGGAAGCCACCAGCCTCCTTCAGCTAAGAAGCCTATATCTCAGCATTTATATGGCTGACAGCCAAAGACACATAAGACCTTTCTGGAGACCCTTGGGGAGAGGACACAGCTTCCCTCACACTGCTGTGAGATAGCTCACCCCAGCTTCACCAGTGATGGATGGACATTGATGCTGCCCAGACTTCTACCACAGGAGATTTAGCAGCTGCCACATCAACATAAGCCTGATTATGGCAACATTAACGAGCCCTGGCTGTTTGTTTTAGGTTTGATATGCTCTAGAGGCATATGTTGGTTAAGACCTCCAAGCTGGCTTTGCTTTACCTAAAGGTTGGGACATACGGCCCTTGCTAGATGTAATGGCTGCAGAAACTGCAGCCTCCATCCTTCATCTGGGACCTTAAGTGCACATATACATTAAAAAAATGAATATCAAATATGGCATCAGACACCCCATGTTCATTTAATCTTCACCAAGTTGCCCAGAGAGGTGGTAGATGCGCCATCTCTGGAAACATTCAAGGCCAGGCTGGACGGGGCTCTGAGCAACCTGATCTAGTTGAAGATGTCCCTGCTCACTGCAGGGGGGTTGGACTAGATGGCCTCTAAAGGTCCCTTCCAACCCAAATCATTCTATGATTCCATGATTCTATGATTATTAAACATATTAATTTTAAATGTGATCTGAGGTGTTTTTGTTACATCTCAAAGCCATAAAGTTCGTCTGCATATTAGGTTTCACTCTCAATTCTAAATTAGTCCAGTGGGCAAAATTATAAATAGTTTCTGACTTTATTCAGTTCAGTGTTTATACAGTTGCTTTAAATACACACACACACACACAGAGTATAAGCAAGACAAACTATTATTCTTCAATACATTTTCAAAATCTGCTTAAAATATGCACAGAAGCATTGAAGTTTAGCGTGGGGAAAGAGTAGTGGCTTGGTGTGTAAGAAATTATCTTAACTAACTTCTGCTGCCCATTTTTAAATGGATGCAGGCTAAAGACAACAGTCTTTTTACTACAGATGTTACAAAAGCAGTCTATCCTTTTCTCAATGAATGTGCTATTTCACTTTTATAATTCCTCCATAACAGACTTCTCTACACTTTTCTGTTTAATCTTTGTTCTATAAAACATAGCATGCCTCGTTATGTGCTAACTCCTGCTAAGTGTTAAACTCCTCCTTGGACTTTAAGGCCACTCTGAACTCCCCCCAAAAGTGAAACAGCTTCAAGCCTCCCAGAACTCAGGAACATTCTGAGACCCTTTCCTCCTCATATGGTAGATAGAAATAATTTATTCTTTGTTTAATACTGGACATGTTTCTGCAGCAGTGGAAAGCTATATGGCAGGAACTTAAATTCCACAATTTCAGTTGTGTTTGTAAAAAAATAGCCATATGAACCCACAACACCTCAAAAGGTCTACTTGAACATGACAAAGAGGTGTATAGTTTCCATGTCTTGAGAGTTGGCTTATTCTTGAATCTTTTGGTCAGCCAACCTCTCACTCATTTGATCTGAAGTTCTCTGGATGTTTCCTTTACATGAGAGGTACAGGACTAACGTTACTGAATGTATCCATAAAAAAGCACAGCTGAAAAAAATCTACTGCACTGTTTCTTTTAGAATTATACTCATTTTCTCCACACAGTTAGGACAGTTTTCCTATGTACTCTTGAATTTTCAGAGACAAATAATGTATGTGTACATCCAATTATTTCTGTCTGTGGTTCATATAATTAAAATCTTAAAGTTGTCAATTATATCAGTATCTACATGTCACAGACACCTGGTAAGTTCAAATTTATTGAGTACATAAAATAATGAAAATATATAATCCTCTACAAGCGCTATTGTCTCATTTTAACAGTGGTGAAAGCAGTCCTGGATTAATCAGGGACGATTTTGTTCTATTTTCAAATGCTTCCCTTTTGCTGCAGAAGCTGATAATTTCTTACATTTCCAGAATCTCTGCCTGCTCCTCTGTATGCAGCTGTCACACTAAAATTGCTCTAGGCTTATGCCCTCAGCTTTGGCTCTCTGTTCATGTTTCCAGCACCTAAAATATCCAGGCTGAAGATGCAAAGCTGTTACTTTCTATTACTTTGGGCAAAAAATAGAGTCATAAGGTACCTTGCACTTGTTAAAATTATAGCTTTAGAATAAATTAATGCTTCAAGCAATTAGTACAGTGCAATGACTTTAGTCTGCCCAGACTGACCTAAATAAAACTATATTTCATTATCAGCTTGTTCCAATTTCATGGTTGATTCATGTTCAGCGAAAGTTCTCCAGCCTTATCAGATCTTTCACATCAACTTCTGTTGCTGCTCAGGTACTTCTACAAGTTTTCTCTGTTTGCTGTGGGGGCTGAGACCAGTAAGACGGATTTGCAGAATCATGGGCTGGAGATGTTAATGCAAATATCTGCTTGGCTTTTCAGCTATAACCCACCTTTATTCTGCCTTTCTTTAAATAATCCATAATGAAACATTAAATATTTTTAGACAATTAACTTAAAAATGATATTCTACAATTGTGCAGAAACTGTGTTTAAAATCAAAGTATAAATCTTTCATAAGACTCATAAGTCTTATGGTACAATATCAGCAGAACGTCTCCTTTTGTTAAATATTTCCATAAAATAATGGCTTGTGAAAAAAATAGTTTTAAGTAAACCATATGTCTTATATCTTTTCAGCTGTTGGTAACAGAGGTAGTTGTCTATTTGGTCTCATTTGATACAAATCCTCCATTTATTTTAGCAGGTGATGGTGTTGATTTTGAATCCTTTTTTTCCTCTGTTTTCTCCACATCTGTCTTTGTTTTGACCCGGTGTCTTCTGTAAACACGGTAGCCTGGGAATCAGTATATATTTAGTATTAAATAAAGAAGTTATAGCAATTGCCTGAAAAAGACACTGTAGCAACATGTACCCATGCAACATTTTCCTTCCTTGTATTGTTAAAACATTCCAGCACCTGATTCTTTAAAGCTATGTTTAATTATTTTATGTCAACAGCACTCATCACTGGAAAAGTACATTTAGAAAATAACAAGGAAAATATTTTAATTTCTGTATTGGTGTTTGACTGCTTTGTGTTCCTGTTCCATGTAGTAACTTCTAAAAGTATTGCCTGTCTCCTTGGGAAGGCTTTGGGCTCTTGGCTGGGTGTGTGGGCCTGACCCTTACTTCTGCGTGAGGCCTGTTTGGCAGGAGCCGGGACAAAGTGGTTTGTCTGTCCCCATGTCATTGCCTGCCAGAAAGGTTGGGCTCGGGGCTGTGCCTCACAGGCTCTGTCCCCAGGGCAGTGTTCTGGTGCCAGGTAAGACAGCTGGTTTGGGAGTGGGACCTCAGTCGTCACAGCTGGTTTTAGGAGTGAGCAACAGGGAGAAGGTCCTGACCCTCGGTAGGTTAGTTGTAGTAGCAACCGTGCAACTCGAGAGGTGTATGGGGGAAGAAAAAGGGACCTTTATCTGTAATGGAAGATATTTTATCGCATTAGCTGTGAAGCTAATCCTTGTTCTCTCTACAGCTAGTAGGAGTGGGAGTTTGTGCATGCTTGTGAGGACGGTCCTGCTGGGCAGCTGCATGCGCAGGCACCCTGCAGCAGTGGAAGAAGATGCATTTGTCTTTCCTTGGCCAAGGGTAAGAAAAATCCTGTGCTCAATGTATTCTCATGTGCCCCATTGTAGTTGGTGGAGATCCCTTCCCTTGTGCTGAAAAAAAGGGGTCTTCCAAATCTTGAACTGAGCCTCATACACACCTAATTACGAACAGAGCACAACACAGTCGTGATGCTCAGTAATAATTTTGGTCATTATTTACTTAACTATTTTCCATTTGATTATTTTTATTCCTTCCTCTTTTCTCCATATCCATGAAAAATGAGACTGATAATAATGCTAATTATGCAATAATAGAAGATATCTGTACTTTACCTCCTAAAATTAGTAGTGCAAACGACAGCTGGAAAATACTGTAGATGAGTGGGAAAGTAAACATCTGTTCGAGTTGTTCGGGACTGAAAGAGAGCTGTACTATAGTTGAACATAGCTGACTGTTTTGCATGCCTGTTTCCAGAGACACTGTACGACATCTAAAGGGAACAATACAAAGACAATTGTGAAATAGCAGCCTGTAAGTCCTTATGCTTTTTAGTAATCTGGATAAGCAAGAAACATAAAGTAATGGATAACTAAGAAAATGGTATCCTTCAGCTCACACAGTCAGCAAAACAATCCACAAGTCATATGGTTGTTACCACCAGAACACACATAATTTATGGCAGTTCAGCAATTGTAAAGGACTGTGATCCACCTTCAAGCCATGTATGTGGCACTCACTAACTCCCTCTCTTGTAATGATGTTCTAAATTGTCGGCTCCTGCACCTTCATGGGTTGGCTCTGTTTCACTCATTTGAAGTGTGAGACAGGGGCAGACAAGGGGAAGATATATGAAAGATTGGAGGAAATAGTAGAGTCAAAATCTGTAAATAAAAATGTGCACAAGAAAAGTTTTATCTACACATAGTATCTCAGAAACGGGGTTGGGGAATGAGTGATTCTGTAGCCTAGCTAATGTTTAGGGAGTGTTCTCAGCATTGACTAGTCATTAAATAAAAACTTTTTTCACAGCTTCAAAAAGGCTACATGCCTTTGTCACAGAGAATTCCATACCTGTGCCAAGACAGACCAGCTACGCGGGCCAGAAAGAATCCCAGAAAATAGCCAGCTGCGGGAAATATGGTGCCAATGATCCATAATTTGGGTGAGATAATCCAGGAGCCTTTGTAGAGTATTCCCCCAACCACAGCAATGAGCACGATGAGGACTGCTCCCGCAATGGAACCAATCTGTGAGGGAAAAGAGGAAGGTCTGTGTGAATAAGAGACCCCAACGAAATTTAATGGCATCAGACATAGTGTCAAACATGCCTGTGAGTGTCTCTGAGTCACTGAAACATCTTATTAAACATAAAACCTAAAGTTTATGGTAATGTAATTCACAGCAGGCAGATAGATTAGCTAGCTGCCATTTTTCCCAAATGGGTGATGTATGATGTACTTCAATGGGTAGGTCAAGGCATAGGTATCTATAGTAGATGCCTGTAAAACTAGTCTCTTGAAGCCTTGGCTATAATTGTACTTAGAACTAGAGATTAAAAATAAATTCACAGGTGTGACATGAGCGAGGAACAATGCACACATTAGAAAAATTTCCCCAGAGTTGTTGGGAAACTGACAGCCTAATAGCTAGTATAATGCACTTTTCCTCCCCACTTCTTGGGCAGTTACACTCTGGGGCTTAGCATAACGTATGCTAACTAGACTCTAGATTGTCAATGATAGGAAATTATTTGCCAGGTGGAGGAGTAAATCCTTAATGTGGCTGAAAATTTGTGTTTGAAACGTGGCTGTGAGCTCCTATAGCATTTCTGTATAGACAGTCACTGACTTGATCTTATTTCCTGTGGCTGAAGGCACTGAGATCTTTACTGCTGCTTGCCAAAAAAAGTGATAACTTGCTCTCTTCTCGGTATCCAAGTGAAATGCCTACCCTTATGGCACATGTTCCAGGGATCTTACTGGCAGACTTCTGGGACTAAGCTTAGGAGAATCCATTCTCAGCTAAAACGTGCATTCCTTTTGAACTGGCTTCATCAGTCTCTGGCTGAAGCCTTTTTAAGAGCACTGAGTGAAACAAAAGTACTTCTTTTGTTTGAACCATTAACTGCATGCACCTGGGAAGAAAAAACACGGTCTGGCCATGACAAGCTCTTCTATTTCACCTGGAACACTGTCTTTGTGCTCTTATCTCCATTTCTCACTATATGAACCTTATTCTGACAGCTACGGCTCAGTCTTCACTTGATGCTTCATTGTCCTACATAAAGCAAACTGTCAACGGACCCTACTGTGGGTTGCTTACCCACTTGGTAAGAAAGAGGATGAAATTATGTTTTGCTGAGAGAGCAAGTAGAGTGATTTTTTCATGTGAGTTCAAGTCTCTGCTTTTCCCTTAGCTGGTTAAACAAGAGCAGTAGTTTTGGAACCAGCACTAAACAGTATCCAAACTCATAAGTAAGCTGGGACTGTATGTAAAAATACAACACAATAAGCTAACAGTTTAAGAAAATTAATTTACTTAAAAGGGCCTTATTTGTATTCTGTGCTTCCTGAGCTGATAGCAGAGAAATGATAACAGAGCATAGGTAGAATAACAAGTTGCCAGATTAACTTTCTTTAAAAAAATTTAGAAAATATATGTGCTATGGTTAACAAAAGCCAAGGGTACTCAGCACGTCTGACAATCACTTTAAACCTAAACCTAATATTCAGAATGAAAATTTGCCATTGACACTAAATGCAGCTAAGTTGTTGTTGTTGTTCTTATGTTATTAATTTTGTGAGAATAGTTTTTGCTAAAAAACCCTGTATTTTTGATGCATCTGAAACTATCTTGCAAAGATAGCTGAATATTATGAATAATTTTGTTAGATTTTTTAAACAGTTGGAACACTTCTAAATGTTTTTTTTTTTAAATTGACTTCACAAACAAAAGAGCCCTCCCCCCTCCCCCCCCTCCCCCCCAATCAATAAACTGGTTTAAAAGTAAAAACGTTTCTGGTTTTTTTAAATCCAGAATTTTTTTTTTCATTTTTTATTATTTTGCAGAGAAAAACTGCTTTCAGTTGACCTGAATGATTTTCCTTCCAATTTCAGTTTACATTATAAACTGAACTCAATTACTAACATAGTTGTAGCCAAAGACAAAAGTAGGCTCTTTGGATAATGATGTTTTCTAATAATGTATGCAACTCATGCATGTTTGCGCAGGGGGAATGCAATACATTTCCGCAGCGTCTCATTTGTTTTCAGCTGAAAACTTCCTGGCTTTTATGAAGTCGGGTACTAATACTATGAATAGCAATGTACTGCTTCAGTGGTGCCACTGATTCCATAATCTGTCCATAATTACTGATGCTTCAGCCTCATATATCCTACCTTAATTATGATTTTTGCTTTACTAGGCCATCTGTGGGTAACATACATTCCAAATGAAACAGGAACTATAAGAGCTACCAGTGAAATTCCTGTAAAAAAGAAGAGAGAAGTTAAGCCCACATATCATGCAGAAGTTCATGGCAGGAGGACAGACACCATGTGGAGCAGCTGGGGGTATGGAGCAAGCCTTCAGAGGATGTTTCTGGTATGCCCACCCCAGAGCACACATGCATGCTCTACCCGCACCTGCCCATTTGCTTTTCTGTGGAGTCTGTTATCTCTGGCAGCCTGTTGAAGTAATTGCCATTCTGCTGAGCTACATGCTCATTCACCTGCTTCAGAAAGGCAGAGAGAAATTTGAGTGTGCTAATCATCACTATCCTGTGATGTGAGTGGCTATATTAAATGTTCATTTTGTCTGCAGGTGTTTTGCTACTGTACCATATCAACAACCAGTTTAGAGCTTCTTTTGTTTTGGCCTTCCTCCTCCAGCATTTATTTTGAAAGCACAAGCAATGTATGTGATTTTTTTTCCCCAGGACAATGGGAAAAGAACGTGAAGAATATGAAAGTGACTCTGCTGGCTTTTAAGATTAACACAACATGGAACTGCACTTGATAAGCACTAGGGCCACAGCTCTGCAAAGCACTGGAGCATGTATTTCCAAATACTTTGACTATTTTCTCTTTGTAGCTGGATGAGACTTTTGACAGGGAGTCAAATGAAGCCTCTCCCAGCGGTGTAGATTGCAGCTTTTCAAAGAGACTCAGTAGTTTTAATCACTTGCTTAATTATCCACGTGTGCTTAAGTACTTTGCCAGATTATGGCCTCAACACTTGGCACTTTGCAGGATTGTGCCTTAAAGCTGTTACAAACACTTTCATCCAGGGGAAGCAGTTATTCCTGTATGAATTATTCTGTATTCTTATCCCAGTACCACGCAGGTCTCCAAACCATTTGGAAAGAAAAACATGCACAATCTCATGATAAATTTCTGTACAATTTTAACAATGACTTCAAGTCTTTGTTCTGCAGAGCTGTGGATGATGTGAAGTGGTCTAGGTACTTAATTCCCATGGAAGTTACTGGAAAGTAGGAGGATGAATATTTTTTAAAATCTGGGATAATTTCTTCATGGCTCTACAGGATGACGGTATAAAGGTGGTTGTTAGAAGAGGAAGGGTAAAGGAAAGGGCCAGAAGGGAAAGTGCTGGTTCACTGGACTCACCAATGCTGTCGTAGGGGAGTACAATTGCGTTAGAATCAGTCCACACCTTGGCGTAAACAAAGAGGCAAAGTGGCATCATTCCCATTGCAAGCAGTGTGGAGCAAGTTGTCATGCTGATGCTGCAAAGAAATTGGTTAGAGTGACAGTTCATCTCATGCTAGCCTATAGTCTTTCTCAGTTTCTTATTATGACTTCAGAGCTTAAGAAAGGTTGGGCAAGAAATGCTGCTGGCTACTGTCAGTTTATTCTGTATATCAGGTTAGAAAAAAGCTAAATGGAAGGAATGGCTTCCGCTGAAAAGATAGGAACGTAAAATGTCAATGTGTTCTGCAGCCACAGAATGATAACCTTCAGTGCAAATGGGGCAGTCAGACAGGTGGCCATCAGAAAGGTCTGTTGGCAAGTGTGCCTGCATGCTGTCTGTCCGGCTGGCTTCTGAAAGGGTGGCAAGCTGGACAGGGTCAGATGGACATCAGATGGAGCTTTCCATTATACCAGCAGTTCTAGAGTGTTAAAATTTCACTCCAAAGTCAACAGTATAAACCAAAAATATTTCATCACCTAGGATGTGTGATGTAATAAAATTCCCTTTTCTGGCTTGTTTTGCTCTAGGCCAAAGAGCAGGTTCTGAGAATTACTCAGTGAAGCTGAGCATAAGTATCGTTGCTTCCTTGATTTATGCATAGACATTTCTGTTTTAAAATATAAAATGTTGAAACCTTCAGACCTGATACACCTTTTCCTAAAAGATACATTCTGTTACAGGAATGAAGAAGGAGGAAAGGCAAGACAGCTCAAATAAGCAAGAAATTATCAGAATCTGAGTAGAATAGATAAAATGATGCCTATAAATCACACTCCCCTAATGTAAAAATAATGAGAGAGGATTCTAGTTAATGGAGTTCGGAAACTTCCTTATGAGCCTCACTTCTGATTTCTCTTTTGTGTCACTTTTCCTCAGAAAAGGGACTACTGATCCTGTCCCACAAACTGGGCAGATCCAGAGAAATCTTGAACAATTAATACAGAAAGCACGGGATTATCTGCATTAATTTTGGTTCCTGTCACTCTCTGCTTCACAGCCATTGAATAGAACTTTGTAGGAGCCTCTGGCAAGAGAGTTCCTACACACAGTGAAAAAAGAGCCATGGGCTACAATTAAGGTCAGGTGAATCCCCAAATGAATAAAAGAGCTTATTTTTCCTATCTCCATATTTCCTACATCTTTGTACTGTCCCTGTATCTACATCCTGCTCCAAAGTCTGCATGTTCTCTAACCCCAGTCCCTGTGCTCACTGAAGCTCTGGGGGAGCTGTGCAGGAGAAGAGATGGTGTTTCGGAGCAGTTGTTCTTGTGAAATATCAAGAGATGTCAAGACCAGATGTACCTATGGGAATCTTTAGCAGATATCATCTGTGTCTGAGTTACTAAGAAAGGTAAAGGTATAAAACCTCATACTTCACCTCCCTGTGATTATATGAGCAATAGAAAATTAATTCCTGCTCTAACTTGTGGTCTCTTTGCATTGGGATATTTTGAAGCAGGACTATAGGGAATGATGACGGGTTGTTATGTATAAACACAAAATATTATCAGTTAAAAACAAAACCTTGTCTGATATGATGGGCAGGCTTTCTATAATACTCTGCTGGCTCCAGAACCCAGCCAAGGTACCTATACTATTATTCTATCAAGAACTGAAGATGCTTGCATTGTGGTCTCTGCTGTACCTCCCACACCCTCTGGTCCCTGCATTATTGTCACAAAGGTACTGACCAAAAGCCTTTGCGTTCTTAAGGTAAAGGTCTTTACCTGAAGAATAACTCTTTATAGGTGTTTTCAATTCACTTCACTCTCTGCCAGCATCATGGGATATAAACCCTACTCATATTTATAGCATCATCAGTTTGGATTTTTACCACTGATTTCAGTGGTGCGGCTCTGAACATATGGAGCTGAGAAAGCATAGTTTAGCTCAGTGTATTCTTCCAAGGAAAGATTAGGAAAGAATTTCAGACTTGCACTGGATATCTTTCCATCTGTGGTTTCTTAGACCTGTATTTATTGAAATTAAGTATCTTACAGTTCCTAATATAACAGGTCTTTCCTCTACAGTGAGGAAGCTGGTGACTAGCAGAGCTGACCTCATACATAATTTGAAAGCTGGTATTACATTAACACCTGTATGTGACAGAAAAGTTCACTATTTTCAAAGGATGGAAAAAATGTCTTATTAAAGCTACAAATATTAACATTCTTAGTCTATTCGCCCTAGCTCCACATCTTTCTTACTTCTATTATTTTTTCCATTTCTAGTTCAGACTGACATATGATAAATTGGATGAAGGCTCCAATTTATGTTACTCTGTGGCAAACAGAGAAATGATCCTGTTTACTTTAGAGCAAAGTAATCAGGATATAAAAATAAAAAGATGGCTCATTTTTTAAAGGGTGTTAGAGTTAATGAACTCCCTATGGAATCTGCATCAAGAATGGGTTCATTTCTGCGTGTTTGGTGTCCTAGGCCATGCCAGGTGCCTTCTATATCTGTTTCTGAGGTCAGAGCACACTGTCACAGAGACCATCACACTTTGCCACAATGGAGTTTATTCATTGACCCCAATATGCAGGGCTACCTTAGTCAGTGGCTTCTAGCCCATTAAACTTTCCTTCAGTTTGAAGACTTTGCAGAACGTGCCAGGAGCAGACTGAATTACCACAACTGATTTTCATTTGTATCAGTTCCCAAAGAAGAAAATCTATACCTGCCTATTTGTTGTACAGAACACAAAAAGAGGGTAAATATTTTTCTGCAGGTGGTCTTTTCCAGTAAACATTACTGTAGGAACTATTGCATAGCCACTATTTTGTAAAAAGGATTGAGGTCCTAAAATCCCTTTTTTTTTTACTGCCCAATATCTTGGGAGAAACAAAATCACAAAACTAGTTCTAACGTGGAAAAGATTTCATAATACTTAGTATCTTAACAATCTTCAAAAATGATATTTTCTGCAGGATCTGAAGGTTTGCAATAAAGACATTTTCTAGTATACAGAGTTCTGTTGTGTTTTCTTCCTCATGAATTCTCAGTGAACCAAGGATATTTGCTATTCTGTTGATAATTACTACTGTTACAGTAACTAAACATCTCTACAAGAAGAAAGCTCCACCATGCATGGGCCAGGAAGCTAAGAAAGAAATCAGACAGTTCTTTTCAATATAAAGTTTACAATGTAAAAAGCCACATGAACTACTTAAAGAATCTCTGCTCTTACCTTAGGTCCATGTCTCCATCCACCCAGTAGGCGATGATATTGGAGGTTGTGCCTCCAGGGCAGCATCCCATGATCAGCACCACGACAGCTTGAACAGGAAGCACGTCAAAAACCAGGGCCAGCAAGAAGCCTGTGAGAGGCATAATTCCAAACTGGCAAAGGAAACCCACGAAAATACCCCAGGGTCTTTTTATGTGGCCCCAGAATTTCCTGAGGTCCACATTGCAACCCATGGAGAACATCACCAAAGCCAGCATGACTGTTAGAACAGTACTTAAAACTATGCTCAAAGTTTCATTAATATTTTCTTCCTTTAGCACACAAGATGTGCCATTGCAAATAGTAGCATTTGCTGGACAAGCCGTGGAGTTTTCTGCCAAAGACCTAGTGTTAAATTGCTGGGAAAGAAGGTACGTCTGCATTTTGAAATACAGAACCGCTCAGTACATCCAAGGCAAACTTTCAAGCCTGTGTAAATGGTTGTTTGTCAGTGATTCCTTTTAAATGATCCAGGAAGCAATAAAGTGCAATAAATACTTGAACACTTTTGCTGTTCTTGAAGGGTTTGGCACAGTGCTGATTCATATAGTTATAAAAGTTGCACTTGCTTGGTACAGTGACAATTAATGATTTACTCTTATGAAAATGAGGAATCCCACATCAAGAGAAGAACTGTGTTAATCTTTAAGAGTGTAAAGGAGACTTGTGGTGTAGCTGAGCACACAAAATGAGAATCACAGGAAGAAGACAAAGTTTAGATTTCATTCTTTGAATTTCTTGCCTGCCTTCAGGAGAGCCGCTCATGCATGCACTGTCACTGGCATTACAGGAGTCTGTGGGGTGAGCGACTGAGACACAGGAAACCACAAGTAGATGTCCTGAGCTAGCATATGAAGCTGCAGCTCTTACTAAATGATGCAGCATTCACCATGACACACCAGATCATCTGAATGTGGTGGGATCCTCATTTGCTTGTATTTCTAGTATAATAGCAGTTATGACTGGTGTACAGTGATAAGTCTACCAAAGGACTGAATGCACGTTTCTGTCACTCTTGGCTCCTAAATGTAACTTTTAGGTGATCTTTCTGATTCCTTCTCAACTTCCATGCAGTCCTGAAGATGGTGAAGATCCCTGGCTGCAAAGTTTCCCATGATCCAGTCTGCTAAAACATCACCTGTATTTTCGGCTTTGACACATGGAGAACCGCTGCTGCTCTGACACCTCCATGCCCCTCCAGCCTGAGCACTGGGTGACCACCTGGTGGCTGCTCTTCCCTGCTTGTGTCTCGCATTGCTCCCGGCCATGTCCACCTCCACACAGTTCATCAGCTGGGGAAGAGAGGGGAGGGGAAGGGAGGGAGGGGAGCAAGGAGCCATGGGCTGTGCTTATTCAGGTGGTGTGGAGATTACAGTCTTCCTGGCACCTTCTGCCAGGTGCAGCTGGCACAGTCACTCTGCTCCAGGTTGGGCTGGAAAAAGCAGGTGGTGAGAGGAGGAGTGTGGGGTGGCGAGGGCGGAGGAGGAAAGAGGCGTGTTTTCTGAGCCAAGCTTGCGGAGCAGGGTAGTTGGGCTGGTGTTGCTGTTGTGGAGCCACGGTACCCAGCCAAAGATGACCATGTCCCCTTCAGTATGGTAACACATTCAGCATCTGCACCAGGGTCAAGGGTGCAGGTCACTTTTTTTGCCTGGTGTGGCACAAAGGTTAGGAGACAGGTTTCTTGTCACTGGCTTTGGTGTGTCTCATTCTCAATTATCCCCATGGCTCAAAATGGATGACAGGCTGAGTCAGGGCAGCTTCCCTGGGATGCCTTTTAGGTCTTACAGCTATAGGATGGGCACTGGGCAGGCTGTATGGTGTAGCTAACACCTTGTTTGTGTGTGGGACCAGAGGAACTCTGTGGCATCCTCAGTGTATTTGCCTCCTGCTGCATGCCCCTGATCTCCCTCCTGGGCCTTGAGTCACGTCCTTCTGTCATGTGTTGTTTCTTGTGAAAAAAGGTCATGTATCAGTCAGTGCTTAGGTATCTTTACTGTGCTTATCACCCTACTAGGAAGATGCAGTGCAAATATTCATGCATTGGGTACCAAAATAACTTTGTGCAGCTGATATTCTGTAAGAGCAAAAGAAGGCATGAGAGCAGTTAGGAGAGTTCTTCAAGCCAAAACAACAGCAGCAACAGCAACAACAACAAAACACTAGAACGCTGGGATAATTTTGAATATACAACATACCTGAACCTCAGTCTCAAGTTTTCAAAAGCCTACCAAAGTCATTGAGTTTTCTGGCTAGTCAAAGGTTTACATCTCAGCCTTCCTCCAAAATTGGGAATGTTTTCAAGGGAAGAATTTTGATGCTTCTTTACCTGTAGCCAAGCTTTGGGGCAGAAGTAGCTTCAGTAGATCTTAGACTAAAATCAAGTCCAACACACAAAGTGCAATAGATGCCCTCCAAAAATCTTTATTTTTCAGTACAGAAATAATTTTTTATCAGGATAACATGCTAAGCCATAATTAGCTTTCGCAAGCAAGACTCCCATTGAAAGCCTCGGCATTTTGTGCCTAATCTCAGTGTGCAAAATGATAGGCATTGCTATTTTTTTCTTTTTACTTTAAACTATGAAACATTGAGGGGGAGCTGACTGCATTAGAAAGGATTTCCCAGCATGCTCAGATGGCACCTGTTTCTTTACAAGGGGGTCAGCTAAATGGCTGTATCTCCTAAGTCACTGTTGGGTGCCTGATGGGATAATGTCAGAGTAGCTTTATCCTCCCAGGCAGCTGGCGACTTCTAACCCATGATTAGTGTCTATCCTGGTTTTGGCTGGGACAGAGTTAATTTTCTTCCTAGTAGCTGGTACAGTGCTGTGCTTTGGATTTAGCATGAGAATAATGTGATAACACTCTGATTTTTTAGCTGTTGCTAAGTAGTGCTTACACTAGTCAAATACTTCTCAGCTTCCCTTACTCTGCCAGGTGCACAAGAAGCTGGGACAGGGCACAGCCAGGACAGCTGACCCAAACTGACCAAAGGGATATTCCATGCCATATGACATCATGCTCAGTAGATAAGCTGGAGGGAGCTGGCTGGGAGGCAGCGATTGCTGCTTGTGGATGGGCATCAGTCGGCAAGCGGTGAGCGGTTGCATCACTTGCTTTTCCTGGGTTTTGTTCCTCTCTCTCTCTTTTGTTGTTTTCCTTTTCATTACAACTTAATTTTTAAAAGATTAATATTAATAATTTTTTTTAACTTTATTTCATTTCAATTATTAAACTGTTCTTACCTCAATCCACAAGTTTTCTCACTTTTATTCTTCCTATTCTCTCCCCCCCACCAAGGGGGGAGTGAGCGAGTGGCTGTGTGGAGCTTAGTTGCTGGCTGGGGTTAAACCATGACAGCGCATCATCTGTGTGACTATGATATGTCTGATGGAACAACAAGCAAGGTAATAAGGAGTAGGTGGAAGGAAGAGAAGGCTACAAGTTTTCTGTGTTGCAGAAATTGTATTCTCCTTATTACACTTGCTTTCAAACAGAATGTTTTAGGAGATTTTCTTTTTCAATCCAAGACTTTTAAAGGGCTAGTAAGGTTCTAAAAGCATGTCTGTATTAACATTTTCTATAAAAGCAGTATCAGAGTCTGAATTTGCACTTTAACTTGCTTCTTGTTGAAACAAAAATTTTTGACTAGAGCATCTTGAAATCTCCAACAAGCCTTGGGGCCAGGGGTGACTTTCCTAGGCCTGTGATGCTGTGGGAACCCAGGGGGAGTGGTTTGGGAGAGGAGGTGAGGGATCTCCAACTCACAGAGGCTATTTCTTAGGCAGAGCCTCATGCAGGGACTCGCTTTCACCTCCTCTCTCCTCCTGCCAAGCATGTCTGTGCTGTAAAGGAGTGCTCGATGCCATCCGCCAGAAACAGCACAGACGAAGTGTCCCTGCTGTTGGTCTCCAGCCTCTGCTGAGAGATAAGTGTCCAGCTTTCACTTTGGAGTTTGACTTCTGGAAATGGAGTGGAGGGGGGAGACCTTCCTGCTCAGGCTTTGGGATTGACTGAGGACAAACAGGACATCTGTTACTCATCTGCATGGCCTTGTGTGTCAGCAGGTTGTGTAAACATAATCTGTACTTACTGCTAGGTTTGCCTTCGTTTTCTCTCCTCTGTTGTTTGTAAAAGGAATGGTTCCGAGTCATTAGTTCATCAGCTAACTGTATAAAATCTTACATCACAAAAAATGTTTTCTGGAAACAGAACCGAGCCCTTCTGGATTCAACTTTTTACTAGGCTGACAATGCCACAATTTAGCACAGATGCTAATATCTATTTCCAGAAATCATCATGTGTTGTTAAGGAACTAAAACCATATCCAAGACATTGAAATATTTACAGGCACGCTTTAAAACTTGGTATGATGCAGGAGGTACAGTATTATCAAGGAGGCAGGTGGCTCTCTCAGGAGTGCTGGATTTCAAACATTCCTCTAGTCTCTTTTGCTTTTTACAGTGTGCTTCTGGGATTTAATCCACATGCAGGCTAGTGGGAAAAAAACAGATCAACAACCCCAAATTTGGCTGCTGTCTGTAAGTTTCCCTGACATCCTCTGGGAAAGCAGCGTTTCAGAGATGGTTGTCAGAGGTACTGAGCTGTACATCTTCTGTTTTATTGCCCGTTTCCCACCTGGGTTATGGTGCTTAACTGGTGAGATGGACTATGTACTGCTCTGTGAACCCAGCTGGCATCTTTTGCCTATTCCTGTTGTGCGTGTTATTCAGTGTGATTTTAGGCATGTCACTGACATTCAGAGCAGAAAGCGGCAGTGAGCCTGGTGGCATTTTGGTGATGATTAACATCCCTGGTCTGATTCTGAACACTGTCTGTCAGCATACCTCAAAATTTAAAATAATCAATACTTAAATAGAGAAATACCAGCTTAACTGTATGTTCGCTTCCCAAAACTACCAAACTGCTGTATTCTGAATTGTCTTCTTGAATGGGGTGAAGAGTTTGCCAGCTTGTGCAAGTGAGTTTAGAGTCACTTCAGCCAACAAATCTGGGCAGATGAAACCTGTAAGGATCTGCCCCTGTGCTGACAATTAGATAATTGATTTATCCATTAACTCAAGCAGTTATAAAACATGAATAGTAGTAAGTGCATACAGAGCCCTACACTGGGAGAGACAATTTAACAGTTTGTCTTTTATGGCTGTCTGGTGCTTATTTCTGTGATGTTTCTCTTAATGAGTCTTATGAATCTTCCCTGTCTGCTAAATTCGGACTCCGAGATGTTTCTTAGTATATTTATGTCTTGGTTAGAGGAATCTTTTCTTTCAGATAATGGATTTCCTAAAGGCAATTACCTGCTTTTTTACCACCATCTTTAAAAGAGAGACAACAGTTATACCTAGTATTGGAGACCTTGTTTATAACTTTATACTTTAGCATAACTATAGGTGAAAGATTTTTTTGCTTGTTCGTTGTACTACATGATTGGAAGTTTATAGAGGTCATTAAGAAAAGCAAATCTCCATGGAAGATGAGGACAGAAACTTATGACATTAAAATACATCTAGCTCAGGATAGCTTCCTAAAGAATACTGAAAAGTCAGCTGTAAAGCTGACTTACTGAACCTTTATGTTTATGTTTTTACATTTTACTGTCTGGCGTAGACATCTACATTATGCCTGTTAGACTCTTGAGCTGAGTCTCAAATGAAACATTGAGGGCATGGGTGTTCTTTCCTTTGGCTGTTGATGATCTCAGCTGGGAAAAAAACCCTGATATGTTACGTACTTGGACTACGGGCAAATCTAGCTTGCTGGTGTACTTGCCCTGAGACATGTACCTTACACCCATGGCTGAACTCCTGCACACACTAAGTAGTTGGTTTGAAGTATAGGGTTCTGCTATGATTTGTCAGAGCTCTAAACATTGTGTGCGCAAGGAGAAATATATAGTGCATTTGTATTTTCTGATACGTTTTAGCCTTGCCTATCTGAATAATGACAGAAATTGTAATCTTTCAGTGTACCCATCTTCATTAGCCAAATGCAAACATTTTCAATAGAACAGAACATCTCATCCCAAAAGTGCATAGTTACTATGCAACTGCAGGTAAGACCACACAATAGCCTTAGACTGTAAAGAACTTTGCTCTTTTTTGATATGTGTATGAGGGGAAATCTGCACTTGCATGCTGTTCAGCAAGGACTGTCTGCTATGAGACAAATAATGAAAGTCTGCCAAAAGCGTAGGCCAGTCTTCTGGCTGCCAAACTGTAAGGGTGACCTCTGACATAGATTAAAAAGCTGAAAGATAGGTAATTTCATACTAAATAAAAAAACCGAGTCATGCTACCACCTATAAAAGTGTAAGTTTTTGAATGATTCTATTGGGTTGGAATCCCTTAATAAAAGCATGTTTTTCATGTTTCTCAGCAAGGATTGTCTTTGGACTTCGAGGGTTATTATCCTATGTAAATATTTCACGTGTCTTTGCTTGTCCTTTCAAAGTTGTAATTTTAATTAGTAGTAAGGCTTAATTTGGGATAAGTGGCCAAAAACTTGGGACCAAAATTGACATAATTTCCATCAGAAGAGGAAACGACCGTCTCTCATTTTCTGTCATGTTGGTTTATGACATTTATCTTCTGGCAAGTAGCAGGAAACCTGTGTTTTTGCCTGTAGTTCTGATCCCCTTTCCCACCATTGTCTAGGTCTGGAACCTGGCTGCACCTTTAAAAATTTTTGTTTTGATAATTGATAAATTAATTTGATAATTTGTCTTTGACTGAAATAATAAAAATAATAAAATAATTTAATCATTCTATCCGTTATTTTGAGAGGTAAAGGTTGAGCACAGAAGGCACAGAATTAAAGTACAATAAATCTGATAGTAAGTGAATACTGCCCATGTGTTATTCTTGTCATTTACTTGTTAGTGGGTGGGATGTAGCTTTTCAAGGAACTAAGGCAACAGGAGTGAAGCAAATCAAAGCATCTGGTGCTGAGGGCTTTAAAATTTTCATATATGTAATTTGGGTATTTTACTTCAGAATAGGTTTAGTCTGGTCCCCAACCTAGATGTCCCCATCATGTGTGCCTTGAAATTGTCCCAAGGATCAGTCGTGGGCTTGGATCCACATGCCCCTATTAAATATTGGAGCACATCTGCAAATATGCACTGGGCTTATTGGCTTAGTTATAACCTGTTAAAGGAAACCAGTTTGCACACACCAAAACTGCTCTGCAAAACAACCTGACACATAGTAAACAGGAACACCCTGGGAATTTGCTTCAACACTGCCCTAGTGCTCCAGGCCAAAACAACAAAAGGGGTGCAGCCTTAGGGTGTCCACGTCATCTGCTCTGGGCTGGCTGATGTGCCACGGGCTATGGGAGTTTCATCTCCTGCAGGGGTGGTTGCTGGGTGGATTATCTTAGGGCATCGAAAATACCATTAGACAGCTGAATCCCAGTCTGGATAGCTCTACTGGAGAAGGTGAATTGTTCCCTGATGTGCCTGAGGTTCTCTGCTGAGAACAAGGTAAGTCTCGTGTGAATGGCTGTGAAGCAGATACCTACACTGGGGGTGCTGAGAGCCAGGTTTTATAGAGCATATCCTTTAATGAACACAGAAACAAGAAATTTCAAGAGAAGAAATGTTATTAAGTTCCTGCTTTTAGTTTGCCCAGGGAGTTGAATAGGAGCAGAAAGCCATGCAGCTGGAATTGCTTCATGTAAGCACTGAGCAGTACTGCTGGGAATGGGAAAAAGAAGTGAAGAAGAGAAAATGCAGAAGCCATGGGGTTTTTTAATGGGGTTTTTGTTTGGTTGGGTTTTTCTAATTCTGTTTTTCTTCCCATTCTTAAACAGATGTTTTGCTTTGAATTAAGGCTTTTTTAATGAAAGCAAACAGATTCATTAATTGAGGAGGCTATGCCCCCTTCTTAACACTGGGCTGCTCTCTGTGAACAGGGAGAGGCAGCTCCTTAGCATTTCTTTTTCTGATTTACAGCAGAGATTTGACTCAGGCCTTCCACATAGCATGTTGGGAGGTGCTGGTCTCAGACTGTCTTCAGAGGAGCGGTTTTACCTGTACAGTACAGAGGGCAGACCTGGAACCCATATATGCCATCTCTTATGTTGGTACCCTAATTACCAGGGACTATTCTCATGTCCTGTGGATTTATAGAAAGTTCTGGGTAAGGTAGAGATAAGTTTTTCAGCTGAATATAAAAGACTGTTTTGGATCTGCCTGAGGTAAAAGATAGTAAGATTTAACTAATGCTGATTCTAGAGTGTTTTGATTGCGTGTGATGAGGTGTGAGGGAGGGCAACCAGATAATGGCAGTTGTAAGCTTAAGATCCCACTTGTGCTAGATGCTGTGCAGGGCCATAGTGAGCACCGCTCCCCACCACTTCTGGTTTTTCTTCTAATATTTCTCATCTTCCTTCAATATATGGAAAGCACCAACACTACATGCACAGAAATGAAGAAAAATCAAAATGCAGAAGGGTATCCATTACAAATATAAATGACATCTAAGAAGACACCTGTTCTGAAAAGCCAGTCTAAAACCATTTCCCTCCTCTCCTCAGGGAAAAATTTTACCTGCGTGTCCATCTTAACTTAATTTCAATTTGCTTAGAACACCCATCTTCATTACAGTGTGTAATACTGGCAGGGACTACATAAGGTTTCTAGGCATTTAAAACTTTCAGCTCTTGATAAGACTGATCTCAGCAACTTGTTTGGCTGTTTGTTTTCAAAATACCTTTTGTTACCAGGAGACACTGTTTAAGAGTTTTTTAAGGTTTGACTTAATATTTACAAGGTCAAATATGATCATAAAAATCTTCAAGAATACTATGTAGGTGCAACTTTACCTGGGAGCTGCTGGGTCTCAGCACTTGGGAAATTTGAGGCACCTACCTGGATATTGGAAACTTACTTTAGCAAAGCACTTCTGTAAATTCAGACAGGCAGTTCTTTGGTTGTGGGATTTGAAAGTATAGAGGATGTGGTGCCCTTGATCTGGTGTACTGTGGTCCTGAAGCAGTTGATGACAGTACAGGCACAATCTTTGTGCAAGTGCCTGTGTTGTGGGCTTGTGGAAATGTGGATGTAATTCTTTATTGATGCCTAGAGCTCTACAAATAAAATAGATGGCAGTAATTGAGTTTCATTATTTAATAGAACCTGAGTAACATTTTGGGGCTTCAGTTAGCCATTTGGGTTCCTATTTGGGTGCATAATGCTGAAGATGCAGAAGCTTAACAACTTTGAACTTTTAGGCTTTGGGACCTAGGACAATCCATGCTTGGATGTTTGGTGTCTTCATGCAACAGCCATCAAAATGAGCGATCCCACAAAAGCAGTACAGCGGAGTGGGAGTCATGCAGAGCAACCAGCTGAAAATGATGGGGGATAGGTCTGTGACCTGCACCTGCTCCCCCTCTGTACTGCCTCCTAAAATACAAGAACTGGAATTGGACCTGGAGCCCAGGTCCCTTCTCCCACAAGCTCTGCTTGCTCATGCCCCCTCTCTGTCCTAGTGAATATTTGATTATACCTCATCATTCCCGCAGGCTGGCTGAGGCAGCGCTGGCCCAGAACAGCCTGCCGGCTGTGCCCAGAGCACTTTGCAGATGGCTCACCTGGGATCTGGCTGATGCAAGCTCAGGTCCCTTCGGGCAGAGAAGGCAATTTTAATTCTGCTTCCCTTTCAGCTCACATGAGTGTTTTAACCAGTGGACCTTGGGGTAGAAAAAAAACCAGAGACGCCAGACATGCTTTCTGCATGTTTAGTGCGCCTTGCTTGTGCTTTAGGCCTGTTGATAATGTCAGTGAAAGCCTGAGGATCTCGCCTGCTATCAGACTCCCACAGTGGCAGCCTGTTAGTACAGTATCCACAGCTCTTCTTGAAGCATGCATGCTTGCTAGTGTGGGTATCTGTTTTGAAAATGCTTATAAAAATTGTTTCTGTCGGTTCTGTTCTGAAATCTTTTCCATGAAAATATAAACTGTGTCTTATTGCTTTTGTTTCTAACAAAGCTGAATGTCTCCTATTTGGAGTGTAATGAATCAAAAAGCTGGATTCATTCCACCCTTATAAGAAAATGAATTTCTATATGAATATGTAAAAATAAACATATATAAACCATTAAATATATACATTTATATATATTCATATATAAATGTATGAATAATGGTTAAAGCTAGGCAGGGAGGGAGGTGGGGTTTTTTGTTTTTTCTTGTTTTTCTTCTTTGAGAGAACACCTGTGCTTTCTGAGAATTTCCATGTGACTGAAGTAACTCTTTCAAAAACTTTCCTAGCCTCCTGCAGTAAATGACAACATGCTGAAGATGTTTTGTTCTTTTTTTTTTTTTTTCTTCTGCTGAAATAAGTATAGGCAGTATTAGATTTCTGTACATTGAGGTCTTCTGCAGATATTTCAGTAGCACCTATTTTCTCTTCATGAGCATTTTATGATCAGTCAAAATGTGGTGACCCACTGTCAAGTTGGATTAATTAGGAAAAAGAAACCTCATGTCATTTTGAATGCATTTATCAGAAATAGGGACATGTAATCTCTAAACTGTGTTTTTTATGCTCCTGATAATTGTTGTGTGATTCAGTGTAGTTTATTTGCCCATTTTCCCTCTATAGCTCTGTTTGTAAATCTAAATGTATGATTATTTACATACACAGTATTCTAGTTCAAAATGTTTCAAACACATGTGAATGCTTTTAAAAGCTTCAGGTATTAACTGGAGGAACTTGCTTTCTTTGTCTTCTGATTCCTGGACACTTAGATTATGCTTTAGTGCTGTTTTTGAACTCTCCTTCATGAAGTCTGGAAATGATCTTAAAATTAGAATTAGGATGCTCATGCATGGGAAAAAAACACTGTGAGACTTTAATGAAATTCATAAGTTGGTGACAAAAACCGGTTATCTGTTCACAGTATTATCTGGAAAAACCTTTCAAATGAGTTTTAAATAGAGTGCATGGGCACAAAATATTAATGTAGATTTGGCTTTTGCATCAATCAGGAATATAAAATTGATGAGTGGGACTCATAAAAAAATGGGGCAGCACCACGCTAAACAATGTATTAAAATTTAAAAATTTTATTAACCCACTTTTAAAGCAGTTCATGTACTTATGTCAAATAGCAAAGTTATGGTCCAAAATTTTTTCATCTACATCTCTAAATGTGTGGGTTTAACTTTCCCCTCCTTTTCTTTTAACCAATGTGACCTGGAGGTATCTTGTGGTGGAAATAAAAATATTGAAAAAGGAAGACTTAAGAGTGCAAGGTAGATCCTTGGAGACTGAAGTAATACCATTAATGGACAAGCTGAAATAAAAAAGGAGCTCCGATTTAGACATGCAGCCTGGTGAAGTCCATTTACATTATAAAATATTTGTCAGAAGTACATATTTTTTTAAATAGGACAAAAAACCCCACTGGAAATGAAAGCAAAAAATCTAAATTTTTTAGGTCACCCAAGAATATAGTTAGGAAAAAAAAAAACAAAACTGAGGTTTCGTGCCGGCATCTGAACTAACTCCTCTTACTTCTCCTCTGCAGAAAAGCTGGTATTTCTGTAGCTTTTATGTGGAGGAACATTCCTGTCAGGTGGCCAGTTTATTAATGTCATAAGTGTGTGTTCCCTGGAGGAGATCTCCTGCTCTAGTCCCTCTGCGGGGACGGATGCTCAAGGCCAGGCATAGGTGACACATTTTGAGGGTATTGCAGGCTGCAGCGGTGATAGGAACCAGACTGCACTCTGAGACAGTGACCAAAGCAATGCACAGGTCTCACAGCTCAAAGATTTTCTTTGGCATAGGCTGACTTTCTGCATGTACTTTTCGTTAGCTACGCATTGACCTTGGGATTTGATGTACACTGAGGATAGGGGGGGAGATAGACCTTTATCTCTTTAGCCTGCATTATCTTATGTCTTTCCTTTGGTATCTAACTCCTCCTTCTCTGACCACTAGCAAGAAGAAAGAAACCCCCTTACTATCTTCGTAGATTCCTAGAACCAAGCTTTTAAAAGCAGTCTCTGAAGTAGGAGATAGATAAATTCATGTTTATACATACAGTGCAAATAGTACCATGGGAAAAAAGGAGCTTTGCAAGTTGGAATTTTCAGTGCTAAGATATGAATGCAACTAGGCATTAGATACACCTGTGGTTGCCAAACCTTGTGTAACCTGATAATGTAAACAACAAGAGCCAAGAATTTCAGGGGAAAATGTTTCTTTGTGAATGGTATCATATATGTTCAGCTAAGCCTGGGTAAAAGAAAGACCATGACATGCCGAATAACAGACTTGCTAGCACAGACTTGCTAGCAATAGCATTATGTGGAAATTGGGAAATATTTATTCAACTAAAAGATAAAATATTCTCTTTCTAGTAAGTAAGCCTCCTTTATTCACATCCTATAGGTCATCAGTAGTTCTTAGGCAATATTAATTTTTGCCTGATTCTGTGACTGAGTGAATGAGTAGTCTGAAGGTCTCCTTTTGTTTTCAGAGCCACTTGCACTTGTGTTATCAGCCCTGAACACACCTGAGCAAATGAGTTTGGTGAGATGTTTGATAGGCAGAACTTTCCAGGAATCCAATGGTCCTGCTGTTGCCCTCTATGTTCACCCTTGGTGGGACAATAGTGACAAAGACAGACAGACAGTGATTAATGCCTCATCCCCTGAGCCCTTCCTCCCTCTGAAGTCCCCCCTTTGTCTCTGGCCCAGGATATTTTTGCACAGCGGAGAGAGGAGGGGTGAGATAGGAAGAGAGGACTTTGGTTCTGAATGAGACATTTTCCCTTTCTGGTCTCCATAGATGAAACCTCTCTGAGTTGCTGCAGCTCTCACACATGGCTAACTGGACTCCAAAGACTCCACATGTGGTTAACTGGACTCATAAGAAGAGTTGCAGTTGCTGGGAGCTCTCTGAGCTAGGGGTTGCCTCTTCTCCTCCACCAGCTTTCCAGTTTATTACTGGAAACCACATAAGGAGGGGAATTTATCCCTTTGGTTTGGCCAGTTTGATGAGAAAGCTGGCAAGTCATCTTGTCCTTGACTCTTTTTTTTTTTTTTTTTAAATTTTTGCATAACAGGATGACCTCTGGCATCGGCAACAGCGTGCTGGAAGCGGAGCGGGTAAACTTCAGCTAGGGCTGAGGAGTAGGAGTGGAAACATGTTGGTGAAATTAAACTGATCAAGGGAAGGTAATTGTGGAAGGGTTTTCTGGAAAGATGTGGAAGCTTTCCTTCTTGGGCTTGAGGAAGCGCATAAACAGTGAGCAATATAAATTGATAATTGCAAGGATTTTCTTTTTAAAAAACTTTTTACTCTATATAAGTAACAGCAGATATTTTTTTAATAAAAAATCTGATCCAATTAGCTATTTCTTCTCTTTGGAGATTGCCTTTTCCCTCCCAGATGCTTAAGTAAGAACAGCCAGTTCATATGACATTCACTGATTTTTCAGAACTTAAACTGAAATGGGTACATCTCTTCATGCTGTCATTATTTAGCAATATGTCACAATGGAGAGTCGTTTTTGCCTCAGGTGAAAGAATGGAGTATACTGAAATGCCATCTATTAGCCTGCCATCATCCATAATTTCTGATGCTTATTGCTTACTTACATGCTTTATTCAGACCCGTGAAGCATATATATTTTTCTGATTCCTGTGGTAACATTCGTTCTTTTAATGATGTTCAGACCTGCAGCTCTATCGTCTTTTCAAAATTGTTGATACACTTTCAGAACCATAATGGTCTTGTGCCTTCAACCTAGCCTGATTAGCATACAAGAAATTAAAGAAATAGACTTTAAATTACTCAGATAGTTACATCGAGTGTATGGAAGAGCAATAACTGCGAAGAGTTGTTGATGATCCACTATCCTGTTCAGCTCAAACCAAGGGTATGCTCAGGCTTTCTGTGTGTGGGAAACTACTTAGACCAAAACTCTGTAAGGAAGAGATATGGAGAGTGGAAACATTCATAAACTAGGGAAAGAAAATAAAAAGCATTTGTTAATATATTGGCACAGTGAAACATAGGAGACTTAAATTTAATCTACTAAATTGTAGGTAAGGATAAATAAACAGCATTCCCATAGGTAATTATTTGTTACCTATTTCAAAACTGGCAGTATAGTACTTAATTAGTTCTAAGGCACGGCAAACTCACTTCTTTGTTTTTTTTAATATATATTTATTATTATTGGCCCTTGTAAATGACACAAATATCTTGACTAAATGGTGTTCAAATTAAGGTCCATGACATGCCTGCAAGAGACCATTACACCTAAAGGTGGAGGTGATTACCAGCAAGAGTTTGACACTTGGTTTTCACATTGAACAATGCTGGACAGCAAGAAATGGTGGAAGCTCAAACAGTGACCAAACAGTGTGGTGATGCAAGACACACTGTTCAATCTCAAAGCCTTCTGACTGTCCCAGAAGGCCTACACCCCGGGCACAGGGCTGGACTCTGCATCCATCCAGACAAACACTTCTAACATGAAGAGATTCCAGGTTTTAGTTTAATAACACCAAGTCTGTTGGTAAGAAGTGTGAGGGAAACACTCATAGGTAGAACTTGCAGATTGTGTTACACTCTTCAAGGTAGTGTGCATGTACTTAAAATAATATTTTGTTAAATCTATATGCCGGTTCTCCATCTTCTGTGACTGGGATAATTAGGCTGGAAGTCTGGACCACTTGAACATATCATGTGCATAACTTGTGGTGAAAGAGGTATGACTGACAGTAAAAGCAGCCCATGAATTTTGTTTATGATAAAATTTTGAAAGTTCTCAGCAGTAGGAAGGGAGACAACAAGCAGAATGACTACACCACCAGCAAATACTTAGTCTGGAAAAGTTAAACACTTGACCAGCCTCCTTTCACACTTATAAAAAGCTAGTGGTGGGATTATCTCTGAATTTACCTGGTTCAAAGTAGCTTCTCTGAACCTCTTTGAAGCAGTTAATGGACTCTTTGGGGTCTGAGAATGGCAGGTTGAAAACGACTGCTTTGTAGTAAAGTCATCTGGGTCTCAAAGCACTTCCTGAGAGAAACACAAATTCATATTTTTGCAACTGTGCATGATGAAGTTCTCCTCCCCACTCCTTGGGTGTGGAGGAGTGCAAAAAAGCTTTTGCAAGGACCCACTCTACTGAGATGCGATAAACTGTAAAAATCCTTTCCTGCTTGTGAGGCCAAGGAGAACTGAACTCAGACACTTTTCTAGGAGGCACTCAGTAGATAAACTTGGATGGTATTACCTAATCAGTTCAATAAAAAGAACGTCTTCAATTGTTTTGATGATTTTGCTGAAAACTAATAGGAGGTGTGAGGCAGTAGGACCAAATGGTGTGAATGAATGTATATCTTAGTGTGTCTTAATATACATTGAGTGTATAACTTACATTATTTTTTATAATACAAATTTTGAATTTGGAAATTATTCTTTCTACAGGCATGCTTTTGTCCACCTGTGAGTCAGAGGCTCCTTGCCATCACAGACCTTGATTTGATATAAAAAGATCTCATGTGACAGAACTATGAAGATGTCTATAGCCATGAGAAATCTGGAAACAGATCATGGTAGTTCAAGATAAGAACTTTATGGGGAAGTGGAATTTGTAGAGTTAGCAAATGTAACAGGAAGCTTGGCTGGGTCCTTTATCATCTTGGGAACTGTGGTCACCCCATGCAGTATGAAGGCACTGGGCTACTGGTGTCACTGAGCTGTGGTGGAGGAGGAGGAGAAAGAACCTACTAAGAAGATCTTGAGCCTGACATAGCATCTTGCCTACTGACATAGCTGAGACAGTAGCTCTGTTGGTTATTGTGGTCTGTCCCAGTGGATGTTCACTTTTTTTTTCCCTTATTTTTGTTACATTAATGTTAGTTATGAACCTAACTGTTAGTTAGTTAAACACCTAACAGTTATTTTTTAATCCATATAGAGTACTGATTTCTGTCTAGCTTCTGGTCTAGATATTTTCCCCTCCCATCTGGTACAGCAAGAAGATTCTACTCATTCACCAGGGAATTCTAAGTTTTTGTGTCAAAATTTTAGCTCAGGAAAAGAAGAAATGAATAAAAGTGAATGAAATTGAACAACTTTGTTCATGCTTTTTGGTTATAAAAGACCCTTTTTTCCAGCAATTATTATTTTATGGAAAATTAGTGAGATTGACCTTTTGGGATTACTCATCTGACTTCCCCACCTTGACACCTGTCCAGAGAGGTTCAGCAACAGAGGAAAGTGACACGTCCCATGAGCAGGGACAAGAATCCTTTCGTCGCCTGGGTTATACACCTTCACAGAAACTGGTTGTTTTTTGTGTCACTTCTAATACCAAACGAGCATTTAATTATGAAGGCTGAAACTGTAAGACTGTCCTAAATCCAAGCAAAAAATGGCATCACTACCTTCCCACCTTTTTCTGTATTAAATTACTCCTCTCTACAATCCTGTCTTTTTGTCTTAGCTTCTGGTGAAGTGTCAGAGAAACATGCTTATTCTATGGACACTGAGATGAAACAGGGGTTCCTGGAGAATGTGTCTCAATTTAATTTCTACAATAGTTTCTACTTATAGTTATTTTGATTCCTAATGCTATGAAAAAGTTTCAGGGAAATTATTCAGTCTGCTTTTCAATTTGTGTACTCCATCATTTCTGCTGCAGTACGCTAATGCCAAACCTGTCACTAGTCACTTCTTGGTTTCTATTCTATTCTATTCTATTCTATTCTATTCTATTCTATTCTATTCTATTCTATTCTATTCTATTCTATTCTATTCTATTCTATTCTATTCTATTCTATTCTCCAATAATATACTTAAAGATTGTTAAACAATTGCTAGTCATTAGTAAAGAAACCAGCATTGCTCTCAAAGATATATATTATGGAATAGATAACTAGTAGGAAAAAGGAAAAAGATTTAATTTATTTGCAAGTGAAATCAGAAGCATAAAACAACCTGGCATATACAAATTTAGGTCTACTAACAATTCTGTTGGGCTCTATGAAGTATTGTATTTTTGGTAATGATGACAAAAAGAAAAACTAATGCAAGCTAACGTCAAGTGCTTTCTGGAATTGCTGAATTGCTTTTCCTCTTTCAAAACATAAGCCTAAGACCTTGTATCTGTATAAAATTTTGAAACAATCAATCATGGAAACAACATCTGATTGCAGAAAACATGATTTCAAAATCAATTTGTCATGCTCCTGTATGGATTTAGTGCCTTCCTTGTTTTGACATTTCTCATTTGCTAAATGCAGGAAAGCTACTGTAATTTCTCTATGTTGTGTTACAAATTAGAAGGCTTCAATAAAAAAGTTTCTTTGGTTTTGAATTTGTCCTGAATATGGAATTATTTGGTCAATTTTTTTTCTGATACTTTTATTTTGTGACACCTTAGAAGTTATGCTGTCTGATTTCCGTCTGAAAATAATTTGTGATGCCCGGTTCCCATCAGGAGAAATCCTTGGGAATGGCTTTGACAACATGATTGGCCTTTAAAACCTGTATGCTGAGAAGAAATATACTGGTACGCATTCTATATCACTTCTATATCATGACCACTTATATATATGGCAATGTTACATATCTCCTTCCAAGCAACTGGTATCCAGTTTACCGCATATATGTGGTCATGATATTCCCAGAAAGGCTCATCTTTTATTTACTAATTAGCCTGTAGGACTTTGAAATGGTGAAAAATACTAATGATGAATAATGTGTCTATTGTCTACAGCTTAAGCTCTTAATAATTATTAATATTTTTAATAGCATGGGTATCTAATGCTGGAAACTGAGATGTTCAGATTTGCTTTTTCTTCAAAGGTGCCTGGACATTGTTTGTTCCAACAGCTTTGGCATGAGTTAAAATATGTATACTTCTGCCTAGAAAGTTGTTTAATGCCTGTGAGCTATACTGCGATGCCTACGAATTATACTGAACTAGGCACTACTTCAAACAGTGTTACCCTCTACATCACTCATCCACAATCTGGGGCCACATTCTTGGGGAGGGTTTGTTAAAGATGGCTTAGATTTGTTATGGAAGTAATCTAAACCTTTATGAAAATTTGTTCACAGCTGTCTGCTTTTTCAAGTCAAGCTTGCATGCTGAGAAATCCTTTGTTGTGTTTATTTATTTTAATTGAGGAATACCTCAAATGAACACTGTTCTTCTAGGTACCCTGTCAGGAATTTTGCACAATCACTATGCTACTAAAACTTTTTAAGTCTTCTGTCTGTCTAGGGGTGAGATAACTAGCAACAAAAAGGATCAAGAAACACCTCTGCCTCCCAGGCTCTACTCTTCCTTCTTCCCTGACTCAGTCCAGTAACACACAGGCTTTCAGGATGCCTTCCAGCTAACACAAGGAAAAGGTTTTGATGGAGAATATGCTTAGAAAATTAATAAGGATGGCTTTAGGTTTGATTTTAGGTAACGTTTGTTTAGCTGCCTGGATGAATCAGCTAAATTTCTGAGTGAACTGAAACTCCAAGCAATCTGTTTTGGACTGCATCCCAGACAGACCTATTCAGCCATCCACTTAATTGCTAGTGCATCTTCATTTATGCACCTCTATTGATTTTAATCTCAGATGATTTATACAACACCTTAAGCAGGTAACAAGCTAAACTAATGGCATTTCACTGGAGATGAAGGCACTTATAAACTATCTTAATTTGTCCAAAATCTGCTCATATATACAAGGCACCTCTTGCTGTGGTTGTGTGTTTCAAGTCTGTACTTACGGCTTCTCAGTTAAACTTTTGCCTCTTTCCCACTACAGGTTTACAGACTGTTTTCCCATATTTTAGAAGTAAAGTACATTTCCATTTGACTCCAAGCTACCTCATGGCTTGCTGCCAGAGTTCGCTGATATTTGTTTTTCGTTCTAGTTGGTTGTTACTGATACACTTATTCCTGAATGTGTGTAGAATTCATTTGGCCTGAATTCAGATGCCAGTGTGATAAGGACCTTTACATAGTTGCGAGTGATGAGCCATCATTGGCTTAATTCATAAACACAGAGAGAAATTAAGTCATTTCAGAGTAAGATTCATTTCACCTCTTTAGATCTTTACTTCAGGATGAAATAAGTCCTAGACAATGCTTTTGCCTGGCAGAAGGTTTATTTCTTCCTGAGTTCTCTCTGTAACAGAATTAAGACTGAGTATGCTCTTAGAAGGCCACAGCTGCTACTTTCTTGACTCTGCTACCTGAATGTCCTGGAGCTGGACTAGATCTCAACTCAAATGTTCCTGCATACATCTGTAGCACTCTTCAAATAGCTATTTAAAACAGCTTTAAACTAATGTCTGCAGTGGTTCTTATGCTTGAATATTAACATAACTAACACTGCAATCAAAACAAGGGAGATTAGCATTGCACAGATGAGCTGTCTGTCCTATAGGTGGCTAAGCAGTCCATTAACACAGTACTTTGTGTTTTGTGACTTTATTGCAAAGTACTATGCGATCTAAAAGAAAAGTGCAAATGAGAGAAATCATCCTTGTTAAATGAATCCCATCTTATTTTAATTTTCCACTTCAAATCACAATTAATATGTATTATTCACACCTTTTCATTTCTCTGACTATATTATATTAAAGTAGAACAGATGCTTTGTGCAGACTGTCCAAGACATGGAGACAGACTATCGTTATTCATGTTTTTCAGTTGTCCTTCACTGTGGGCAATAACAGTATAACAGAAGGGAGTCACAGTTATTGAATAAAGTAAGTTAACAATTTTAGGAGACTGTTCACAGAGAGGATCTAACCATTTATTTCTGTAGCTGTCGCATGTGTCATATCAGACTGCTCACCCTGGGCAGTAGGAGGAGGAAACAGTGGATTCAGGTGGGAAGCACGTCAGGAAAGGAAGGTCTTCTATGTAATTTAGACTATATATTTGTGACTGAGGTTTTGGTGTTTTATCCACAACTGCGTTGGCCACAGTGTAGAAAAATGAGGTCTAGGATGAGTTTGAGGATAACTTGCACATAACATAGATCTTTGTGATAAAATTCATCTGGGATAAAGTTCATAATCTTAATTTAGATTACTTGTGTAAAAGTTATTAGGGTCTTAAACATGAGGTAATTTTTTAAATCAAGAAGTCTATGAGCTATACGTTTTTGGAGGAGAAAAGAACCAGCATCACTTTTGTTTGCAGCTGCCCTCTAATTTTGAAGGCTGGCATGTACCATTGCCCAGCACCTGGTGAATAGCAAAGCTTAAGCAAAAGAACTGATATCACTTACTTGGATAACCTCAACCTGTGGCCTCGGTTGGAGGATGAGCTCTAGATTTCATGTGAAAGGTATATGTCTCTATGATGCATTCAGACTGTTTAAGGCCACAGAAGATACCTGCACAGAATGAAGCTTATTCAAAGCTGAGTAGGGCAATGTTTTTCACAGCAATACAATTATGCTATTTCTCCAATAAACTGTGGAAGGGTGTGAACAAACATTTTTCTAACAATGTTGAAGAAAGATGAGAAGCTATCCAAGAAATACTATAGGACTACTGAAAATGCTGAAAACATTTAAAAATTAGCCCCCAGATTTATTATCTTTTAGATCTGCTGTTTAATTATGACACTTCAGAATTGTGCATAATATCAACTATCGTATTGAATCTGTGGTGGAAGTAGAAATAAGTTACAGTAAAGGTGGAAATACAGAAGCATTAGAAAAATATAAAACATGCAAATTCTCAGTTCTTCATCTGCATTGCAGATTGAATTATACAAACTGAAATTATCCCTAACTCTCTATTAGCTCAATGAAGGTCATCTTATGGAAGAGCTATATTAACCTGAAAATCATTATCATAAATCTTTGTTGTCAAAATGTACATATGGTCCACTGTGAAAATCAGGTAAGTCATATTAAAACACATTTTTTAAATAATATATTATCTCCTTAAGTTTTAAAAAGTAATAGGCTGCTTTTATCTCTGATGTACAAGGATCATCTTCAAGGGACATAAATGTGGCTGCAAAGTCAGAGAAGAGACGTGGGGTTTTTTTTTAGGACATCTTTTGAAGGAATCTTTTAGAAGAAGGAAGGAAAGAATCTTTCAGAAGATAAGGTTTCAAGACAAACTGGAATAAAGGTGTTTCAGAAAAAGAAATGCAGATAATGATATATTCCCATACGATGCTGTTCTTTTGTTCACTTGTTTAACACCGCAGTGCTGCTTTTGGCTTCTCCAGTAATTTCTTGTGCTGTTCTATATACTATATATAGTTCTTGTCCTGCAATGATAAATGTCTTGTTGAAAATACTCAAAATATTTAAAGTTACAATTAATTGTAGAAGTCACCCTCACTTTCTTAAGCTCTGACTTTTAGTGCTAGAAGATGAATACAACCAGTTCTCATATCCCAGCTGAGGGCATTGTAAATGTAGCTGAAAGAACGGCACCTTCCTAATCTAAATTAGCAGTTTTTATTTAAGCACCTGAGATTTTGTGATCCTCCCTCAGCTGCTTTCCAAGTCTTTTCAGATCTCTGTTGAAAAAGTTTTCAATTTTCTTAACTTACCTTTTGGTCTAAGTTCCCTTTTATCCCCTGGAAAGAAAAAGGTTGCCCAGTGCATGATACAAATTGCCACATACCCCTCTGGATTGACTGAAGAGAGGGCAGATTGCTGGTCTTTGATTAGATTTCAAATTGTTTCTCTAAACAGGATAAATTTTGATCTAAGGATTTACTTAACGCTTTGTTGAACTGAGTTAACTGATAGGTCTTAACACAAGTTACTCCTTCCTTGTTGATGTTTTTTCAACTGTAGGATAAAGTTTCAAAGAAGAAAAAAATAAAAGAAAATCAGTCTCCTCCCTACCTACATGAAAATGAAATTCTGCATTGAATAAAAGAGGAAAGCTATATTACTGTTTTCCCAAGCACTCAGTGGCTCAGTGAAACCCATCTCAATGGCTTAATGAAACCAGTAAGGCTTTATGTGAGCTCTTGAGCACATAACTCATCTGATCACAGCTGAAATCCCTATACTATCAACTTGACCTCATTATTTTGGAAAGCACTGAGATTTCTCAGTCATTCTTGATGCTTTATAACATTAACACTAACATTTTTTGATGAGAAACAGCTTGTGAAATGCTTATTTTTATTTGCCTGCTGGTGAGTTGCTGCTTAAAATGGCAATGTATAACTAATTATAGCCTTAACAATGTTACTAACTAATTTTAATAAGAATAGTATAAAAAACACCTGCACACCATCGTTTAACTTTACACCTAGCCTATTAATCAAAGAACAATAGAGCTGGAGTCCGAATATTGGAACCTTGCTATTTTTAGATCACGTGTCCTCTCTGTGTGTTTGTGCAGCACGTAATATAGCGAGGTCCTGGGCTGCCTTCGGGACTCAAGTGCAATGCAAATAAATATACATCGATGTCTGTACAGCTAGTGTTAAGACTGTCTCTCTTCCACTAGTCAAAAGAAATTAATCTGAGGCTTGCAGAGAAAACCTGCTAAAGCAATCTCCATCTGGGTATTTACATCACACTCATCACTGTGGTAGTGGAGTGCTAATAAGAGTCATGTGCACAATGAAAGGCGAATATACTCATTAGTGTGTAATGTATTGTTCAAGGTTATACACAGGATATAGAAGTTTAATGAGAACTTAATGGGACTTCTACTACTACTGATTAAGTGTATCTATCATTCTGAGGGTGTGGGTAAAACTGCTTAACACTGTAAAGTTAAGGAAAAATGAATGCCCAGTATGTCACTCCCTTCTGCCATTAATCACTTTCATTAGCTGTGTTCCAGCAACAAGACTCTTACTATTACTAGTAGTGCAGTACTGGAAGAACCACTACCAGTGGCCTGCTGATTTAAGTAGTAATTAATCACATTAACTACTATGACTGTTTTTGTTCTTTCTGTCATATATAGCTTGTAGATTAAGCTAGCTGTGACAAAAGCGAGAATCCAGTACTTTACTGTAAATTTATCATCCATGGTGCCGTGCCGAAATCCTAGTTCCAGAGTGGGAGAGACAGAGCTGCTGAGATGGCAACGGTGAGGGGAAGAAGCAATGCATTGCTGCTCTGTTTTAGCAGGTCTGGGGCAGGTGGTTACCTCAGGCAGGAGCTCTACATCTGTAGGAGCCTGAGAACTATCCCATTCCAAAATGGTGATTTATTAAATCCTGATTTATTTAGGCTCTTTTTAATATTTAACTGTTATCTTTTGATTCAGGGGGCACCCAGGAAGGCATGACCAATTATCTCTGCTTTTACGATGGACTTTGTAAAGGTAGGAATGGTATTTTTGATCTGTTTTGTGTGAAGCAGATTTTGTCCAGTGTCTTGCTGACATTTTTCTTTGTCACAGGGCACCCTGCCTCTAGCAATGAAAATAATACCTTAATGCTTAAGAGATTGGGGTGGAAGAACTACATCCGGATCACCAGATATTCCAAATACAGAGAGATTTATCTATTCTGTGTTCAACAGCAAACCAGACAATATCTGGCAATTGCCTTTGCAAGTCAGCGCATGTTAACTTCAAGTTATTTTACTATGTTACTTTTAAGGGGAAAGTATTTCTGCATGATTTTGAAGGTACAGAAGAGCTCATGTTCCCCAAACTGAGGTTTTTTTTTTTGGGGGGGGGAAGTTGCTGATGTCCTTAGCATAACCTTGAAAAATCCCCAGGTATAACAAAAATGGCAAGTCTCCCTGGGGTGCCCTACATCCCCAACAACATTACTACTATGTCGGGACTTGCAAAGTGCTTCCTCTGGTGAAAGGTGAGCTGCTGACTTGTGCATGCCCTGCAGAAAATGTCTGCTGGAGGACACTTGACCTTGCTCTGGTCCTTTTACCCTGTGTTGAGGATTTGACTGTAACCACCAAATGGTCTTTCTGTTCTTACTTCTTTTCTAATTTGCAAGAACATGGTTGGGTTTTTTTTTGTTTGGTTTTGTTTTTGTTTTTTTTTTTTTTTTTTTTAAAGTTAAGAGGGTAATAGGTGAGGCAAAAACCCTGTAAAGGTGCATGCCTCACATGAATGTAGAGATGCATTCTAGCTGTAGCTAATGAGGTTAATACATTTTAAACTAAGACATGGGTGCAATGGCACTGTAAATACTGTTTAAGAAAAAAAAAAAAAGAAAAAAGAAAGAAAGGAAGATGTAACCCAGCGTGTTCTTGCTCAAAATGCACTTACAGGATTGCTGTTGCTCTAATCTGTGACTTCATAAGTTTTACAGATTTGTCTGCAAGTTTTGTTTACAGATGAAGAGAGTACTTGAATGTTGAATCTGAAAGATGGTTCATGTTTGATTGTAGCTCATTCATTAATAGCTTATATATGATCTTTTCATTTACTTGCTGAAGGCAGTTACATAATTCTTCCTAGCTTAGGGCTTTTATTGAATTAAATTAGTAAACTATGTAATTTTATATAATGACATGGATTTGTATGAAACATGATTTGTCTACTGGAAGTTCTATGAATCATTGTGACTGTTAGATTAAGGCAGATTGATTAATCATAATCTGCATCCTTAACAGTAAGTATCGAAGAATAAATTATGAGCTTGTTATATTACAGTATTTATTTTTTGTTGTTGTCTTGCTGATTTCACTTGACTCCAGTATTTGGTTTGGACCAGAGGCAACCCTTCTATAACAAGCCCTTTGAGTGTATCTTGCAGATACTTTCCCTTTTCCTGATGCAGAAGCATCACTGAACAAACAGCCTTTAAGAGGCAACACTGAGACTATTTGTCCGAAAAGCTGGCCTACCTTGAAAGTTTTTATAGGTTGTTAATCTTAGCTCAAACATTTTAGGGCAATTATTTCTGTGGAGTGTGGAGCACTGTATGTTGTTATGGCTATTTAAGTGCTCTCTTTTTAAAGAGGTTTTCCAGTTACTACTAATTATCTCAAATGATAGCTATGTGAACTTATTTTTTCCTTTATTCTGTCTTGCCTAAATGCTGTTTTTTAAGTCTGATCAAATTTCTTCAGGCACTTTCAGGGATGAACTTGATAAAACAGTTAAGGCCTTTTAAAATATGTGTGAGTATATGTATACTTAATGCTTCTCTGTGGCTCTGCTTTTGGAAAAGTTCTAGAGTTATAGGAGTCTGGAAGGCTATAAAAACTTTTAAAATGCAGGGAGAGTTTGTGCTCATATAACTGTATTTATGTGCTCAGATTTTGTGTCTTTAAATAAGAGAGTTCATTCATCTTTACTTTTGGATCACCTGTTATCTGTTGGTTTTTATTTGTTCCTCTGCTTGTTTTCTGTGTCCTCATAATTAGATCACATATATTTAGATTTTGTCAGTTTTCATATGCAGCCTGGAGGACATGCTCATTTCAGAGCTAATCAGGTGGCTGCATTAACTTTCCCTTTCACCAGCCATTCCGGGCAGCCCCGACCACTTGGGCATGGAGGATTTGAGCATTTCATGCTACAGAAATGGCACCTGCCTTCTAAAAGCCTTTGCCTTCAGGTCCAATTCTGCCTTCTCAGAAACCCTGGTAGGCTAAGTGTCTCATTTTCTAGAGCCTCAGCCTCACGAGCACTTTGCAGTAGTGGTTCATATTGAGTGCTCTTCTCCCATGCTTTTAAAGGCTTAAAAAAACCCTTATGCTTTTCCCCCCCCCCCCGTTTTTCTTTGAGAGTGTTTTCAATTTTCTCTCTTATATGTGACCTCTAAGTCTTGGAGTTTGTGCTGTTTGCTCCAGCCTCTACCTGCAGAAGCAAAACGGGATTCCTCTGCCAGTAAAGCACATGTGTCCCTCATTTTTTGCTCAAACTACCTGCCTGTGGGCTTCTTGACCTACCCCTCAAGCTTTTAAATAGATATACACACATCACGAATTAATCCACAGCAAGTCTATCTGTTCTTGCTTGAAAGACGTGGACACCTCCAGCTGTAATTTAATCTCGCTGCAGCAGCAGCCAACTGACTTCTGAACAAATGGCAGCTACATTTGTCATGCTTGAAAGTACCCTTCCTCTTCATGCACAGCATGCTCGCTCGTGCTCTCAGAAGCACAAGGTGCAGTTTGGATGCAGCTGTCACAGTGTGATTTTCTTCAGGCTTTTTGCCTCAAGCTTTACTTCTTTGTTGATATGCCCATAAACTCTGTGGTTTCAGAGACCCAGCTGTAATGTCTGACTTCTTTCTCCTGTTCCTGGTGAGAATGCTGCTGCTCCGAGTGCCCTACCTATGGGCAAAGATATCTGGGCTTATATTATCATCCTGCTACTAGTGGACTGTATTAGGTTGTTTTCTTATAATTGAGAATCACCCAGGTTTAGTGATCCTATCTCTTCTCCACATCAGGAGATAGTTAAAATGTGCTCAGTGATACAAAAATTTTCAGAATGTCAACTTTTTGGAACATAGGTGGGCTTCCCATGCTGCTGCAATCATAAAGGCCTTTTAAAATTCCTAATGTTTAATTGCCAGTAGGGGGAGAGGCAAAACATCCATGGCAGAGAAGGTCTGAATAGCTGTCTGGAAGAGTCCAACTTTCACCATGGATGCTACAGGGAACATAAAACAGCTGTATTTCCAACGTTGGTGCATCACTCAGGAGTCTGGAGTTAGGTGCAGTGACTCCAAGCCAGAGGCTGCTGAAATTTTAAGAGGGCTGTTTAAAAGCCTGAGTCTGCTGGCTACTAAAACAGGCTCCAAAGTTGGATATATAAAATTAGATGGATAGACCTTGACATAATTTGATTAAAACATATTTATTTTAACACATTAATTTTTAGATGAGTCTGTTAGAGAACTCTATCTGTAATGTTTGTGCCTTAATGCCCTTTATGGATTTTAAAAGGTTTAATAGCTTCCATTAAGCTTCCATTAGCAGTTCTGGAGAAAACAGGAAGGTGCACATGCAGCAAGGCAATGGTTTGTTTTGTTATTTGGTATATACTGTAGTAGACGAAACGTTTGTATACGCTGCCCATGAAATCGGATGGCTGTTACTGTACAGATTCCTCCTGATGTTCTTTGGTTCTCATAGACATGGGTTCAGAATTCAAGTTTAATACCTTTCTAAGATTAATTTCATAAGATGATTCGTAAAATAAAGCAACTGGTCTCCCCTTCAGCCCTTGTCTTAAAGGATGTTCAGTGATGTTCACATATGCTCTTCATAAGTGTGACTGTATGCTCTGCTTACTTTTGCTCTCTCATGCATAGCAGGGGACCTGTAAATGTTTCTTGATATACCTGCAGGGGAAGAATGGGATATATACTACACATTAAGTAGTTTCCACAAAAGTTTTTCTAAAAAAATGTTTTATTTTATATGACTCATACAATAGTATACTCATATGAAAACAAAAGCCAACTTTTGATTAAATAATTTTGACAACTATTTTCTAGGAAATAAAGACACAATGAAGATAAACTTGAGTTCCAAATCATACCTGTAAAGATAGGTTCTTTTTATGCCAGTTTTCTATTTCCATAACCTGAGAAAACTGCATGTGCGTATCTGTCTGGTTACCATTGGATCAGTTTTTGACCTTGGTGGAAGGCCAAGAGTTTGAACCCTTCGAGGCCAATTTAGGGTACAGTTTACTTTGTTATTGAAAGCATAGTGATATTGGGACTGGCAGAGACTTGCATGCAAAACACACCACTTTCCATATACAGAAAACTAGACATTTGGAAAAATTTCTTAATTATCCCTTACCTAAACTTTATGTTGTCCTTAAGTCCTTCATCACAATTTCTGATATGTTTTCAATGGCTCATTTTCCTTCCTAAATATAAAAATAATGTTTAAACTAAATCTGCAGTTTGCCAGACTGTGCTAGCGCATAACATTATTAGCAACCAACTGCTTACTTGGTGCTGAGCAAATTAGAGACTTCTGATTTTTTTTTTTTTTTCCCTAGAGATGACTGCAGCATTCATCTTAATATCTTATGGGTACAGAAGAGTGTTCCAGTAGACAGCGGGACATCAATTACAGATGTGAAGCATGCTCGCAGACATATGGGTCTTATGTTAGCAGCCTGTTCAAAGAATTAAGTAGTGAGGATCCAAGACAGTCCAGATGTTAAAAATTTCTATCAGTGGTCACTGCAGCATGAAATCTCATGTGAGTTTCACTTCTTGGAATCATTCAAGGTGAGTTATATAACAAACCTCATAAATTATTATTATCAGGACAGGTTTAATGAGTGATTAGCAGGAAAATTGAAGGATTAATTAACTTGAAATGTTCTTGCAGAGTAGCAAACAGTCTGAGCTTTTATTATGTGAAAAGAAGGTCTTGGCTTTTATACAAGTGGTCATCCCACTTCTTTAACAACCTAATTGGGTTTTTCAGTTCTCACTGGAGGAACAAAATCATTAAAGCAGCATATAACTCTTGGGAAAAAAATGTGCCTTAAGCATTTTACTCTTAAATCCTTAGCTATATTTTGCCTAAAGGCAGTTGTTAAAACTGATGTTAGGAGTCCAAGTGAATCAGCTGAGTTTTTTTCTTTATGAATTGAAAAAAATTTACGTTAGTCCCTAATTCTCTAGATCTAATTCAGAATTGCTAACACTTTTATGAAAAACACTTTTCAAGGACTGTGGAAGCATTTAAATATTATAGATCAACATCCCTCTCCCCCAACAACAATGATAAATGAATTTTCTCAGCTGGTAATATGATTTTTTTCCTTGACTCTTATGATGGGTGAAAAACACAATGGAGCAGAATGGCTATGGATGCTTTACAAGGGTGACTAACATCTGTCAATATTCCAAGACCAGTCACTGAAATATAGAATACGATGTCAAATGAATTAAAATGGAAGTTGAGAGTTAAAACTGCAGATTTTGGGGATTATTTTTTTTTTTAATTTATCTTTATTGCAACATAAGGTTCAGAACAACAAAGCCTGAATCATCTAGTAGAAAACGTAGCTGGTTTTCGGGACATGGTTTAGGAGGCATGGTGGTGTTGGGTTAATGGTTAGGCATGATGATCTTAGAGGTCTTTTCCAACCTTAATGATTCCATGATTCTATGATTTATGAAAAGAAAGGGAATAAAGCACTAGAAAATCAAGATAGACTGCATTTAATATCTTTCGTTGTTTGTGCCTGTAGGAGTAATCGGTAGAACAAAGGAAAGACGCGGTGTTTGGTTGTTTTTTCTTGTTACAATAAACACATACCAGGTATGCAAGACTACTAGTAGATGTAAACCCTATAATCATTACAGAACCCTTTGAAGCTTTTAACATATGCTTACAATAAAAATATATTTTTAGAGCCTATGATAAACAAGCCTTGCAATGTTGCTTTGGACTAAGTATTAGCTGTGATACTCTTTCCTCTTCTTCTTTACCTTTACAAAAATGGGGGATGAAGAATCACTTGGATGTTAAATGGTTTTAGCCTGTGTCCCACCACAGGGGTAAATCTGTGCTGGAATTCAGTTCAGTACTGTAATTCACTAGCTGTACATACAATACCAATAGAAATAGCTCTCCTGTACTCAAACCTATGTATTATTCAAAAACCTAACAGAGGTAAAGAGAACATTTTGAGTTTTCTGGGTGAACTAAAACCAAGAAGCAGCTAATTCAAATAGCAAAAGAATGGAGAGACTGAAGTACATCTCTGGTTTTCTAGACTTAACACAAGCCTAAATTCTTTGCAGGAGGCTGAGTAAAAAGATTCCATTTTTCATTTTCAGGGTTTTATTACTGTCTAAAAATATATTAGTTTAAAAGCTTTTTTCTTTATCTATTTTTCTGAGCTCAACATTAATATACAAATGCCTCATACAGCCTGTAGCTATACAATTTAAGGGAAAAAGAATGTCCAGTAGAAAAAAACCTTCGAAGTACAGCGAGGTTACAGTTCGGCAAAGATGTTCATATTTACAAAGCTGTTTCTGCATATAGGAGGAAGGGTACTTTCATAACTGCTTGCAAATTCTAGGCCTGTGTGAGGAATAAATAGTTAATTGAAATGTAGATTTAAATCTAAATCCATTTTGAAGTCCTGAATATTGCCTTTGCTTGTATGAAATAGTACCTTTATTGGCATAGTCCTGATTAAATAAATAATAGCTAAAATGAATCATATTAAGTATTATGAAAACATTTTCTAATAAGTATTTTTGTTTCAGTAGTTCATTAAAGAAGTCTGTAATAATTTTTTGCTCAGGATCTTCACGTTTTTACTAGCACCATATTTAGCAGTACGTATTTTTTTTCTGGTGAGATTTCTCACAATTTTAACGTCTGGATTCAGTTCTGTTAAAGTCATGCAAGAAGAAAGTAAGCCTGTGCTCCTGAAGTGTTATGTTTAATGACAGACTTGCTACTAGTCAGTTTTGATAGCTGGAAAATTCTTTCCTAATTGTTTCTTTCATCTGATTTTTTTTCATTAAATAAGTCTTCTATTTATACAAAGACATGTTTTCTGTTTCTTGTTTGTTGTCAATATGGTGAACAAAGGGTAGTTAATGCAATCATTTTACACAAAAAAAAAAAAAGAAAAAGAAAGAATCAAGCAAATTTTTGATTATTTGATATTTAAGATATGGCATGTCTGAATTTCTACAGAAATGTTAAATCGTAGAATCATAGAACAGCCTGGGTTGGAAGGGACCTCAAAAGATCATCTGCTCCAACCCTTAAATATTATTAATATTAGTATACTACAAAAAAGGAATTGTAATTAGAAGTGCATATTTTTAAAAATGTCTTACTTTGAAGTGGGTTTTATGTGAACTGTCTATTTTCTACCAGAAAAGAAGTATATGAAGTCAGAAAATTACGTGGTGTCGTGGTTTAACCCTAGCTGGCAGCCAAGCCCCACACAGCCACTCACTCCTTCCCCCCCCGGTGGGATGGAGGACAGAGCCAGAAGGGTAAAAGTGAAAAAGCTCATGGGCTGTGATAAAGGCAGTTTAATAAGTAAAGCAAAAGCCATGCATGCAAGCAAAACAAGGAATTAATTCACCACTTCCCATTGGCAGGCCAATGGGAGTTCAGCTATCTCCAGGAAAGCAGGGCTCTGTCATGTGTAATGGTTACTTGGGAAGTCAAGTGCCGCAATTCCAAATGTCCCTCCCTTCCTTCTTCTTCCCCCAGCTTTATATGCTGGGTATGATGTCATATTATATGGTCAGCTGGGGTCAGCTGTCCCAGCTGTCTCCCCTCCCCTTGTGCACCCCCAGCCTGCTCGCTGGTGGGGTGGGGTGAGAAGAAGGAAAGGCCTTGACTGTGTGTAAGCCCTGCTCAACAATAACGAAAACAGCCCTGTGTTATCAACACTGTTTTTAGAAAAAATCCAAAACATAATCCCATACTAGCTACTGTGAAAATGAAGTCTATCCCAGCCAAAACCAGCACACACAAAAATTAGTATATTTAGTACAAACAAAGTACATCAAACGTGGACATGGCTTCACCTATGAAATGTATGGTTAAACAAAATGCACAGAACAAAAAGACTTTACACTAGCTTTGCAAAGTGATTTCTTCAGCCAGAGGCAATGAAGGCTGAATATCTGTTTGATGGAGAACTGCTGTCACTTGGTTCCATCATCCTTCTTGGTGACAGTGACAACAACTCCTGCTCAGAAAGGAGACCTCTAGCCTTTGCTCTGAAGGGGACTGAGAATACTGAGCAATCCCCACTCCAATGTTTTCCATCCAGATTAGCACAGAGTTGAGATGTATGCAAATTCTTGACTTGAGAATTTCTAGTGAGGCCTTGAGTACAGCAGAGAGAAAACTTTAGTATACAGAGCTGAACTAAGCAAAGTGTTTTTCATTTAAAAGATATTTTCTTCTGATTATTTTTTACCTTCTGAAGTCTTGCAGTGTAATAAAATACATATTCTGCTGCAATAAATATTGAAATCAAATGGTTATCCTACTGTAAAACACACTGATATGAAAATGCAGAAGAGTATGTGGTAGTATTTCCAAAGGTTGCTATCAAGACACCACCACATGTGCTTGTGGAAAGCTTAATTAACCTTTGGCATTTGAAAAGTTACTACTTAGTTCAGACACACTGAGGAGATTATTTGGCAAAGAAGTTGGAAAGCTGATGATTTTAACACAGGCATGCGGTTATTCTCACTGGTAGATTATGTGCTGATGGGCTCCAATTATATGCCAACCAAGCCTCTCTGAATCATCAAAAAAGAAATGTTAAAAATTCCCTTGGCTCCCAAGCATGATCTCTACTGCCATATGTCAGAGCGATTTTCTGACTAATGCAGGTCCCTGGAAGACACTTCTTTCTCATCCTTGCATTACCACCTCTCAGAGCATCCTGAATGATTAAATGAAAGTACAGGCCATTTCTTTGGAGTATTAGTATGTTTTAGTATGTATTAGTATGTTTGATGCCATGAAATTATTCCAGTAGACTGTTTTATTTTAACATTACCATACTGTAGGGATGGTATAATCTGATGTTAGGTAATGACTTTGAAATTATGTTTTATATAAGTCAAGGTCAGTTGGAAGAGAACAGGAGTTAAATATCCAACACACATGACAGAACGATGACTGGTTATAAAGATGCAGGGGATAAAGATTAGCCTAATCAGCCGATTCGAAGATACAAGCCGAAAGATTTTATTTTTGTCTCAGGGTCTACAGCTTGTTGGCTGTATAACTTGTGAGCAAGTGACTGAGAGCTCTGTCCTGTTGTGTGCCTTGGGTGCATCTGCAGAAGTGGATCTGAGTCTGGGAGACTTGCATTTTTTGACATTTTAACCATTCTTTCAAGACTAAATTGAGTCTGTCAAGATCTTTATTTGTTCAGGGATATTTAACCTTCTCTTTCTGGAGTACTAACTGTTCCTTGCTACTTATGATTTGCTTTTGAGTTGCTAGGATCAAGGCAGGAGAGGTGCAGGCAACCTCCATGTTTGCAAGATGAAGAATCACTGCTTCTCCAGGGATTTTTTCCATGTCTGGGAAGGTAATATAGCATTTATATATGAAACATTTACATAAATTGTTCCTTGTGTTTCACATAAATATATGACTACTGTTATTTGTCAACGCGTTAATAACTGTACAAGCAGGTACATAGGACTAATGCCTTTGGATGCTGAACGAGACCAGCCTCAAAGGCAGTGATTCCTTTTGGAGCAACTATGGGTTGGGGTGACTGACCTCTCTCTCTCATAACCTTCCCTTTGACAAGTGCTACCACAAGCTGTTATGCACAGAATGAGACATTCACAGTGATTTGAGGCGGTGGGATCTGACCTGTATTAGGTATTGTTCTATTGTGTCTATTATTGCAAATGAGTACTACACAGATCAAGTCCCCAGGTACAATCAGTTTGCTTGGCTTGGTTGGACAGAAATAAATCTGCTCTACTTCCTATCAGGCAATTGCTGTCAGGCCCAACCAGCAGATAAAATTCACTGACTCTTGATACGTAAGAGGGAGTGTGTTTCCTCGGTCATTACTCCCACATTTAAGATTACAATTTTATTTTTAAGACATTAATATCAGAATTTGGAAAGTCTTTATTCTTATAAAGCTTGGAGCGCTGCAAGATCAACAATTTTCAAAACTCCTGGGGAGGCTATGCTTTGAGACCTGCACCAGAAAACCACAACATCCACCGTACAGGTTACAGTTTTGGCCCAGGTATGTGTATGTATGCATATATGCCTATTTTGTGTACTACATTTATTTTTTAGATTATGGCATTTTCCTGGCTGGTTAACTGTAAGCATTCAGAAGTATAAAGCACAACGTACATATCAGCATGGTTGTGAGAAATTCCAGGCTTTAATTTGAAGAGGTTTGAGAGGAAGGTAAGCAATATAGATGTAGAAATTTGAGTGGAGTCAAACTTTCATGAAGATGCCTTTCCTTTCTTCTCTCTATTGCAGACTTTGGATCCGCTCCAGATTTGTCTTGCTTATTTCAGTATCCTTAGACAGAATCCAAAGCATTGTTTGGAAGACAGAAAGTAAAAGTGGGTGGCTGAACATACACTCTGTGGAAACCTGTCTTCCCTGCCTGTGACAATGAAGAGAGAGAAGTATTTCCTGGATGACTTTAGACTACACTGGAATAACGCCTATTTTGTCATGCTGTCTTTAATAAAAATAATTATAAAAATATGAATACAGAGAATCTTGAATTTTCCAGACCTATGATGTAGACTAACAAAAAAAAGTCACCTTAATTTTACATATACGATGCAAATTTGAACAGAACTCAGAAGGGCTTAATTCAATCTTGTTCTAACTCTCTTGATTTAATTAGCATTAGACCATGCATTAATTTGTCTAAATATTGTTTACATCTATATTGTAAACTAAAGAGTTGTAATATATCTGCATATCATCTGGAACATATGAAGAAATAACAGGACATTAGAAAATTTGTGGTTCAAATGCTTTGAAATTCCTAATTAATAATATACAAAGTCAAAGTAAGCATTCAATTCATGCTTAAGAAAACAAAATTATGGAAACAACATCTGTTATTGTGCACGCTTTTATTCACAAGCATCATGTTTTTAGTACCATTCTCATCTAATAAAAATAGAATTTTTTTATACACTGTATAAACTGCAGGTTCATCTGTTAATAATGACCTCACTTTTGCTGCAAGCACGTAGTTAGAGCAATAGTATGAATAGATTTTCAGTGTTCTGGACAGTCATGCTGGAAATTATGAATTGGAACACAATGGTGTAATTTTTTAAAAATGTTTATTTCTCCAGAAGTTGAGGTACCTCACAGGGTGCCGTTAAGAAGTCAGATCCTATCAGGAGTTAAGCACATGATGGTTGTTGAGGAATTATAGAGCAGCACCAATGATTGGAGTACTGCAGTGCATTAACTGTTAAACAAGTGATAAATGTTCATCTGCTCCATCTGTTTCCCCAAATGTTCACGTGTAGGCATTGGGATCCTCATCTTGGTTATGTTTCCTGGGTGCTAAAATAATACAAACAAATTTTACAAAGAAAAAACAAAAGCTGGTAAAATACTGGACCTTAACAGTTAATCCTTGTTCACTGCATATATTCTTGAAATGCCCATTATCTTCAGACCTCTGCTGACAAAAATGGAGGTTATCTTGGCTCCAGCTACCCCAAATATTTGTCCTACTTTTTTCACAGAGGCTCCTACCCACCTCACGATATTTAAAGTAATCACTGAACACTGAACAGTTCAGTGTTTTCAACCTGTTAGTGGTGTAAGTTTCTATCCTGAAATGTAAACTAGCTCTCAGCAATATCTGTTTAATTGTTTCTCTAGCAGTGGAAACATGAACCTCTTGGATGTGGAAACCTCCTCTGGGTACGGCATGCAAAGGAAAGGGTAATAATTGTCACCTCTGTCAATCAAAGTCTTTATTTTGTAACATGTTAGCTACAGTACTATGGGAAGGTGAACTTCTCTGATCACTCCATGTGGATTAAGACAAAATCCTGTTTGCCCCATCTATTCAAATAAAGGATTTTTCCAAATATGCTGCCCGTTACTTAGTTCAAATGATTCTTCCTTGTTTTGGTTTCATTGTAAGATTTAAAAAAACTTAAAACCTTTCTCATCAAATCCGAGCTTTCCTCCAGGCAATCCTTGTCTATCACTAATCCCAATTAGTGCTGCTTGTTTACATAATGACAAGCTAGAAGTTTAAAATAAGCTGTTTTATAATTCCTGCTCCAGAGTAAGAATAACAAAGCTAAAACAATCAGTCTGTTTCATCCCAGGTCCAGGCAGAGACAAATTGCTTCCTTTTGAAATCTGTAATGTCAGGTGGGAGGTCGAGTACAGTTCTCTCCTTTTTGAATGTTTTTGCAGTGGAGTGTCTCACAGACTCTAGGATGCCTTCGTGACTCTTCCTCATACAGCAAGACTCTGTAAAGGATTTAGGAAGTGAATGTAGGACTTAGACCTGAAGTGTATAAAGCAAAAAGTCTTATTCAATGTCTTTGTTACGGTCTCTTAAGTACCCGCATTCCTAAACTTCACTAGTCTGAGAACCTGACCACCTCTGTTTAGTCTGAGCCTGGAGAAAATTTTAAAAATTGACTTCCTTTGCCTAAGCCACCATGGCTACATCTAGATGGGATCTGAGAGTACTTCTAAGACTCCGGTGCCACAGGTGAGATGGAGTGAATAACTCACTGTGGATCTGGATTCTAAGGTTTATTTAAGAACTAGTGGTGAGGTGAGAGTTTTATGCTCCTTGATTATCTGAGGCACCCACTCTCTTGCTGCCCCCAGTGCTATGGTCACTAGATCTCACCATCCCTTCCTCACAGGGAGGTCGCTGCTGGCCTGGGACAGTTGGTCAGAAGATTGGGTTGGTCCCTACTGTGCTGCTGCACATCATGACCCAGCTTGGCTGTTAAGGGCCAAAGTCATTGGGTATCCCCCTGCATTCATCTCCATGCAGCTCTGGTCTCTGGGACACTGGTAGGACGCTTCCTTCAGTCAATATTTTCACCTTCTTTTCAGCCCCCAAAGTCCCGTTTTCCCAACATAAATAGTCTATATGGGGAAGCACAATGCATGGTCAGTCTCCTAATTGTTGATTTTGGTTCATGTCTCTTTATTAACTGGAGGATTAAGGATGTGCCACTTTTGTTTAGTCCAGATATTGTCAAAGTTTATAGGCAACTGGTTGCAACTAGAAAGTAGCAGATTTCTGTGTGAGAGCTCAGAAGTTCACCTTGGGACATCCACCATCACACATGACCCTGTTACCTGCCACCTGCCTGCATTCACAATTAGAACTACTTTTTCTCTACCCTGCACACTCTCAAACTCTGCCCTTGGGTGGTACGTATCATGAAAGTAGCATCACCAGCACTTAAGTCCCAAGAGAACTGAGCTTTCAGGAGCAATCCAGGACTCCAGTCACTTATCCTAGGTGACCCTTACCCCATGTGGCTCACTTTGGACAGCTCCTGAGGTATCTTAAATGCCCTGTGAAATCCAAGCTCCTAATGATCTTGTAGCATATCCCAAGGACAACCAGCAAAACTCCCACCACTTCTTGGTTACTGCTTGTTTCCTGTTTTTCCCCACATTCAAATACTCACCTTTTATTGGTTTCTGCTACAGACAGCTTCTCAGTTAAAGTATTATAGGTTGAGCTTGAGACTTCTGTTGAATTTTTAGCAGTAGTACAGACTTCCAGTGGGGCTCCCACTGTCCCTCTGCAACTCAGTTCCTCATTTGCCAAACCTGTGTAATACTCTTTTCTCTTAAAGGAATACAGTATGCACGAAGGATGAAATTATAAAAGACGAAAAACATGAGCATACTTTGGGGTTTCTTTTTGCTACTGCTTTATTGCAGCATTCTGAAATAATATTTAGTGTATTTTATTGTTATCCTTTTACACAGAGTAATTGAAAACAACGTTACCGAGTAAACATGTTTAGAAGCGCATGCTTTCTTCAGGGAGGGCTTATAAAGCAGCTTGTTTTGCTCAGATCCTCTCTTCCAGCTCCCCTGTTATCTTTGTATCTTCACTGTGCTCCAAATACCATCTGTCATTGCTTATGTGCTTCATCACTGAAATGTAAACTGAAATTCCTCCACACTGGCACAACAAGTGTACGCTGAAGAAATATCTTCCTCTATTGGTGAGAAACAAAACCAGAACCCCATTACTATAGCAGCAATGGGATGTAAAATATTCACAGTGACCTTTGAGGTCCTAGAAGTTCTTTCCCAAGCTTAGTAACGCAGTAAATACAGCACTCATTTTTTTTTGCTTAGGCTAATTCACTGTTACAGCCTCCACAGACTGGGTGGAATTATTCTTAGCAGGGGAAATTCAGTGTAATGAACACATTAACTCTGTTTTTCCTGAAGGTTAAATACAGTTTCTCTCATGACCAGGCAACATGCTTTATTTGTAGAAAGTTTCTGCACTCTCATGCTGCTGAGAACTTCCTCCATGCAGCAGACCAGAGGGCCAAGCAGCTTTTCTCTTCTGGGCTCCAGGCACTTTACTCTAAACCTTCCAGATTCACGAAGCGCAAAATGTACAAAGTGCAGTTTGATATTGAGCTGACTCTAAATGGAAGATTTCAGTTAGTTCAGCAAACTTTTTGATTACTGTTAAGTGGTTTGGATTTGATTAAAAATGCCTGGAAGAAATCTTCCCATGCTTGGGATATGGCAACTTTGAAACCATCTGTGTCGTGAATCGGCACTGTGTAAGTGCAACCGGGACCTGAAGATAGTTTTGTGCTGCTGAAAGACCATCATTTCTCTGACCAGTTGAGCCACCTAGAATGGGGAAGGTGGTCCAGGACTGGGCTGGGTTACTTCTGTTGTCCCTCAGGTGCTGGAATTTGCTGGTGTCTAACTGGCCCGGCATGTCTCAAAGGAGGCTGCTTAGGTGTTGGTGGTGTACAGAACTTAAAATGAGGCTTACAAATTGAGCATAAGAAATTGTTAAGTACTGAAAATTAAATACATGTAGGAAAGTGAGGGTTTCTTTTCTCCTGTCCTCTTTTTGGGTTATTGTTTATGATCTTTAAGCTTTTCTCTGTATTTTTATGAGATAAGACTCTAACTTTTTAATTGTAGCTGAAATGTTCTGGTATTCTAAAGCTCTGGTTATAAAAACTTGAATAAAACAGCAAGTAAAGTGAAAAACAACAATGGTGAAATATTTAACCAGTAAAACTCTGGGATCCTCTAATTTATGGATCTACTGGGTTTTGTTCTGATAAAGAATATGGGACGTGTATAAATTGATGTGAATGGAGATGTGATACCCGCAGTTGCCTTTTTGTTTATTCTTCTGTAGAAATGTTTTAACCCAGTTTAACTGAAAGCTTCCTAAAACATTTGTTATTGGATAAGCTGCATTTAGTGGACTGGATTTGGGATAGTACCATCCCACACCTAAGGAACGTTACACTGATAAAATAATGCCAAGTCTTCTATTTTATTTCCTATATCTTAATGTGAAATCAGCACTATAATTAGATAATTTGAAAATTTAATAGAACTTTCGTCCTTGAATTAATACAGAGAGATCACAATGACGGCTCTGACCCAGGAGATGAAATAGAGAAAGGATGGTGTAAACTGCATGGAGTCACCATATAATAGCAATTTTCAGTGTTCTTGTAATAGGTACTGTCTAATAATTACATATTGCCTAGGGAGAATTCATCAGCTTGGTGTAACAAATAATAAAACACATTATCATGATAAGTGCATGAATTAAGTTAGAATCTCGAAAAGTACAGAAGTTCAGTAATTCTTCTAGGAAATTCAATCTGCATTAGTAATTTCACCAAAATGAGGGCATGCATTAGGTCCCTTATTGCAAAATAATGGAATTGTCTTTAATAAAAAATAGAGGTTTGATTGTAGAGCGAGATGGTAGACTTTCATTGTTTTGGCTGTAATAAAGACAGATGCATGCCATTATGTATTTAAAATGAACATTTTTACTCGCCAAAGCAATACACATTATATACGATATACATCGCTGCAGACTGATAGATTGCTGGGAAGACAGAAAGAATATCAGTTTGCATTAACACTATAGCAGTACTTCAAATGGCCACTACCAGTGTAAACAAGATACTAATGGTGGCTCTTGATTTACTATATTTAAGCTAAAAGGATCCATTTCTTCTTTTACATACACTAGCACAATTTCCACTAAAGTCAATGGGTTAAACTGCTCTTAAACACTGTTGCCCAACCCCATCTATTTCAGTGTAGTAACAGCAGAATTTAGCCAGCTGGCTTGCTTGATGCAGTGACTTTCTTGCCATTTGCAGGCCAGATGGGCTGACATGTCCATTAGACCTATGGCCGTTACAGTAGTACAGAGCTCCATAATTCTTTTGATCAATTAAGAAACAAAAGTGCTCCTAAAATTTAATTTGTTCTATCTTTATAGGGTTTTTTTCCAGTATAATGAATCCTGAGTAGTGTAATTATCTTTAGAAGAGGCACTAAATAAAGATACCAATTTAAAATATTGAACAAAGTATAAATTTGTGGGCAAAATGTAGCTTGGGTAAAGAATTATTCTATCCATCTCCCTTGGTATCTTATGAAAATGCTACTTGACCCTTAGGAGTGTACATCATAATGTTCTCCAGATTTCTTATCTATTAAAAAAAGACATTACCATTACAGAACATTAAATGGAAGAGTCTTACATTACAAAAAGTTAAAAAACCTGCCATATGAATGGAAATAAGTGTGCATATATATCCAGTCAACAATTACTACCGACAGTTGGCTAGAATAGGCCTTTACCAGAATAGGCCTTGGTAAAAAATTGACGTTATAAAGATTATAAAAATGTAAGGTTGGTATTTCCCTTCTAATCAAACTTTACAGATGTCTTTACCACTTTAAGAAAATTCTGTTTTTAACATGTGGTAGTTCTTGATCAGTACATATTGTTTTGAAGCGTGAAATAAGTAGTTAAAGGGAAGAAAGGTTGCTCTGTGGTTGCTGTACAGACTTCTGAATTACTCTTCCAGGATTCCAGTTCTGGTTATGCTACCAATTTCCCATAGCATCTAGAGAAGTCCTGAATTGATAGCCATACTCGTAAGCAGCTCATGTAGGTCTTTATTTGGAAAGAAATCAGATGTCTCGGGGTGAATGTAGGTGACGCTGAATTTTTCAAAAGTACCTCAGCCCCTAGCTTCATCCTTAGGTGCCTAAATATCTCTAAAATGTAGTTCTGAGAAATCAAGTCCCATTAAATTTAAATGATACACAGGCTATATGTGCACTGGTAGTGCTTTCCGGACATGGAAATATCAATATTGTAATGCAGATAAGTGCTTCCAAGAGGAAATTCAGTAGGAACTGTAAATTGATGCATATTAAGTCAGCACCAGTACACTAAATGACCTTCTGAGTGGAACAAGTTAAATTGGTCAAATTCCAGATATACTGGTCAAACAGCATTAACGCGAGGAACTCTGCTGACATAGCATGTCAGTCAAACGTAATAATTCCCTGAATTAGCTTAACTATATCAATAGAAACCCATGCAGAGGACATGCCCTTAGTTCCTGAAGGACTTGTGAAGTGAGACTTAAACTCTGAAGCCATGTAGGCACCTTTGGAAGGGTGCATTTTTGTTCCTAAACACTCCCTTGCAAATACTCTCTGTCCAAAATTATGAAAGAGTTTTCAGAAAAGGTCCTTTCTAGACCTAAGAATTGTGCCTTATATATGCGACACAAAGAGTGGGGATGTTGTGGTCCAAATGCCTTTATAGCCCTAAGGCCAGGGCAACCTCTTGGGATAGGGGTTCAAGACCTCTCAGCTGAGCATGAAGTTGGAACACAAGCCTCCCATTTTAGCTCATTCATAAACCTTTGGGTGCAAGGTGGGCAGCATCCTATCAAGGCATGAAGGTGCGATTTCCTTAGTTTCTCTTGCTCTTCCTCTTTGAGGTCTCTGTTCATTAAAAATCCTTGAGGAGCTGAAATTTGCAGTGCATACAGCATATGGCTATCAGATTTGTCTTAGAAATATTGCCACAATTTGATAATGAGGGATCCACAGAGACCAAGAGAGATAATTAACTTTGGTGCGTGACTGTCTGTTTCAACTAGATATTATTTCACCAGTTTACGTGAAAGTCTTAAAGGACAGAAAGATTTTTTTAAGAAAAATCAAACCTATAAAATGAACAGGAAGGTCCTGGTGTCCTGCCAAGGTGCGACTGCATGAAACCTTGCTTGTAGGGTGCTTTGAAATCTTTAAAGAAAAGTGCAATGAAACTGCAGGTTGTTGGTATGAAACATACATAGACTTCCCCCCTCAAATTTTCCTTCTGCGTTGTCCATGACAATCACCTAGTTTCATGTTTGGCTTCCATCCTCAGTTGTTTCTAATACAATTGCCTGTTGGCAAAACTACTTTGCACACTGGAACAACAATCTTTGTCCAGACAGTTACCAAGTACTAAACCTCCTCAGAGGTTTTAAAATATTTTTAGATCTGTGGTAATCCTAAAAACTTTAGGTCTTTATGGGAATATTATTCAGCCTTCTTGTAATTGACTTTGACCTTCTGCCTCATTTTTTCTGCATGTTCTACAAGCTTATGCATATGCCTGGGTTTATTTGGATTGACAGTTTCTGAGACAGAAAAGAAAGATCCTCTATTCTCTGCTTCTAGCAGCTGAGAGGAGGTACTGGGGTGGTAGTAATGTTGTATTCCAATTACCTAAACACAATTTACAATATTTACACAGCCTAATTTTTAAAGCAGCCCATTATCTTTATGTGCTTCTAAGTGAACTAAATGCAATCCCTTTTCCTTCCTGTTCTTTATACTAGACCTCATTCAGTCCTGAAGCATTGATGGGAAAAATGCGTAATTTTAATCAGAAGTATTTTAAGAACTTTGGGAGCTTGTTTCTCTGTGCTCCACTGCTGCATGCAGGTACTTATTCTAACCCCTACTGAGTGCTTAGAAGTCATCTTTATGTTAAGATATTCCTGTACCCAGCTGCTGCTCTGTCTCCTGACATTACTATACTGCCCTTAACCTTCTTTTTGCAAGCTTTGCTGTCGAGGCCCTTGTGTGCAGTCTGCTCAGGATCCTGAGCTCAGCTTTGCACTGCAAGTACGGCCACCCGAGAGCTGTCTGGGAGCTCTGTCTGCACTGACTGCTGCCAAAACCCCCACATCAGTCTTGACTTTAAGCATGGCCTGTTCCCTTTAGCTGGGCATTTCAGCTCGGAAAAATCTGACTGCACGTTTCCTATAAATGATGGAGAACAGCACATGCTTTACCCAATTTATTTTACAGTTTCACCTTCCTCTCAGTCTCTTGTTGCTGAGTTGCAGGTAAGTAAGATGATCGCAATTACTGAAAGCCCTGTGGTTTATGCAGTGTTAGATTTTTCTATAATGAGCCGTCATTATGATTTGGGAGAAGCTTGTTTTGCTTGAATGGTTTATCAGAGGTTTGGTGTCTGTTAATTGTTTCTTGTTGTTGGATTTTTTTTCTCCTTTCTTAATTTTTATTCTTTGACTGTTCTGTTTGGATTCCAAGACAATAATTTTTTTTGTTTATCTAATACTTTAATTAACTACTCTACAGTCTTATTCAAGCATATCACTGTTGGTATTAAATAATAGAAACAAATTGCCAGCTGCAGGACAAAAGTCAGTGACATGTTTTGAAGGAAGCTATGTAGTGTTACTGATGCAAATTTGTACTGTTTCACTGCAAATATACTGCAGTGTTTTGACACTGGGAGGAAGAATTCTCTCCAGTAGAGATGGTGCAGTTGTGAGATGAAGATACCCCGTGAAAAAGGCATCTTGCGCGTGCAGCACTCGTCGTGTTTCTGTTTGTTGTGTGGGGTGTTAGAATACAGCCCTGCAGATGTCAGACGATGCACCTCTTGCTCTCCTGGGAAGGAATGATCATCATTCTTAGACTGAACTTTGTAAATCAATTGCCTTTCCATTGTACCACCCAGGGATTTGCTGGGCATGTTGTGGTCACAGGCTTCCACCAGTCCATAAGTGCAGCTCTGGGATGGTGCTCCTTCATCATTGGACATGTGTATTCGCCTCCACAAAGCTGGATCTCCTTCAGATACTGCTGAGTTCAGTGGCTGTACATCTGGTTGTCTGTGGCCAGAATGGTTTAATAAATCACTACGAAGTTGTTTGTAAGTGCAGTTTAATTTTAATAGCAGGAATAATGCAAAACCAATAGGATAGTCTGTAGACCTGTGCTGCAAACTGGGACACTGAAGAGACACAGGTTGTAAACAGATGTTTTGGAATCGTTATTTGACACTCCAGTCAGCTGCCAGCATCTTGCCTGGCGGAGGGAAACCAACAGCTCTTTGTGCAGTTGGTTCCCAGGTTTCTTGGTTCTTCTAATGACCTGTTAGGGGAGCTCCGTGGGACATGCAGGGACTCTTCGAAAACAAAAGCTCTTTCCCCTTCCCTCTGGCATTTGCTGGTTGATATCTGTCTGTAGTCTTTGTTTTGCTTCCCTGTTTTGTTTCCCAAGATCTATGTAGCATCCTATGGTCATACAGTATGCAACCGATTTAAGAAGGCAAAACAAACTTGCTGTAACTGACTACTGGAAAATGCCACCTCCATAAATGCCAGCCTGGATCCCTAATTCTGTCCTTGCCCTGATTTGTGTGGTCCCTACTAAATCATTCGAGCCAGAATGATGAAAACATTTACTTGCCTGCAGATGCACATTACTGCTTTGTGGGTTAAGAACCTTGATAGTTTCTGTACGTTATTAATTTGAATTTGGTGACTAGCTTTCACTTGTATGCTAGTGACCTAAATATATTTGAATTACTAGTTAATTTACCATGATTTCATATTTTCTTCTAAGCTGGCCACCTAATGCCCTGTGGACTCGCAATTGTGAAGGCGAAGTAGCTGGTGAGCGTGCAGTGTTTTGCAAATGTGTGGAGATACATGCATATTTTAAAATAACTTAATACTCCTCCATGACTTATTTTGCTTGTTGTCTCACATTGCACAGCATGCTAACAAGAAAAATGTCTTGTATTACACAGGTATTGTGTGGTTTAATGTATCTAGAGGCGCTCTAGCCGTAGTTAGGGGACTGAGGTATATGATATGACTGATCTAAGCAATCCATAGGAACGTCTGTTACTTCACCTTGCTGCGTGCTTTTATTTTCCTAACAGACCAAAATATTTCTAAAATAGACAAGATTTCTTAAAATAACAGGCAGGACTCATTGGATTTTACCCATTTTAATACGGTAGTCTTTACTTGAATAATTCAGTGTGACATGTACCTTCCAGATACGCAACTTGAATTCCAAATCTAGTTCATATGTGCATGATAATTCTCAGTAAGTCACTGAAGGTTTTGCATTTTTAAAACATAACCTTCTAGTAGTGAAGTGGAGGGAAAAAAAAGCATTCTTGATGCACCCAGAAAAAGAAACAGAGGATTCAAGTTCTGGATAAGGTCCAAATGTTTATAGTTATATATTAGAATTGAATCTGTATTTATATTTGTTATGTTTTCCTTCACTTTTAGCCAGTTAAATTGGATAACAGGAGTGTCAAAGATGCATAGTGTGTGGTGATTGGACTTTTTTCTGCATTCACCAAAGAAACCTGCTCCAGTGAAAACCTGAGGCACAAAATTGATATAAATTGCTATTCCTTTCTAGCATGCGTAAATAAATATAACTTTTAAGTATGTAACAGGAATGCATGGGGCACATGGGAGCAGAGGCCCTGCAGAAGTAGGTGTGGGTTGAGAAGTTTCTCTGCAGTATTCTGAGGCTGCAAGGACACTCAGCCTTCCTCTCTGCCACCTTGTCACTCCATCCCTGGGCACACAGACCAGCGTTGTGCGGCATACTGGGAGGGAGTCACAGGCAAGGAGAGAGGCGTTGAAAGGAGGCAGATGATACAGTGCTTTCTGCAGCAAGATGTGCCTTGTTGTCAGTGTGTGCCAGGCTACAGTGTGCCTGGGCTTCCCTGAAGTGGCTTTGTTTGCTGCCTTTAGACTTTGTCCAAGTGCAATTTGAGGATAAGGGTGGTTACTCGGGATTCCCAAGCGCCTGGCAACACGGCAGGAGCTACCGTTGGGTGTTTGGAGCGTGTGCATGCACGAGCGTAACAGCTGGAGTGCGCTGGGTCTGACACGCACCAGCTGCACGATGCTTGCTGTGCGCAGCCTGTGTGGCGAGTGGGAGCCTGGGCACGGTGTGTTACCCTGAGCAGTGCGGCTGTAGTGCCGGAGGTCTTCACTGTCCCTTCTGGTTCAGGAAATCCAGATGAGTGGGGTTTCTTAGACCGGTGTGCATGTGTAACTGCCTGGTTAAATCTGAACAAACTTCGATTATGGATGAGGAAAAAAGCTTCTTCTGAATCATATATTAAATCAGACCATGAGTTCCTCAAACAGGGCTTTTGAAGAAAAACTTAACATTATAGCAGAATAAAACAATCTCTGTCTTAGAATGTAAACGGCTTAACAGTTGAGCTCTGTAGCTAAATTGCATTTTCTGCGATATCGAGCCATTGCTACAAGGAATAATGCAGGAAGAATATAATAGCAAATCATACTGATGCTGTAAGCAGCACAGAGTACAAGAATGAAAAAGCACAACGTTATTGTTTCTTACCACTTCTCTTAATCTCTCATGAAGTTCGTTTGCATGACCTTTAGCCACTTTTACTCGATGATATATGGTGTAGTATTCCTGGGAAGCAAGTAAGTCAGTTAATCTTTCTGTCAGAGGAGTACTCTTGCAATTCACACAGTAGCTGGAATTAGAAACTGGTGAAGCTACAGATGAGATGTCATGTTCTGCAGTGAGGAAGCTTATTAATTTTACCCATGCTGGTGCTCCAGAATTGACCATCTGGTTCTGTAAACAACAAAATTAATTTATGTGTTGACCAACTAGCAGCAGTTTCCATTGTGCTAAACACCTGTTATCACTTAAAGCCATTTTACTGAATATGATGCATTAGCTGTATATTATTGGTGCTAAGGATGCATACAAAAATTTGTCATCCACTTACATGGTTCAGATGTTGCTTAAACAATCTACTGAATTTGCTGAAGAGCTGATGCAAAAAAGAATTTTCTTTAAGAGGATCACCAGAGAACATTCTTAATGACCTTAAAACATTTCTGATTACTGCATTCAAAATACACTCTCCTGTCTGTGTAGTATGGGATGTGTGTGAAAATGATTAAATATTGTATTCCAGTAGCTCTTCCTGTTTATTTCAGGTTTTGTCCAATAATTAAGAAGAAATATGCGTAGATATTATCATATTCTTATTACTGGCATGTGAAAAAAATCCAGGGAAAACTGGTAGAATTTGCCAACAAATGTCACCAAACAAATCTTTCAATAGTCTCTCATTTGGAGAGCAAACAAGGTTTTATTCTTTCAATAAATGGTTTGTTGTCGCAATGATATTTTGATTCCTAAAAGTCTATGGCTTTAGAATATTGTTGTACAGCATTCCGTGAAGGAAAAAAAGCCTTCAGATGACAAGAAAAATTCTTTCAGGTGACAGGAAACTTGATTTATGCTTTATTATCTGTTTTGTAGACTGAACCAAAGACTAGAAAGCTTCCTGGGAAATTAACACTTATGATGGACTGAAATTTCGGGAAGGTGGGATGGCCTGTGTACTGCCGCTGGCTATTTTGCTCTTAGCCAGCTGCATAGCCACAAATAAAATCTTTTGTGTAGCACAATGGACTTCATCTCCTAATTTGTCCCAAACTGGGTAATCAGCAAGCCTCTTGTCTGAGGTCTAGACAGGAATTCAATATAAAAATGAGAGACAGGAAAATTATCAGTTCAGAGAAGAGGCATATGTTTGTTTTCCAGTTTTTTTTTTTCCAGTTTCTTTTTTTTTTAATCTTGCTGTATCTTTTACTGGCAATTTGCTTTTCACATTTACTTTAAAAAGCAACACAGTTTTTCTTTCACTTCAGTGCTTTCAGTCTCACTTCAATGTACGTGAAAATTTTGCTATGAACATTCAGGTTCAAGACAATGTTAGTTTGGTAGGGTTTCATGTGCCTTGTAGTCCTGGCTGGATGTGTATAAGAGTTAGATGTGTATAACAAAAGCACATAGTTAATGGAACTAAAAGTTTTCATCCCACCAGTCATCTTTAGAATAATCTAGAATTTTCCAGATTAAAAACTGCTGCTCTACAAATGTTAACATATGGGCTTTTCTATTGAGCTCTGCCCTTACATGTATTAAATGTTCTTAAAAGGGCTTAGTGCGTAGTAAAACAAACTAACACTCTGTGGGTCAGTTGCTGCATATGAAAAATTCCTTTGAAGTTTATTATTTCATCCAGGAAAAAAGTTCAGGTGACCTGTCCAAAGGCAATGTGGAGTTTAGAAATTATTGTTCAGCAAGGAGGCATTCTTCTTCAAGTGACTGTCCATGAGGATCCTAAGTCCATTTCAAATACAGCAAGGGGGAATATAAATAGAAAACAGAAATAGCAAAGACGGAAGTCAAGCATGAACAAAGAGAGGCAAATAAAACTTTACAATTAGTGAAATACTTAACTGCTCAGCTCCCTGTTGGGTATGACAGAATGACAAGAGAAAGCAGAGGGCCCTGAATTTTAAATTCGCTCATGTGTGATGCTTCTGTCTCTCTAGACATTCACAAAACCCTGTTTAAAGCTTGTAATATTAAACAAAGTTTAATGTTGACCAATTCAGATTGGTACACCTTTTAGAGTTTGAGATATTAAAACATGATAATGACTACTGTCTACTGATCACAGAAAAACTTGGGTTGGAAGAGGCATCTGGATGTTAGCTGGTTCAGCCTTAGTGCTGCTGACATGAACTTCTGTTGACATGGCATGACCTCATGTAGAACAGTGAAAACATATTAGAGAGAAATAAAATACAAATGAATTTCAGAAGCTAAGACACACACAATTTTAAAAACCAAATGAATCAGAAATTGCATTTTTCTGCAAGCTTAACATTTCTTTTTATTCCAAAGCAAAATACAAACATGTTTTAAAATGTCCTATTGTAAAGAAAATTATTTTATTTTCAGTTAGTTGTAAGGTATTCTCCTGTTAAAAGGACAAAACTGTTCAGAAGCAAACCCTGAATTCTTTTGGGTGAAGAACCTGGCAATTATTCTTGTAAATATTGTAAAAAAACAGCAGTGGGGGAAATACAATATATACACGGTTATAATTTCTCATTCACCCTAATCAGTAGAGAAGATGTGGCATCTCTGAGGTATGATCTAGGCAGTAGGTTATTGTATTCCCCATATGAAGATGCACCTCTCTGCTGACTTTAGAAGTAGACATAGTGACTCAGCAGTAGACCCCTACATGTTTACTAAAAAGGATCTGAAAGGAACTGTACCCTAAAAGTGCTTTTTCCTTTCTTATGAGATGACCAGCTCAGATAAAAATGTCTACATCTGGCTGAAAAAACTCATTGCAGAAATGAAGCAGGATAGACAAACAACTGAGGGATAAAAGCTAGTTATTTACAGTAATGGCAATTTTTTGAAGTACGTTAACTGATGACATTGTATTGCCAACCGGCTTGGCCACAAAATCTGGTCTTTTGTATATCAAAACCTGTGCATACAAAGAGAAGAACCCGCAAGATGTCTTGAAGAAGGAGATTACATAAAGTGAAGTGACAGTTCTTCTTCCACATTATTTTGCAACTAAATTAATGAAGAAAAAAAATAATTGCACCGTGGTATACATTTGTCATAACTGTTCCTCAAGGACAAAATGTCTATATAGACAAATGAAAAAAAAAAGGTGTAGGCAAGTTGTGTCTCTGGAGGTTTAAATATTTTTTGTTAAAAACCCCCTAACTGTTTTGGGTTTTTTGGTTGTTGTTTTTGTTTGTTTGTTTGTTCATTTGTTTGTTTGGTTTGGTTTAAAGTAAACATCAGTGACACTTGTTTCTTTTTTGGAGGCATTGCACATTTAAATAGCCACATTCGCTCTTCTTTAAGTGGACCAGAGTAAGTGAAACTATCATCTGTTTCTCCTGGCACTTTGGATTAATTTGAGAGTAAGACATCTGCCCTAGGGGAGAGAGGCATTGTGTCTGCACAGAGTCGAACAAATGTTTTTTAATTAATAATTTATTCAGCTCATGTATTTTATTTTTTGTCTGTGTGTAACAGAACACCCCTGGGAAGATCACTGAGAGCAGAGGCTGAACTTGGGACCTTGAATCTGAAACCCTGAATGTCTACTGCCAAAAGCCTCATCTTTGTCTAACAAAGCTACGTTGGCATCATGATGGGGTCCCTCCACTCTAGGGAGGGTTGTTCCCCTGGATATCAGTCAATCACTGTTTAACTGGCTGACTGACACCCAGCCAAATTCAGTCTTTTATTAAGAAATTAATTAAATTTATTAAATTACACAGAACCCATTTAGGTGACCCAAATTAACATAATGCTAATAATATATGACGCTTAACTGAAGAAATACAAGTTGCAGTTTTTCCCTGCCAAGTTTCCAGTCCAATTTCTTGCTAGGGTTACTGGGTAGGTGAGAGAGACTGGGAGCAGTTGTTTCCAGCCTCTGTCCCTCTCGAGGCAGCTCGTGTCCATGTCGTGGGAGCCCAAACTCCACTGCAGTTAGCCCAAAACAGGACAATTTTGAGTAATGATCAGTTTTGAGGGAAGGGATTTTCCCTTCTCTCCTGTGACCTACCAATGCTTGAAGTTCCCTTGCTTGGATGTTGCTGGGACTTTTAAGAAATTCTTATTAACATACCTAGAAAGCAAGAGGAACCATGCCTAGCAGGACTAGCTCAGCCTCCTGCCCGTGACAGAGGAGGGCAGCAAATACCTGGGGAGAGGGCATGAGGGCAGGGATAACCATGAAGTGGTGCTTCTCACCCCAATAGAAACTTGGAGGCTTGGCAGTTCCCAGCCCAGGCACTGCCAACCGGCTGTAGCCGTTCAGACTGATCAAAGTTCAATCAAAAGTTAATTATGGCTTTTGGCTCCTTTTGCTGACATCAGCAAGCAGCAGAGATTTCTGTGAAGGTTGGTACGGCAGTTTTACATACTTGTATAATTATAGCATGACAGTGCTGCTTGTTTGCCAGGACCTGCATGAGCAAGGTCTTGCCACGACAGCAGAGCTAGCTGTGTATCTCATCTGCAGACGGAGAGGGACTTTCTTGAGCATCTTAGCTATAATGAATCATTGCCAGAATAATTTCAGAGGAGTATTCTTGTCCTGGAAGCATTTGCAAGCGTTATGTTATGAGCATTTATGGAGGGATGCAGAGGATTTTCCAGCCTAGCCTGACATATCGAGCGATGTTATTTGTTTCCTGCCACACTGGATGAGCAGTAACTCTGCTTCCAGTGGGACAGCCGGTGTTTATGAGCGTCATGGTTTCTGAGAACAGTCCCTCCAGTCACACTCATTTGTTTAAACTGTTCACAGAAGATAAACTCAAAAGGGCCACAAGTGCAGTTAGAAGTTTATTAATTTATGTTTTTTGTGCAGACTTTGTCTGCCTCCCTGACCGAACAAAGTATAACAGCCTCAGCAGCGCAGTGTACAAGAAGGTAATAAATGCCAGGGTCTTGCTACATCTATAAAAAGGCAGCCATCACCCCCTAGTACTGGTGCTGTGAGGTGTTAGGGGGTCCTGCTGTAAAACACTGGCCAGTAAAAACTGCTGGCAGTGCTCTGTATGGATCAACCAAATAGCAGCTGCCAGTCAGCTGAATTCAGCACAGTAAAAGGAGCTTCTTTCTCCCCTTCCTCCCTGGTGCACCATGGCAGGAGTACCTGTAATTTCATTCTTTGAATGAATTATTGGCTATATAAAGATCTAAAGCCAGATTAACTGTTTTATGGACAGTTACAAACAATTATAACATATCTGGTTGGATTTTTGTTCAGTGCAGGCTGCTTGACAACATGATCTTTGCCAACTTTTATGGGACGGATGGGATTTTTCAAAGGCAGTGAAGTGATTTAGGAGCACAGATGCTAGTGGGTCTGTTCATTTTATGCTTCCAGGTAACACAGGGCTAGTATCATGAATGCATTTAGGCACAATTTTTGCTTTCCCCCACTGAAGTCTTCTACGTGCCTGAGGTTTGGCTGCAGAGTGTGAACACAACCAAAAAAATCCTGGGAGGGTCTAAGAAACTGAGCACACAGGTTGTGGTGGGTACACAAAATCCTTTGCATGCCTCTGTATGAGAGACCTGATCTGCTACAACCCATGTAAGAGGGAGGGTATTACCCAGAAGAATTGCAGAGAGAAGAGTAAAAGGACCACCTTCACCTCCATGCTCTATGCCAGGGAAGTCAGAGACCTAAGTTTTAAACTCTCCAATGTTTAGACTGCAGTAGGGACTGGGAATACCTTTCCTTTCTGATGAGTTCCCACAGGTCTTTTTGATACTTTGCTAGGTGGGTCTGAGCCCATGAAGTTCTCATCTGGATCTATTTTTTTCCCCAAACTGGGAGGTATTGAGGACTTGGACTTTATTCTGCCCTGCTGGGGAGCTGCTGTTGTTACACATCCTGCCCTGTGCCTGTGAACTTCCCCTGTGCCCTGGAGGTGTCAAAGATTTTAGTTTGAGCATGACTTATCTGTGTTTAATTTTATGTATTTGCTCAGGTGCTACCTTTTGTATGTGTAAGGTTCAACAATGTCAGTTACTCTTATAACTTTATTTACAGCAAGCTAACATTATAGAAAAGCCATCTCTGGAACTGGCATCCTCTTCATGACCTGACCTGAGCAATTTTTCCTGAAGAATTTAGTGAAACAAACCATAAAGTGCTTCAGAAATTCTGGGAGTCCCTGAGGCAGAGGAATAGCTCTAGAAAATGCATTTAACTGAGAATGTACAAAATGGCTTAGATGGCTTAGTAGAAAATGTCCCAAGCTTCAGTTTTGTAAATGTGCTAGTTCAGAGGTGTGGTAATAAATATTAATTTTATTTTGACATTTGAAAGAGACATTTGAATGCTGTGTATGTGCAGTGCAGAATGATTAAAAATTATTGTGGTGTATGAAATTTATGTTTTAGCTAGCGTGATTACATCCCTCTAAAAATGTGCAAGGCTGTAATCTTTTAAAATTGTTTTTGCAGTAGAGAGATTAAAATTCAGTGAAGCACTTCATATATTTTTAAACAATCAAGTTAATTTGGAAGTGACTCAAATAACATTCATTCTATTTTAAACATAAGCCATAATGACCTGTGTTCAAATTCGTTGTTTCCAATAAAAATAACCACGTCCACAAAGATCTCATCAGAAGAAGTTTTCTTACACCATGAGCCACCATAGAGGTGACACCAGCTGGCTCAGGGTATAGCAGACATGGAGGAAAGACTAAATGTATTTCCACTCCAGATCAGCCCTTTATTTCAGAATACAGGATAGTTTTCCTTCCACCTTTGCCTTCTCCTGAAGTCCGCCCTGCCCTCAGTCTGAGTACCTGCCCTGGAATTTCCTTGGTGTGGCAGCAGAGTTGGAGAGTGGACGATTTGCTGCAGCCTGGGATTAGACAGCAGCCAAAAGCCTGTGTGGGCACAGCTCTGCTACATTTACTTTATGGATAAGGATCGTGCATCAGGGTTGCACTGCTGAGGGTCAAATTAAAATCAGAGTGTATCAAGAAAGAAGCTGGTGTGCTTCTGAATGGAATAAAAAAAATAAAAATGAAATGGATATTCAAATCTTTAGAAATGCATAAGCACAGCACAGCTCCTTCTTAATGATTGGTCTGAGCCTGTCTGTGCCCTCATACTCAGTGATCCCTCCCCTTTGTCAGTTCTGGATTTCTCTCCATTGAAGCTTATAAGGTGTTTATATCTCTTCTGGATAATGGTTTACCCTTGTGTTGGATGGACCACAATGAGAGATGCCAGTCTTGAAGCTGTATTGTTTTATCTTCTGCACACATACTTATTTCAGTGGCAACACGGGCATTACATATTTCTAACCCCCATGGACCTATCCAGTCCTTGTGTCCTCATCTGTCATGGAGCTTTAGTGTCTTACTATCTTGATTCATTGACTGGACTCCCTGGATGGAACCCCAGACTTGATTTACTACCAGCCTCATCCAGGATGCTCAGTGGAACCTGCACCATCGCTGCCCTGGCCCTGTGCAGGGGCTTCGGACGGTGCCCTGCATGGGGCCACAGCCCTGCCTGTGCAAAGTCCATCCTCTTGGATCCCAGCTCATTGCCCCAGATTCACTCCAGCTCCTCCCTGGTGGTGCAGGTGCAACATCTCTGTCTATGCCAGCAGAACAGAATAGATGCAGAGCTGCAGTTGTGCAGCAATAGTGAAACTAGTTGAACAAGAGACGGGTTACACTGAAGAACTTGAAATTGCATGTTGGTTAACGCTGCTGTATGCTGACTGATGGAACTTTGCCAGAAAAATGTCTGTAGAACAGGCCTTTCTGTAGAGCATATTTTGACAGACTTTATTACTTGCCTATTAGAAGTAACTAAAATTAGAGAAAAGATTAAAGATGCAAGGTAGAAACAATATCTGAAGAGTTCTTGACTGTATAATGTGGGTGAAAGCACTCTCCTTTGATACCTTAAAGGTGCTTGGTGTTGCCAAGCATCCTTACAAAAAGGAGGTGAATACCAGATGATGCTTTCAGACCATCTGCATTTGGTGAGATGCTTTTAACAGGCAGATTCTCCCCTTTTCTTCCATCTGACCTTAAGGGAAAAAATGCATTAAGGAAGGATAGTTCTGAGGATGTGAGTGTACCTTGCACTGCAAGACAAGGTTCCTTCTTCACTTGACTTTAAACTCCAGTAATCACCATTAACCCTTGAAGTAATACTTTAAAGAGAGTTACCAATCTCTGTTAAACTGAATTTATCTGTGTTACTTTCTTGAGTTAGATAAGGTAGTTTATGGCCATACTTTTTTTGTGAATTGTAGACAAACCTAGAATCATAAAACAACTCCCTGTGGAATTTGGAAGACGCCTGCAAATCATTGTTTTCCATTCCTGTTGGACAGAATAAGACTGTAAAGCTTATACAGAAAATACCACTTATTTGCTAAAACCAGAATATGAATGTGCCAGGAACAGGCAGTGTGTGACTGGTTGGTAAAGGGGCAAATAATATCCGTGTCAAGACCATGCACTTCTTGAAGAAATATCAGAAGCATCAAAGAAAGTGTAAATCAGTCACACTGTCCAAATCCAGGAGCAGTTGTAGGTACCTGCTACTGATCTGACTATATGGTGACTTGCCCCCTGCCACAGGACAGGGAGAACTGAAGCAAAGTGAGTGTAAAATTTTTTACTTCTCAAAAATATATGACATTCAGCACCCAGTTTTTACTTTGGAAAAGATTATAAAAATGAAAAAGCTGACAGACGAGTCAAACCCTTTCTGGAAAAAATACTGAAACAAAATTGCTACTAATATCATTGGCATACACCAAAAGTCTTGAATTTCAGTTTGCAGGTTGATTCTGAAGTGCCATATTTTGCTCCATAGTCATTACTGGTGTTGACAGAAAGTCCATTTTGGAGTGTGCTCATGTAAACTGCTTTACATACAAACTGGCAAAGTAATTAAGATTTTTTTTTTTGTGTGTGAAATAATACAGATGAAGAATTAAGGTCTACTTTTCAGTTTAAAGCTAGTTTTGAAGAGCTTCTGCTCCTCTTTTCTCTTAAGGAATATCAAGAAAGTGTTGCTGGGCACCGTAACTTCTTAAAATCACTTTTGATTACCACTCGTATAAACTGCATTAAACATGTAGCACGGGAACCCTTACCCACGTTCTGAAATGTGCACAATACTGTGTACATATAAGGTGTGACAAAAAGAAAGCAGTACAACAGGACCGCATGATAGCGCTGCCTTCTGAGATCAGAAATTGTTGTGACATAGCTCTAGTTCAAAATGGGTTATGCTCCTTTCCCCACTGACTTGTTTCTGAACTGCTCTGAAAATTCAGATCCTGACCCTCTGCACTGAGTGCCTTCGTTTGTCCTTCTTTTGGCAATGGGAAACCATAACAGGGTGACCACTCTGGAGAAACTGGCCAGGAGAACCTCTCTGCACTGGCATCCTGACAGAGGAAGAAAACCTGAATCAAATGAGGATACATCTGTTTTAATCTCATCTAATCATTGACCTCTCCACACAAAACTTTAAGAAGATTTTCTTCTATTCTGATGTTATTTGTGATGTGAACATATCCCCTGGATTTGGAAAATAAAACCAAAGTAACTGGATTTGGAAAATGAACTCATTTTCAATAGGTTGTTAGAGCAGGCACAATAGGACTTTCAGGCCTCTAGTGGCTTGAGCTGAACTTGAACTTATGTTCTTGAAATGAAAAGCTCTGCATGCCATTGCTTATTCCCTGAGCCATGCCACGCCGCTAATATATTATCTCTGATGTTTTTGTTTTTGGAAAGAAATTTAGGCAAAAAGAAACTGTATTTCTGCAACTCTAGTGTGGAATCTGACACTGACAGAAGATGTCATGGGTGTTGCTTTTATAAATATAAATGCAGTTTGGATCAATTTATCTCAATAGTCTGTAGTCCTCCAACAGTCTGCTGAGGAATTGCTGACTGAATTTTTCTCGACCTATATTTTGTTTCCAGCTGTTATAACACTTTAAAACATTAAAAGAACTTGACCTTACTGTGAGTAGAAAGATACTGTGGTTACCGTAAGGTTATTAGGTGGTCTGCAACACCTGAAGATGCTCTCTGTACTGCCAGTGGAAATGTGGGAGTTCCCAAAACAAATCCTTTAAAATCTGGTTTGCATTATGAAATAAATCTGGGAACTTGTGGATATTAGCAAAATGTAGCATGATGAATAGAAGCAGTCACTGTAAAACAACTGACTATCTGAAAAAGAACCTGACTGCAGCTGAAAAGAGAAACACGAGTCGTGCTCACATCCATTTTCCATCTGTTTTATCCCAGCAGAGATGGTTACGTTTTGCAGTATCAAGCTAAGACCTAGTCTTTGAAAGTATTCACTAAAAAAAGAATAGCTGAAAGAAAATTTCCATTTTCCTAAATATGATACGCTTATTCATGTGAGCCATTCCACACTGGGTAAGGGTGTGTAAGGGAAACTCTCCATGCCATGGAAATATCCTGTCATTTTGAAGATTAAGGTCACTAAATAGAAAGCAGAAGGTTACTTATGACAGAAAGTCTTTCTGCAAAGGTTCATGGCTCACAGGAGGGAACTAAGATTGCCTGAAAGGCCTGAAGAGGCATTAAAAGTCAGAGAGGTCCTTCCCAGCGGCACACTTAACAAAGAGCCATCCTTCCTTCTTTGTGACATGGTGACATTACTTTTTTAATTCACCATAACTACCCTTTGATGAAAAGGGGAATGGCAACAATACAGCCAATGAACCTGACTGCTTTTCCAACTGCTATTCAGGAGAAACTGTAGTGCTTGGAGAAAGTCAGAAGCCTGAGGTTTTGAAGGCATAAACCCCAGAGGCAAAGATCTCTCCCAGAAGTTCTCAAAAGGCTCTCAAATATGTCCCCATAGTAATGGTATAATGGCAGAGATGTAATTTACTTTCTGTTATGAAGAATTCTCTGGTTGTGAGTAAGAAAACATATGCAGGCTGTTTATTGACAATGGAATAACACTTGCTACCCACTCATTCACTTAAACATCGTGAACCTAATATAATTTATTAAAGCGGAAAATACTATTGCCCTGTATTCCCATTTAAAACCAGCACCTGCATTTCATTTGTGTTATAGAAAAATGCAAGCATATTACACATTCCCCAATTTCCTCTTGCATGTTTGGTCTCCACTCTTACCCACTTTCTCCCTGTGTCTTGAAGCTAGTACATTTTGGAGACAAGGTGGTACTTCCAGTGCCTTGGCCTGATGCTGAAGTAAGGTCAGCATTAATTGTTAATAATCAGGTAGTTTGCTTAGAAACAAACTTCTTTAGTATTTCTTATGAGGGTTTTGGGGGAAGTAAGTGTGAAGAAAGTAATTTTCATGATCGTTTGGAAAATCAATTTTAAAAGGTTCAGTTCTGCACATTCGTTTGACAGCTTTTCCAGCAGAGGGCAAGAGAGTATAACGGATGAAAATGGTGCTGGTTTCCTGGACTGCCACGGCGGAAACGTTAAACAGTATAGCCTGAGGAGGGAACGTGAAAGCTAATAACCATCTCCTTTTTAGGTCATAATGGCTTTTAAACAGCATTTTACTCTTCAAGGATAGCCATAGAAAGACAAGGTAGGAAAGGAGCAGAGGAGACCACCAGAGCTGCCAACTGGTTGTGTTGCTTCGTCAGCACGAGTTCCTTCAGCAGAGATCTGATTTCTAGGGCATGCAAGGGAAAGCTGTGCATATTATCTTTTCAAACTGGTGCCTGTGCTGACACATAGGTCCTCACTCGATATTTGGACTAGCTGTGGGATGAGGAGGCACAAAGGTGCCTACCTGCCGCAGGGCCATTATGGCTTTTGAGTTCAAGCCATGAGCAGGGCTAACTTCCTCTCCAAGGGACAAACAAAACTCAAGTGTTAGAAGCTTGAGCTGATGCTCAGGTGTAAACATTTGGGATTTTGCATCCAACATGAATATGGTTAGCTTATTGCCATGTATGTATTATTGTGGTGAGTGAGTAAGTAAGTGTGTGTTAAAGACACACACATGGAAACATCCACAGCTTTATGCTGTTCCATGGAGTGAGTTTGCAGAATATCAAATTCAAGACTGCAGACCTCATTTGTTATGCATCAGTGTGTATTTATGAAGGTATTTCTCAACTTTCTTCATACCATTGCACTGAATTAAAAAAATTTCTGTATAGCCTGTCTCTCAACTAGAAAAACCTCAGTCTCTGACACAAGCCTTCTGTTAAGGTCCAAGCTTTGTTTGTGGTACTGGCTTTTGCTGTTGATGGTTCCTTATGAATGAAAAGCATCTGATTTGGACAAAAAGTGCAGCTATCTGTTATTCCCCCTTAGGTTTTCCTAATTTTATTGCAGTAAATTATATAGCTCATAAATAGCTCATACTCTCATTTTGCTGCTGCTGATGGAGCAAATAGTTTTATTTCTTATGGTAACAGAAGGAGAATACTGAAGAATAAAGCAAGCCTTGTTTATCATAGCTGATCAGGTTGTACTGGGTACAGCCTGAATGCCTAGGAAGAATGGAAGTGATTCAAACAGTGTAAAAAGCTTTATACGTGATGATAGTAATAATAATTACAACAACAATGCAAACAACAACAACAAAATCATATTGTTTAAATGCCCAAGTTAGGAATATATTTGTAAAAATATGCTATTTTAATAATAATTATCTGTTTAAAGTATAGCAAATAATTTTGGAGAGAGAACGTATTTAGGAGGAAGCCCTATCAGTTTTCATAGAGGTAGTTTTGCTTCTCTGTGGGGTTGCTAATTCTACATTGCTTGATTTAAGTTTCTAAAAGCAGATTTTGTTTATATAGACAGAAATAGATATATCACAGTAAAACTGTTGTAACAGTACAGTTAGCTTTGTAGCTCTGGTCAACATAAAAGACTACATAATAGTGACCAATGGATGGTTCTATTTTTCTCTTCCACAATGTGGAACAGCCACATTTCATGTTAAAAAACCCAACATCTGTACTTTGAGTTTCTGTTTCCTTTTGGTTCATGTATTGTCTCAAGTACTTTTGATTCTTTTATCCTAGCAAGATATAATGACGAATTTATGGCTAAAATCTGTTCAATTTTTGTTATCTGAAAAGACATCAGTAGTTTGAAAAGCAGTTATGGACAGAAAAAGCACACTATAAAATTTTACCCTTATTCTGCCTAGTGTTTGTTCCCTCTGCTGTTTTTTCCCCAAGTCACTGCAGGTTGGATTATATATAAACCCAGATTTTTTTGATGCCATGTATTATGCTTTTAACCAACCTCTTATAAGAGGGATTCTTAATACAGAAATCCATCGAGCTGCAGAGATATTTCCCTGATGTACAATAAATCAGATATTTAATGTATTCCTGATATAAAGGTCATCATTCTGTCTTTGGAACTGTGCAGGACTGATAGCAGTGGCCTCAGTGATATGTAGCAAGCAGAAAAGTCAACTTACTTTGCCCTCAGTGACCGGTAAATGATCAGAAGTGGAAACCCTGCTGTCTCTGATCTCAACCACTGGTATTTCCACAAGCTTGGGCGGGGGCTCGTAGGAAGAGGAGCTGCAGGCCAAGAGAGCATCCTGGAAACTGCAATGAACATCTGAGATCCTGAAAAAAAAATGTATAAACCATTGTCAGCTTTTTCATAACTCTGGCAGAGGATCCTCAGCAGCACATCCCACTACCAGCTGAGGCAGTTGTATTTTAGGTGTTGAAATTAGCATGAGACAGATTGTGCCTGAAAGTGACTGTTCTCTCCACTGACTGACTGTAGGCAGCTTTTGTCACCTTCAGACCTAGAGTCCTGCTTCAGACCTCTGTGACTACGAAATGAATCCCGCTCTAGGAGACCCTTAACAGGAGTGACTCTGTCAGGGCATCTGCTATGTAATTCTTTACATCAGGCTTATACAGTAGTCTTAAAGAATCATTTTGTCCCATCCATTTTTCTACTAGAACACTCTTGTACATGATTCGTTGTTTTTTTGCTATTTAGCTAGAATTTAATTTCTGGAAGTATTTTCTAAGCAGAGATTTATCAAAACTCATGTGAAATCCAGTTCTTGGAGCACTTAAAATGAAAAAGTTTGTAAAATGTATACCCATGAACAGTTGCAAAAAAATGAAAGGAGTTTCTTTTTCTTAAACTGCACTTAAAACTGTTTTAGGATTCTGTCAAGGAAAAAGAGGCTATGACTTTTCTCCCATTGTCTATTGCAGTTCTATCTTTCTTCCTCCTCTAACCACCAGCTTTTACTACAACTCAGTTTACTTAGTTCAAGACTCAAATCTGGGGTTTTTGCAGTCAAAATACTTGTTTTTTTTCTTTCCTGACATTCAATATCCAAATTAATTTGAAATGGCATGTTTCTTGTCAAAATTACAATTTTAATACAAAGAAAATACAAATGACCTTTTTTAAAAAATATTTTGGATGAAAATTGGAAGCAAACCTCCATGTACTTGTGCCATGCTTTAACCTCAGCCAGCAGCTAAGCACCACATGGCCATTTGCTCACTCCCCTCCTGTGGGATGGCTATAGTCCCTCCAGGGGCATATCTGCTCCGTCCTGGGCTTATCCATGGTCACACACTTTGAGGTGCTCCAGCATGGCCTCACGCACAGCCACTGATGTTTCAAGGTGTACCTGCTGCAGCATGGACTCATGCACAGACACAGATGCTTTGAGGTGTACCTTCTCCACTGTGGACTTATCCTTGGGCCACAATCCCTTCAGAGGTACACCTGCTGTGGCACAGACATAACCACAGCCACAGACGCTTCGAGATGTACCTGCTCTGGCATGGGCTTATCCTGAGGTGACCTGCTCCCGCGTGGCCTCATCCACAGGTCACAGTCCCTTCAATTTGAGTTCACACTGGAGTTCCAGCCTGTCCAGTACAGCAGCACAGGAACAGCAGCGGGGCCCTGGCCATCTGCCAGCCCAGGCGCATGGCCATTGCTGTTATCACAATGTTCCCAGGCACAGCAGAGTAAGGTGATAAGCAGTACAGCAAGCAGAGAAAGCAAGAAAGCAGCCATTAATGAACACTAGACCCTAATATACAGTAAGGCAAGCAAGCCCCATGGCAAGCCCAGGAGCCTGCCGATTAATAGCTAAACAGCAATAACAGCTATAAATTTGATCTAACACATTCCAATCAAACCTGTCATTATCTTGAACCCTTTGAGCCCCACTTTGGGCACCAAAAAGGATTGCTGTGGCTTAAACCCAGACGGCAAGTAAGACCCACACAGCCACTTGTTCACTCCCTGCTGGTGGGATGGGGGAGAGAATCGGAAGGGTAAAACAGAGAAAGCTTATAGGTTGAGACAAAGGCAGTTTAATAAGTAAAGCAAAAGCCATGCACACAAGCGAAGCAAAACAAGGAATTCATTCACCACTTCCCATGGGCAGGCAGGTGTTCAGCCATCTCCAGGAAAGCAGGACTCCATCATGTGTAATGGTTACTTGAGAAGACAAATGTCATCACTCTGAATGTCCCCCCTCCCTTTTCTTCCTCAGATTTATATGTTGAACATGATGTCATATGGTGTGGAATATCTGTTTGGTCAATTGGGATCAGCTGTCCCAGCTGTGTCCCCTCTGAACCCCTTGTGCACCCCTGGCCTGCTCGCTGGTGGGGTGGGGTGAGAAGCAGGAAAGGCCTTGACTCTGTGTAAGTGCTGCTCAACAAAAACTAAAACATCCCCGTATTAGGAACACTGTTTTAATCACAGATCCAGAACATAGTCCTGTACCAGCTACTGTGAAGAAAACTAACTTTATCCCAACCAAACCCAGCACGACTTGCCTCAGATTTTCCTAAGTGACAATGAAAACTCTTGAAGAAATTAATGGCAAAATTTGCAATAGTAATATATTTACACTACACTAGTAGTTATATCCAGTTTTTAGAGGATAGTTAATACCTAAAGTTATTCAGTCAAATTCTGTTCTTATTGAACACTGCATAAAGCTGGAATAATGCCATTGATTTGATTTCATTGAATTTTCCGGTTGGAACTGAGGGTGTGGGGCAATTTAAGGAGCAACAAAAATGGTCTTGAATGTCTTGTTCTCAAAGTACCATGGAAGGAAGAACAGACATCCCTAAGTCAACCAAATGTTTATTTTACAAAAGGGATTACTATTGTATAAATCAGATAAAGGTTTCTCTGTGAAAGTTGCAGCAGATTAGATCCATTTTGTCTTTCATAACCGTCGTATCATAATACTCCTCAAAAGCAACTGGGTGAATGGTAGTTGCCTTGCCACTTTCTGTTCCGTCAATAACTGGTTTGTCACGTGGGGTGTTACTCTGTCCATGTTGCTTTTATTTGCAGTTCTTATCAGAAATGGAGAATGGGGTACACAACATGTTTTTTTCCTGTAATATTCATCATAATGTCTGCCATATGTTCTCCATACATTTTTGCAAATACATTATAAGAACATATGCATGTTATTCCCTAACTCTCTTATGCCAACACTTGTCTGAGATGTCTGTAAAGGATGCTTTCTTGTGGCAGTATAAAGATCCTCTGAATGCAATTAAAATTATTCTGAATGTTTTGGGGTGTTTCAAACAGAACTTCATGCACTATTTAGAACTGATTTCCAGGGCTCTCTTTGTGCCTTGATAATTTGCCTAAAATCAGAGTGTGTGCAGATCATCATATTTAGCTGATGTTCAAGTATCCAGGATACATGAACTTCGAAGAAGTCTGTCATCAAACTTGAAGTGAGATTTTAGGATTGTGATTAGGTCTATACAGTGGATATATAAATGTAATCTTACTCCTTTGCTCTTGAGCATATAATTTTAGATACGATACTAAGAATCTGTTCAGAATCTCTTATTTTGACTGTGTTTTTATGAAAAGCTGAAGAATTTAAACATATGTCTCATACTGAAATGTTCTTCAGTGAATGCTTGACACCTAGTTCCTTTGCATTTTCTTTGATAAACTCAGCCTCTGTGATCTCTTAATTAAAATGGATAAAAATGGAGGATATACTTTTTCAAAGATTGATAATAGTATTCAGAAAGTTTGTATGGATATCAGCAACAGCCATAAAGTGAGCAGATCTAACTTCTAACTTCGGGACTGTGGGTAAATGCATTTAAAAAACCCCAAACCTGGGTGCCTTCATTTATGGATGCAAACTTGGTGAAGTCAGTAATATGACACAAATTAGGATGACATAATATATAATGGTTTGCAAGGACAGCGAGAGTTTTGTTGTATACTGCATGCAACCAAATGACTAAGAATACTTAAATACCGAAGGCTGATCTGTTCCATGTGTTAGTGGGGTTTACGTTGACAAAGGTTGTTTTTTTAAAAGATTTGAACAACAGATTCACATCTTGGTAATCCAATTTTGTGGCTGAAGTGCTCCAGGTTATGACCCTGCGCAAGCAAACAGGCATGTGGAAGGGATGAGTCATGTAATGCTGGTGATCCTTCCATGAGTGCTGTAAATTTCAGGCTAGACAGGAGTTGGTATCTCAAACACAGACTGGTGCCATGGACCACAGTTAAAAGTCAAGAGCAACTGAGAGATTTGTGTGAGTAACCTTTTGTAATGCCTCTTTGGAAAGGAGATCTTAATTGTTTCTCTTTGATGCTCTTTTCTATCAAGGTTTGCCTTTGTGGATGTTTGTACTGGCAAGGGTAATTCACTATTTATGGTATGCAGAAGTCATTAACATTAGTTGCTGTACTGTGTTTTTTAATCACAAGCAACATGTGTTACAGGGTACAAATTTCCATCTGTAATGCTTATCATTCTGAAGTGGTTAGCGACTAAGACACTTTTAAAATGAGTTAAAATGACATCAGTGCACAAGTGAGGAAATCAGACTTAACAGATGATGTGCCACACCTACAGACACGTTCCTCTAGCCACAAGAGTGGATTCACTGGCCTTTTCAGTATGTTTCATATTTGGCTAATACACACATCAGAGTTTTGGTTGGCAACATATCTGGGCTAAAAATGGAGAGGAGCAGGAGTAGGTCTTGAGGTAGCATTGACCATTTGCATCTTGAGGAATGTCTTAGAGCCATTATTGTTCTCTAAACTGAACAGAATGATAACTTTTTGTGATCAATAAAATTTTAGAAAAAGAAGAGGTTTTAGTGTTTTTTTTTTTTTTTTCCTGTGAATATTTGTAGCCTCTGCTTTGGCAGAACCTTGACATCGAATCATAGAACCATAGAATGGTTTGGGTTGGAAGGGACCTTTAGAGATCATCTAGTCCAACCCCCCTGCAGTGAGCAGGGACATCTTCAACTAGATCAGGTTGCTCAGAGCCCCGTCCAACATGACCTTGAATGTTTCCAGGGATGGGGCACCTACCGTCTCTCTGGGCAACCTGTGCCAGTGTTTCACCACCCTCATTGTAAAAAATTATTTTCCTTATATCCAGTCTAAATCTATACTCCTTTAGTTTGAAACCGTTACCCCTTTTCCTGTCACACAGGCCTTGCTAAAGAGGTTGCCCCCATCCTTCCTATAGTCCCCCTTTAAATACCGAAAGGCTGCAATAAGGTCTCCCCACAGACTTCTCTTCTCCAGGCTGAACAACCCCAACTCTCTCAGTCTGTCCTCACAGGAGAGGTGCTCCAGCCCTCGGATCATTTTTGTGGCCCTCCTCTGGACATGCATCAACAGGACCATGTCCTTCTTGTGCTGAGGGCTCCAGAGCTGGTTGCAGGACTTGCAGGTAGGGTCTCACCAGGGCGGAGCAGAGGGGCAGAATCACCTCCCTCGACCTGCTGGCCATGCTGCTTTTGATGCAGCCCAGGATACGGTTGGCCTTCTGGGCTGCAAGTGCACATTCCTGGCTCATGTCCAGCTTTTCATCCACCAGTACCCCCAGGTCCTTCTCTGCAGGGCTGTTCTCAATCCCTTCATCCCCCAGCCTGTATTGATATCAGGGGTTGCCCCGACCAGGTGCAGGACCCTGCACTTGGCCTTGTTGAACCCCATGAGGTTCTCACAGGCTCAGCTCTCCAACTTATCCAGGTCTTTTTGGATGACATCCTGTCCCTCAGGCATGTCAACTGCACCGCTCAGCTTGGTGTCATCTGCAAACTTGCTGAGGGTAGACAGGTTCCCACTGTCTAAGTCATTGATGAAGATATTAAACAGTACTTGTCCCAGTATGGATGTGAAAACACAGCCCATGTGGCAAATGTCTGCTTTGAGTTCTTTGTCATTTTGGCAGAATCATAGAATAAGTTAAGTTGGAAAGGACCTCTGAAAGTAAATGAGTCTAACCTCTTGGTCAACACAGGACTGATTTTGAAGTAAGACCAGGCTGCTCAGGGCTTTTGTCCAGACAAAACTTAAATATTTCCAAGGATGGAGGTCCCACAGCCTCTCTGTGCAACCTGATCCCATTCTTGATTGCTCTCAGAAGGTATATTTTTTCCTCATACCTAATCAGAAATTCTGGGGTTGCAGCTTGTGTCTGCTGCCCTCTGTCATTTCACTGGGCACTTCCTGGGAGAGTCTGTTTCTGTATCTCCACATACTCCCATCAGCTAATGACATACAGCAATATAGAACTGCTAATGCAGCCTGGGAAGCTGTTGCCCTTATTTGTTTGAAAGGGTGCTTTGCTGTTTCAACTTGTCCACCAGGACACCCAGGACCTTTTCTGAAAAGTTTATTTCTGTCTACTTTTCTGCATATAGTAGAAAAACATAATGAGAGGAAAAGGTGGAATTTGGATCTCAAGTTTAGGTAACTAAGTCTGTGAGCTAACTATGCAGGCAGTTTCTCCAGTGTCTTCCTAGAGAGAAGCTCCTGCTCTGAAATGTCATTTGGAAGAGCCTTGCCAGTATAAAGTCTGAACAGAAACGCTGCTTCACTCTGACTGTGAAGTTAGGTGCCTAAAACTGGATGGTTGATGAGCCCAACTTCATGCCATGTTGAAATTAAATAGATTATCAAAGTGTACTAATATTTTATTTTTAAAGGTAGGGTGATTGTATGTTGGGTACATCTGCAAGATTTTAGAGAATATGGGTTACAACTTCAAATCAGAAATATTTTGGGTTTTATTTCTGGCAGACATGGAGTGTCTAGTAAAAGTGCACAGGAATACTATATTTATAAGCTTTGTTTTATAGGATCTTTTTCTACCTACTTTTGTTGGATTTGGGAGCAATATCTTTATATTTTTCATTAAGCTTTTTAACTAAAACTAAAACTAAGCCTGGAAATTTGACAAATAAAACAAAGTGCATTAAAAAAATCTTGTTTTAAAGAAATCAAGCTAGATTGTATTTGGAAAAAAAAAAGCTTATACTGTAAAAGGCTCTAGGTATCAAAACACTATTTAGAGTCCAACGTATACAGAAGAAAAGGTGTTTTAAATGAGTATTTAATGAATAATAAGCTGCTGAAGCACTAGTTATTGCTGGCATTAGCTGGAAGGAAATGAAAACTAAGTGCTAAAAGCAGAAAGATATCTCTTTTATGAACGATAGTGTTTTGAGAAAAAGAAAGGTAAAATCTGAAGCCTTGATTGTAAAACAATATGAGGTTTTACAGCATGAGGTTTTACAGGCCCTTTCTATTTCAGTTAATGCCTGTACATTTCAGAAAATAGAAAGATGGGAAAACAAATGGTGTCTTATAGCTGTCAAGCTGTATGGTAAACATTTCAGAGCTGATCCCTTGAAGGGTGAACAAGTATTCTATTTAGCTTTTCCTCTTTATTTACAATTCAGAGTGATGTTACTCCTCTGATGGTTTTTCCTTTTATTTGCTACTAAATTTCCTTTGGTAGCATTTGGTCTTCAGTGTCCTTTTCTTCCCCACTTAATGTTCCAGAGCTTTCTGTGAGCCACAAAAACTAGATATGTTTCTTCTCCAACTTGTGAAATAGTATGGCAAATATCTACTCATCCAGAACAATTCTTTCCTTTCCAGTAGTCATATACACTGGGAAGATGTATTAATAATGTGAAGAAGTAAAGCAAGGGTAGTGCAGCGAGCAATATGTATTCCTGACCCAAGTGATAAAGAAGCCAATGAGGAGAGGTTCTCTCCTGGACCTCATACTCACCAACAAGCAGAAGCTTGTTGGGGATGTGCAAGTCAAAGGATGAACAAAAGAAGATGGAGTTCAGGATTCTGTCGGGAGGAAGGAGGGTTAAAATCAAGCTCACGACCCTGGCCTTCAGGAAAGCAGACTTTGGCCTCTTCAGAGATCTGCTTGGAAGAGTCCCATGGGCTGAGGACCTGGAGGAAAGAGGGGTTCAAGAAAGCTGGTTAATATTTAAGTATCTCCTCCTCCATGCAATGAGTAGGAAGTCGGGCAAAAATACCAGGAGGTCTTTGCAGATGAACAAGTTGTTACTGGCTAAACTCAAACACAAAAAAGAAGCATACAGAGGCTGGAAGCAAGGATGGGTAACCTGGGAGGAATACACAAACATTGTCTGAGCACACAGGGATGAGGTTAGGAAAGCCAAAACCCCAAAGGAATTGAATCTGGCCAGAGGTGTTAAAATCCACAAGAAGGCCTTCTATAAGTACATAGGTAACAAAAGGAAGACTAGAAAAATGTGGGCTAATGCTCAATAATGCACCTCATAGACAAGGTGTTGATATATGGGCTGAATAAGCAGACGGTGAGGTGGATTGAAAACTGGCTGAACAGCCAGGCCCAAAGGATAGTGATCAGTGGCAGAAAGTCTAGTTGTAGACCAGGAACTACCAGTGTACCCAAGCGGCCAATACTGGGTCCAATCCTCTTCTTCATTAATGGTCTAGATGATGGGGCAGACTGTACCTGCAGCAAATTTGTTGGTGACACAAAACTGGGAGGAGTGGCTGATATACCACAGGGTTATGTAGTCATCCAGAGGGATCTCAGCAGGCTGGAGAAATGGACTGTCAGGAGCCTTGTGAGGTTCAATAAGGGGAAATGCAAAGCTTGGCACCTGGATAGAAACAAACCCATGCACCAGTGTTTGCTGGAGACCAACTGGCTGAAAAGCAGCTTTGCAGGAAAGGACCTGGGGGTCCTGGTGGACAACAAGTTGAGCATGAGCCAGCAGTGTGCTCTTGCCACAAAAAAGGCTATTGGTATCCAGAGCTGCATTAAGATTACTGTCAGCAGATTGAGGGAGGTGATTCTTCCCCTCTACTCAGCACTAGAGAGGCCACACCTCAGATTCTGTGTCTGCTTCTGTGCTGGAGAGGGTCCAGAGAAGGGCCACAAAGATGATGAAGGGACTGGAGCACCTCTCCTGTGAGGAACTGTTGGGAAAGCTGGGACTGTTTAGCCTAGAGAAGAGAAAGCTTGGGGCAGGAACTCATCAATATATATAAATATCTGAAGGGAGGGTGCAAAGAGGACAGAACCATCCTTTTTCCGTGGTGCCCAGTGACAAGACAAGAGGCAATGGTTGCAAACAGAAACTCAGGATATTCCTTCTGAACATCAGGAAACACTTTTTTACTGTGAAGGTAATCGAGTACTGGCACAGGTTACACAGGGAGGTTGTGGAGTCTCCATCTTTGGATATATTCAAAAGCTTCCTGGGCAACCAGCTCTTGGTGGCCCTGCTTGAGCAGAGGGGTTGGACCAGATGACCTCTAGACATGCCTTCAAACCTCAGCCATTCTGTGGTTCTGTGATTCTGTGACATGTAAGTTCCAGTTCTAGACATTTATAATTAGCAAATATGTATACCAGAAAAATATTTGGCTGTAAACAAAATCAGAATCTTCTCCCATGGCATAGTCTGTTCATCTACATAGGATACTTGGGCAATATTACTCACCTTTCACTTTGTGAACTCTGACCAGAATCAATGAACTTAATAAGGGAAATATGTAAAGATTTCAGATTGTGGTTACATACTTTTCAGAGTCACTTCCCGCAGACTGTGTTAGATGAATCCATCAGCACTCAATGTAGTTTCTTACGTTCTCAACATGTCTGGACCATGACAGCAAATTCTCTGTGGTCTTTACAGTAAGCAGCAGCCCCCCTCTGAGGTCAGAGTCCCTGAGTTACTCCAGCGAGAAGGAGGTAGGCTTTCCATGAATATGGAAATACATCATCTGCCAATACCATCTTATATGACTCAGAGTCTGCATGCTGCACCGGGCAGTTGACCTCCCATACTGCGTAAACCCATCAGGGACCAGCAAGTAAAGTACTTCTTCCTGACTCCCCCTATATATCTGTGATATGCATACCTTTAATAGTAGAGTAGGTTTTGGTCATATGCCTTTAGAAGTACACTAGCTTTGATTACATATAACATGGGCACCCAGATGTAGAAGACAGGATAGGTTGTGGTATACAAAATCTATAGGGTATGTCTTTGGTGTAACTGTTTTGATTTAGAGTAGGGTAATTCTGGGTTTCAACTCTCCATATTCCTGATTGGTACTGATATGAAGTGCTCAGCTGATAAATGACGGCACTAAACTTCTGCCTGAATTTGCTTTCTGATCAAATCCTTCCTATTTTGAAAAGATGACCATACTGTATTTTCAAAAGACATCTAGCTACTGAAGAGCAAAAGTCAGCAGTGTTTCCATGGAACTTAGATTCCTAGAGCCTGAATTATTTAAAAAATTGGAACTTAGACCTGTTAGACTGTTTTGAATGTTTTCTTCTTGTAGCTTAGACATTTCTTTGTATGGTTGAAGAGAACATGTCTACAAGTAAATACTAGAGGTATTACCCCACAAATAGCCATTCATTTTGTTCTTCCCACATTTAAATTAGTTAACCTAAATATATTCTACCAGTAAATCATTGTAGCTGTGTAGGGAGAATGCATAGGGAGGATCATCACAGCTTGAGTGATGATTAGTGTGTTTGAAAGAAAAATATTAAATCGCCCATATTTGACAGGTTATAACAAAACACTGAGTTTTAGAGTGTCATGTGCCTGCCTTCCTCCTCCTATGATACCAATTTCCACACACACATAGGTACAACTCACTGCAGAATCTTTTTTCCCAAATCTTGCATTGCTAATAAGGAAGTTTTAAATGTGTGACTTCTGAGTAGCACTGAACAGAGAGTGTGGAAGGTGAAGGTTCTGTTTAATGTGATTTCTTTTGTTTTTAGTAAACTGTAGATTTTTTCTGAACAGACACATTTATATAGATATGATAAGTACTGCTACTACTGTTGCTCAAGGTAACATCACTAAAAATATTATGCTTCCTATTAGACAAAATTTATCTGTCGCAAAACTTAAATACGGTTTCTGGAATTATGCTGGTGTGAATTAGCAGATTACTGTGAATAGCTCCAAAAGAAACAACATCCATCTATTTCCAGATACAAATATGTTGTGACAAACATTGTGAAGAAGAAAGCGCCTGCCATCGTTATTGGCTTTTCGATTGAAGTCTGACAAGATCCCCTCTGACTGTACCTTGGAGTAAGATAGTGTGACTGGTCTTATTGCTTTCATAGTTCATAAGATAGTAAGCAGTCTCTTAGATAGACTCTAATGATCATACCTGAAACTGTTAAATTTCTTATGCTAATATACTAAAAGTCTCACTGCCATGCTATCACATGAATTTTAAATTATGGGACAGTCATAATGTGCCCAAGCCTGCTTCCTGTCTGTATCATATTCCCTTAAGCTGAGCACTATTTCTGATATCTAACCACAGCATTTTCAGAAATCATTTCTTCTCGCCACAGAATTTATTCTTTCTAAATTTGGTGTCTGGGCTACAGATGGAGAGAATATTGGTTCTCTTCAAATTAAAGTAGCATCATGTCCTTTTTTTGTGACACATGGAAATTGATACTTTGTATATCTCATTTTATAACTGCAACATCTGGGTGATTTATTTGTTTTGCAGAAAGTCTGATGTTTTTCCCTATAGTTAACATTATTAGAAGATGTGTTGATGACTGAAAAAGATCTAGAAATTCTACATGAGCTGAAGAAGATGATACTTGGATTGGAAGCTCCAGAGAAAATGGAAATACATCAAAAAGTTAACTCACAGAATGCTTTTCCTTGTAGTGGTGTCTTAAGCTTTTAGCCAAAATTAGCACTGTGTTGTTGCAAATTTGACTCTAAGATAAAGATCAAAATTAGATTTGATCACTGGGCATCACTAAACTGATAATCTGTTTAAACAGATCAATGAAGAACCATTCTTATCAGCTAGGCTGACCTTCTGGATTATTCTGACTCCTGAACTTCATCCACTTTCTGTATTAAGCTAACAATTTCTTTAGTTTAGGATAAAACAAACCTTTTGGAAATAGTCCTCTGTAAGTGGCAAGGAAACTCAAGGTAAGTCAGTACCTTTCCCCCTCACATTTTATTCAAAATCTGCCCAACACTGACAGCATGCTTTCAAACATATGAAGAATATCTTTTGAGCAATCCCTTCCTAAAAAATAATAATAATAATAAAAAAATGCTATCAGGGATTGGACAAACCAGTAAAGCAAAGTAAAACCTTTGTTTACCTGAATGAATATAATTATGAAGTCTTTTTTAGGTAATGTTTTACTTTCCTTAGGAGGTTATATTCCTGCCAAAAGGACATACACATCAGAACTAATATTTGAAATACATTATTTGAATTTGTCTTTAAGAATTATGACCTTTGTATCACAAGCCCCCAGTGCACATATTAGGGAAGTAGGGTACTGGGAGGGAATGAAAAAATTAAGGTTTATTTAATACTACTTTGTGGATAACCAAGTTCCTTCACACTGCAATGTTAACAAATGAATAGAATAACACTAATACATAAAATCAATCCTTAGATTTGAACCAGTTGGTGTAATTTGTTCTATCTGGTGTTTTACTCCATCCCAATGATTTTTCTATATCATCTATTTACTCTGGGTATTACCACTCTTGGATGAAGAGGATTTATATGTCCAATACTAAAGCAGTATAGCAAACAGCAGTGATGATTTTCCTAACCAGCCTGAAAAGCATTTTCTGCTCAGAGTTCCACTGATGCAAAAAGGAATTGTGAATATATTCATTTTGCCGGGTGTGCGGCAAAAGCTCTGAATACAAATACAGTATAAAATATCTAAAGGGAAAATTCCTCAGGGAGTAGAGCTATGGGAGGTGAAGGGCGGAAGCGTGGTTCCAGGAAGATTCTAAGTGTGTTTGATGGCAGGCACTCAAAAGATGGAGGCATACATGAATTAAAACCCACTCTGTGAATCTGCCTGTGGTGCTGGGAATTAATTACATGACCTTTGTGAAACCCTCCTTGTTTGTAACAGCAGATCAACCCATGCAGTAAAACCTAGACTTTGTTCAACACAGTACTGGCACAGCAGCTATCTTGGGTAAATGTTGAGACTGTAAGACTATAATCTTGATCAAACCTGATATGTGAAGTTGCAGAGGAGTGATTCATTCCTGTTTAGCTTCAGACACATAATAAAGGTGCCTAATTTGGGGTCAAATTCACTTTGCAGTCAACAAACATAGCATTACTTCCAGAAGTCAATTTTAGCCCATTTTTCTCTTTCCATTGATTACAGAGCAAATGCAGTGGGGTCAGGCAACCCTCAAATTATATGCCACAGTGAAGTGCTTGAAGTTAAGTGGGATAAATCTGGTTGTGATCAGTTAATACAGCTGGGACCAGCCAGGACCAGCCTAAAGTGTCTCAGGAGTATAATGAAATTCAATTTTCTTCATCTTAGGATGAGGTCTCTGGGGATTGTTAAATAGCATTCATGTTTATGGCAGAGATCTGTCCTTCTCATCTGGCTCTGTATCCAGCTTGTGGTTGCCCAGTGGGACAACAAAATATTCTCTTTAAGTCACTCCATGTGCAAGTATTAAATGAGTACCTCAGCCCTTCTAGGGGATATTTATTGTCCTGTCTCTGCACCTCACTCAAATCTATGGCTTCTTGTGCCTGTGCCAGTCTCTGACAGCACAATCAGCCACAGGGTGGGGGAAGACCTCTCCCTCCAGGACCACCTCGTTGGTCCTGCCTCCTCCGTATGATTGCCCATGCAGGGGTGGAGGCTTCAGGCTCTGGGTTTTGTCTGGATTTCCCTGGAGACTGTGTGTTGCTGGACTGCTGAGGGCCCATGGGGCCCTGCTGGGTCCCAGCAACCAGCAGAAGGGGTTGGGCACAGAGCCTGCTGCCAAAGGGTAGGAGCCTACCCCCCACCATGCCTGAGATGCCATGATTTTGCTGACTTGTTCCACTGCCCACAGTAATTACCGTCTTTGCCTATGCCTCAAGACAGTCTTAAGTCATGATTAATGAAGGGAGGGCATGAATGGTGAGATTTATTACATATCTTACCTTCCAGGCAAATTTCAGGCTCAAGAAAACAGAGTGGCTACTGAATTAAGAGAAGTTTCATCAAGAGATTTGTGTGGCTACTGAATTAAAAAAAGTTTGATTAAGCGATGTGTGGGGCTTTCTAGATACCTTATTGTGATCAATATTGCAGAAGCCAGAAAGAGAACTGACCTATCTAAAAAATTACACTGTGTTTTTTTTTCCTGCTTGAATTCTAGAGGTTTCTTCACTACAAATGACACGCTGCTTGCTGCCGGTACCAAACAGGAGGATTTATATCTAGGTAGAGTCAGTACTGACCTTACTGAGTACTAAAGAAATAAAACTTTTTTGAACATCATAGGCACTAGCACCCCAAATATACAGCAGAAGGAAAGAAATTGATCAATGCACCAGAAGAAGAGTTCTTGAAAAGAGGCAGACAACTTCATGGACATTAGAGAGAAGAGAACTAAGTAACATCTTTTTTTGTAACTGGTGGCAGCTGAGAATCAGCAGGCTTCTTGCAAAAAGCCCAGGAGAAATCCCGCACAGTTGGGTGTCTGTCGGTGTGCAGTGCTTGTCAGGGTCTGACACTGACACTGAGTAACCTCTTCCTGAAACTCTGCCTGATGGAAATGTTGGTTGCTTTATGTAAACTGAAGGTAGTAGCTCATCTCAACCCATAAGACAATGAGGCAACAGGCTTGTGAAGAGATCTTCAGTCACCCAAGGGTGACACACCAAACCTTTTGGGGATTATATATGCTATGACAGAGAGAGAGGGAACATTTTGCATGTTGCCAGAGGCAGGTGGGCAACTGAAAGCTGGGACAACTTTTCTAAAACTTGCAGCTATCAAAAACATCTGAAGTCTATCATCAATAAATCGTGGACAATTGCCACAATGGATCATGATGCCTGACAAAACCTGACTTCAGACATCCTAGAGAAGTCCTTACAGAGAAGTTCTTACAGAAGGAAATGTCCAATAATTTTTTAATGGTAATTTCTGTTCCATAAAGGAAGGAAAACCCAGAAAATTTTAGAATTGAATTTAGCAAAGTAAATGGCTATACTTTTGTACAAACTTTGGCCTCTGTACAAACTCTGTGGTAAAGATGATACAGTACATATTTCCTATCCTTGCCAATCATTCTCTATAGTGATAGAGGTCATCCAATCTGTACTATTTCCTCATTGTATTTAAAGTGACTAGTGACATAATGAAAGAGAAAGAAAGAATGATTTTTTGGAAAAATCACAGGAGAAATGGCTTTGCAAATATCAACTGTAGCTTAAAGTTGGCTCTCTCATTCTAAAGATTCTCATATGTCTTATTCCAGTTAATAAATGGCATCTTGTTCCAAAAAGGGTGCCAACATTGCTGCAGTTACAGATAGCTATATGGCTTCTTTCTAGAATCAGGTCCCTGACCTAACTTTGAGTTTGTTTGGAGTTGGTTTGAGGGAAAAGATTGCTGCAAGTCAGACACCAGACTTATAATTCAAGAAGCTACAGAACTGGCTGCTGTTAGGCAGCAGTGTGTGACCCTAGCTGAAAAAGACATTGTAAAAGGCTGCAACATTAAGCAAGCTGATTATAATGTGATTAAGATGCTTTAGAAAAGCAGGACTAATTTCCAAGACCATTGCTATCACAACTATCCTGCCTCTAGGACACAAACTAGTATCTCTGCATGACACCACATTACAGAATTGGCAAAGACGACTATATGTGGTGGTGCTCTTCTTGTCCCATCCTAACCTGTCTTACATTGCAGTACAACCTCATCTGGCCCATGCCTTTAGCTGGCAGAGAAGCATTCACAGTAAACCAATCTTGTGTAGATATGCCAGCATTTTCAAAGCTGGTGTGGGTAGCTCCACATAGTGTTGCACTGCATAATGCAGACTTATCCACCTTCCTTGTGCCTGCAGCCATTATAACTGTTTATATAAGCAGAAATATAAGCAGGTGCCTAGGTGATTGCACCCCTAGTCCAAAACAACCAGCTTAAACACGGGGACAGGGAGACTGATCATGTGCTTCACTTAAAGACATTTTTCAGTGCTCCTGCAGGATCAAATATGAACATGTCTTTGTACTTTTTGCTATATCCCAATCAGGCTATCCATATGAAGATGCACGTAGCCTTTTAATGCAGATTTATAATGGAAGAGTCTTTTGGAACTGTAAACGCTACATGGACAAAGTCTCTGTTAGATAGCTATAATATTAGGAGAAAATAACCCCTTCAAAATTGCATTGACCGAGCTACCAAAAATCTACAGGATGCTAGTAATAATAGAACAACTCAACAGTACACAAATTCCTGACAGCTATTAAGATTGCAAGAAGCTAATATAAACTCCAGAAGTGCAAGTCTGATGGGCTGTTTGATCACAATCTTGAAAAGATACAACAAAAGAAGAGACTGATAGCTGTACATACCATGTTACATTAGCCTCTGTTTTTTCAGCTGTTACATTTTCTGAGGCAAGAATGTTGAATAATGGTTTCACAAAATCTGATTCTTAAACATTTTTGAGTTAAAACATATAACAGTCTCCAGAGATTATAAACATGTGCTTTCCTCCTTTAAAATCTAAACATGGTAAATTTTCTTCTGAATGTAATTTCTAATATATACCTTTTTTTAAAAAAGAGTATTTGGAGGAGAGGAAGCTGCCAAAATAACAATTGAAGGAAGAGAATAATAGCATATTTTCTATCTATGAAGTAATTATTGAACATTTTCCCAAAGAATGCAGTCAACATTAACTTTTTGAAAGGCTTGAATGGGTCACTGCATTGAAGGAAAACAAACTTTGGAATTCCTTCTTGTATTGTCAGCTGTTTGTACATGTAATGACAGTGTTATGAACTGCCAGAATAGTAAATACACAGCATCACTGCCAAATCATATGGGATTTAAACCTGCCATAATAATGTTTTCATAATTACAGAGGAATGTGTAGTGGCCTGTGGAAAGAAAGCTGAAACTGGTGACACTGAATGATCTGTGTATACTTAACTGCCACGTTACCACTCAGATTTTTCTCTTCTTTTTATTCTCTTTACCTGCTACTTGATGATTTGTTCATTTAGCTATACTTACACCTGGTGCCATTGGGGCCCACTGACAAGCACGTAACTCCTGCTCAGGAGCTGAACTTCCATATTAGATATCTATTAGATATCAGATTAATAGACTGACGAACCTGACAAATCTGAATATAGTAGCTGAGATAAAAATTAGCAGGTTTCATAAGACATAAGCACTTGTACATAGCTATACAAGATGACAAATGTCAAAGTGTTAGATTTTAATGAATCAAAAGATTCAACCATGTTACCTTTAATGGCTTTGGTTTTTGTGGCTTTCAGGGAAAATGCATCTCGGTCACAACCTCTATACATCTATCACCTAATTAAAATAGAACCAGAAGCAACGAACTTATTCTCTACAAATTAGATTATAAATTTTGTCCTTTAATCTCAATGTTCCAAATAGCAAATGTGCCAGATGAAAGAGACCAAAGCATTTTTTGTATCCTAGAAAATATTTCTACTTAGCTGAACTATTTGCTGAATTATACTTTTAGGACTTTCCATATTATTTTAGTATGATTGGCTTGCTCTTTTACTAGTTGATGTTTAATCCCCTGGAAGATGTTTGCTTCAGTTCTTTCTCATACTTCTCACTCTGAAAAGCAAAGACAAAGATATTTTAAACACATTTTCTCAGATACAAGGTTTTCCCTTTGTCCTAAAATGTATCATAAGCACTAAAACATTTTTTCTTGCTCTTCTAGGTCACACATTGTATTCCTGACATGTAAACATCAAAAGTTCTTTGAGTTTTTAAGATCTCATTATATGAAGAACTCATTAGCAAAAAAACCCCCACTCAAAAAACAAAATAAAACTCAGATGAACACTATTCTCTGCATTAATCAATATTCTTACTCTGTATGCTGTGAACATTTTAGGAACTGCATGTGCCTTTTGAGGATCCATAGCTGAAAAACTGTTATGCTTCCAATAAACAAACTGGAATATTTGCTGTTCAGAATTTATTCATGGATGAAACAAAATATGTTTGTAGGAAACTTTTATTGGGATCATTTTCATGCTGTTCCTTTAGTCTTCTTGACAAGTAACTTTGTCTTTCATTGACATATGTGAAGTCCTGATAAAGGAATAACCACAGAAGAAAGTTGAACACAAAATACACGGTGATAACTTCTGGATCCTTAAGCAGATGTCTGGACAAACAACAACAGCGGCAGCAGCAACAACAACAACAACACACCAGTCCTTCCCAAATGCTGTCGGGCAAAAACCTCCTCTGAACCTGTTCCTATGTGTTGAAACAGAGTGAAAAATGTGATTAGCTGTGTTATACAATCTTAGTGAGTCATAAGGATTTTTTGGTTGTTCTCACTGTCTTCCTTCATATCCTCTGGACATATGGAAGAGATTATACTAAGTTATTTCAAAAAAATCAAATTTGCATGATAGGGGATTGTTTTATGGTTGGTTAACTTATATTTTATGGTAATACCTGAATACCCCGTAAACCGAGATAGCAATATTTTGCTTTTCTGAGGGGTGTGTGGCTTGCTTTCCAGAAGGGTTAGGCTAAATACTCACTTATATGAAACTGAACATACTGCAGCTGCTTTTATTATACAGGGTTGTGATCCAAAGAAGAAAAAAAGAAAAGGATTAAATATTTGGAATATATTGCAAATCATACTGAGTAACATCCTCCTCTATTCAGTGCTCAGAGCACTTGCGGTTCAGAGGTGCAGATGTTGCTTATGCATGTGGGTGACTCAGTTTGACAACTGGGTGCTCTGTGGTCAGACTTGTGCTCTGCACCTGTGTGATTCAACAGGCGAAAGGAACTGGCAAGGCTGCCTCAGGGTCCACGTACAGCATCTCCCATCTCCCAGCCCATGGGAAGAACCAGCTAGTCTGGCAAACAACAGCTCACAAAACCAAAAAGGATATTTGTGAAGTGTAGTTTTTTTCCTTCAAAATAGAAGTGGATCTCAGTATTTTAGGGGCTTAATGTCATGAAGCCATAACAAGACCCCCCTTGGCTGGTAGCTAAGTTAGGAAAAGAATCAAGATGAAAAGTGAAAAGAAAACTCAACTTTTACAAGAGTAATTAGCCACTGGGACAGACTATCGAGGGAAAGAAGGAATTCATTGTTGCTTGGAGTCTCTGTGAAAAAAGATTGCTTTAAAAATTGTGTTTGCTGATGCCTGTAATTTTTACGATGTGTCTTGTGATGCTTGCTGGATTCTGTGTTGAACCAGCTCCTGTGTTTATTTGAAATGCTCAGATTTCATCTCACAAAGCAACATTTCTAGCTATCTGGTCATGCCAAAGAGTTTGTATGGCTGAAGTGAAGCCTAATGCCTCCATACTGAAAAGGCAAATAAAGATACCCAAATGTTTTTAAAATGATCAGGATTTTTAAGTCAATCTCATAATTTCTGTGCTTAATTTATGATTCTTGAATTTTTGGACTTGCCAGTACTGTAAAAATTTTTTTCTCTACCGGTTGTTTACCATCTGAAAGGAATGTGAATGAGCTAAGAAAAGCATAGTAGAACTGCAGCAACTGCAGTTTCTCCATGAAATCTTTCTCCCAGAAATCTTTTGAGTACAATATCTTAAATTTTTTTCTGATCTTAAAATTCTTCAGTTTAAAAGCCATGTGTTACAATTGAAAATTCAGTGTCTTCTTTTGCTAGAAACTAATTGAAGTCTGTAATTGACACACACAAAATGTACAGCATATTGCCACCCTGCATCTAAAACCTCAGTCGTCTTGATGTTAGGGTGTTTAGAACTGATGTTTTGCCACATTTTCCCTTTGAGATTATATTCAGGCATGTATCTCAATCCTACTGATTGCCAGAGAGGCTCCAGCATCCCACCACCCATTGCCTGAAGACGTGTGGGAACCTTCTGATGCCTCTGTTCCCTGCTCTCTACTCTGCTTTTGAAGCTCAAATGGGAACGTACTTTGTTACCATTTGGATACAATTTGCTATCGATGTGTTAAACTTGTTAAGGTGAGAAGTGCTTTGCTTTCATTCGGATTTTTCTTAAATAATCCTTAATTCAAAGCAGGTTAAATAAATAGGCAATCATTTATTTATAACATTAGAAACGTAGCACAGTCACAGATATCCATAGAAGAAATAAGTGAAGAAATATTAAAAAAGCTAGGTGTAATTTACTTCACTAGGATTAGGCCAGAATGTTCTCCCTTTCCTTCTCTAAACAGGATTGTTTCTTCTCTTGCCAAGATCATATCTGAGTTTCAGGCTTTATGCTTGCCACCTCTCTCCTGTGATGGAGTATTCTAGCTTTTTTATTCATCTGCTTCAATTAAATCTTTCAGGAGTCCAGATCATGCATTTTTTTCCCTCTGCAATGTCTTCTGATTTATTCTTCTAGGAGAGACAGCCTGGCTCTCCACCAAATTCAAGGGGAAAAAAAAATTATATCTTTTCCATAGTTATGTAAATATGTTTTTGTCTACTGGGACTCATCCCCTGCTCTTAATTGATTGGTAAAGAGCAATTTGCTTCAATGAGGTGCACAACTGCCTCCTTCCTTTTGGTGACTATTCCTCATTCTTCAGTAAGGAATGTAACATTATTAGACCTTACTCTATTATCAACTTTTACATTAAAAACATATATGAAAAGCCTTGTACAGTCTTAACTGCAGACTGCTTACTACTAGCTTTTGACTGAGACCAGCCATGATGCCACAGAAGTGTTCTGACAGTGGATTTGGGGGTGACTAATCCACTATTTCTTCCTTTTAGGCATGTAATAGTATTGTATATAAGATGTTTCCCCTGAAAGTAGATATGTGTATGAGATTGTATTTCCCAGTTAGGTAACTGGAAATGGAAGTACCCCGATCTGCAGTCCGTTTCATTTTGCCAGAATATACAGATGCATAACTTAGATCTCTAAGGATGTGTTGGGGGAACTGGCTGAAAATATTCCACAAAGTAGTTTTCTTTTAGCTGTTGCATTTAGTTTATTTTAAAAGCAAATGTATTTTTCGAATGATGCTTTTATGAATGCTTTGTGGCCTATATCAGTGGCAGAAGCCCTAAAATAAAGTTTTATTATTTGCTAGAACCATTCTAAGGTATCCTTATGGGTAATTCACATTTATCTTTAGAAGAACTAAAGATGTCTGCAAAAAAGCTCCACACTTCAGTATCAAGTAGGTAAAGTATCTCAGGTTATAAAAAGATTTGGAATACCTGAAGCAAAGGCCCTCAACTTCTTCTCCTCTAAAGCCCTGTTTTGCTCTTTTTTTCTTGCTTAGTCTCTCAAGACTGTAAAGTACTTAGGAGTGCATTAGTAAGATAATGTGGAGAAAATTCTCTTGCATACGATTGCCAGTTTTAGAAGTCTGTTTCAGAGGAAGAAATACCTCTGAAAAGAAATGTAATCCCATAAATCTTTTCCTGTATTGACACTGAAGACAGCACTCAGACATGAGGACTGTTGTGAGTGATAGCCAGAGGGCTTATAACTTGCCTGCAGTTTAAACGGAAAGAACTATAAAAACAACATATCCTTTCTACTCTCCTATACAACTTCAATCACCATATCATTGTGCATCTCAGGAAGACTAATATATATTTGCAGTAGCTTTATTAGGTAAGGAAATGTTATTTCCATTTTACAGGTGGAGAACCAAGGTACAAGGACATTCACACAGAAAGGTTGGGACTAAGCTGCAACAGCAAACCAGAAATTACGCCCATCAACACAAATATATCTACATGCACACACATAATCTGAAAGCTCAAACTTCCTGTTTGGAAGCATGGGAAAGAAATAATTTCAGCAGTCTAATTCTACTTATTGTGCTGGAAATATGAAAAAGTAGAGAAATCTAGAAAAAGTGCCTTTTGTTGTCTTTGGATGATGAAACCGTTTCATTGACTACTAGCAAATAGTATTTTTTATTTATTTTTATATATAGATATAAAGGTATATGTTGGTCTCTTCTCCCAGGTCACTAGTGATAGAACGAGAGGAAATGGCTTCAAGCTGTGTCAGAGGAGGTTTAGATTGGATATTAGGAAAAATTTCTTCAGTGAAAGAGTGGTCAGGCACTGGAACAGGCTGCCCAGAGAGGTGGTGGAGTCCCCATCCCTGGAGGTATTTAAAAGACGTGTAGACATGGCACTTCAGGGCATGGTTTAGGATGCCTGGTGGTGTTGGGTTGGTGGTTGGACTTGGTGATCCAGAGGTCTTTTCCAACCTTAATGATTCTGTGATTCTATATTGTATAAATATATAGATTTCTATATATACTTTATATACAATTAAATATATAATAAATATTTTATATAACTATTTATCATATAAATGCACCATTTATAAGTATATTAAATATTTAATAATTAACACAATATATTAAATTAAACAATATTTATTATTAATTTAGTAATTGTATTACTTTATAGCACCATATACCACATAAATATATATTGTATATTTATATATACAATAAATATAAATAAACAATATAATTAAATGAATTATGTTAAATAATAAAAATTAAAAAATAATATAATAAATAATACTAAAAGTTAGGTTCTGACTCTACTGAAATAGATATGGATTTTGTCACTGACTCTGTTGAAGCCAAGCTCTTATTCATTGCTTTCAAAAGAACTCTTGGCCAAGTGAAATCTTGGCCATTATAAAGAGAGTTTCAATGTACGTTATTTTTCATAGGACTCTGTTGAGGTATTTATTGTTTTTTCAATTGTTTTTTTGTCTTATTGCTGGGGCAACCATTCATATTTTGTGTGGGTTTGCCGTAGAAAAGACTTCTTGAAATTCACTCTATATTATAGTTTCATTCTGTTTAGACAAAATCTTTAGTACCAGAACAGTTTACAATCTCAAACTGGAGCTTGAAGAAACTTAAAAAACATTGATCTGAGACTAGGAACATTTTTGATGTCACTAAATACCTAAGAAGTGTGAATATGTGTGTGTGTGTGTGTGTGTGCGCATGTTCACATGCAGGCATGTGTGTGTGCTGTTCTCATCTAACAAGTGCTGTAAAGTGAGCACAGAAAAGCTTTGGACTTTTAATTGGAACCTTCCTAGACTTTCTCAACCTCTTGTGTCTGCAAAATTTCATGGAAAATCTCATATGAGGAAGCTGACTTGTGATATTTTGACACTTTCATGTCCAGAGCTAGAAGAGCTGAAACATACCAAAATAGTTCAAAGCAAAGTTAGCCAAAGACTTTGAACCTTAGGGATGTAGTGTAAGTTTAGATTTGATTTGGAGCAAATGGTCTTAGTGGATCTTATTTTAACTCGTTTATTCACACTAGTTGGTAGTGAGTCATCCTGAGGGTTGTTTAGTAATTAGAGTCTGGGAACTGAAATTCTGGGACTAAGCACAGCGTGAATGCACAGCTATGGCAGTGGTGGTACTGGAGGTCAAGATTTAATAAATAGATGTACAACTGTTGAATGGGTCAAGCTCCAAAAGCTTTACACATTGATGGGCTGATTACTGAACACACTAACCCATAACAGGTGCCTTGTTCTGAAATAATTTGCTGTCTTGTACCAGCATTAACACCCCCTTTAGAGGTAAGTTTAAAGAAGATGATTTCTTAGAAGGCTAAATCCCTATTTTATGACAGTTTAAAAGGATAATTAAATTTAAATTATTCTTTTTATTCTTCTAAAATAGGAAATAACTAACCTGGGTGAAAGCGCATGGATCATTGTGACTTTTGCTATTATAGAAAATCTATAACTATGGACATTGATATATCCTTTGTTATACAATACAATCACTTTGTGGTAGTTTTATTAAAGGTAAACTGTATTTTACTCACTTTTTTATATATATAAAAAAAACTACAAAAGAGCTTTCATTTAAGATCTAATTGATTTGTTGGAGGTCACTCTCCTTCTTATACCCCTTTTGATTGATTTGCTGAAAAAGGATTTTTCAAATAGGAGGTAAAGAAGCACTGAAAAAATTGTCCGCCTGGCCTCCATTGATAAAATACAGTGTTCTGGTAGGCATAAATTCGGGCAAGGTCAGACACCCTCGCTCTTCCAGACTAGTGTTTTATCAAAAGTAGTCTTGACGGACATGTGTACATTGACAAGTCTTGGAGAACTTCTTAGGCCAATATCCTGGTGACCAGCCTGCAACACCCCAACACTATTCTGAGGCACAGTTTAGCTATGAACAGGTAACGTGATGTCCTCCATCGCCTGTGGTGCTCAGGCATGCAGGCTGAGGAGGGGTGGTATCATACTCTTCTGATATGGAGAACCACAGGACCAGGGACAAGCTCCAGCAAACACAGTGACACTCATTGGAGTTTGATTGACACTGTGCTGCAAAATAGTTGAAACTGCAAGCAGGGATATAAAAAATTAGTCCAAGTTAGACATTTTTACCAGAAGTCCCACCTCCTGCAAAGTTAACAGGATATTTTACATTGACTTCAAGAACGTGCGAATCTACCTCTTGTTCTGCTTCTGATTTACAGGACTTCTTTTTAAAAGGACTTTTCATACCAAGTAGGGAATAATTTTCCTACAAAACCACACAAATGAAAATAGAATTAAACTGAATTGTCTGAAGACACTCTGGCTGTGTGAGTTTATTTTAATATAATTTAAGCAAAATAAAATAAAATGTTAACATTAAATCTAGGAATGAAAATATGTAAAGATAGATTTTCCTGGCGATGCATTTTCAAATTTCCTGTTTTATTTAATTACTATAAATAGAAATATATATGTAGTTTGGTACAGGCCAGGGACCTTGTTGCACAACAGTAGGACTGGCCCAGATGGTTCCTCCAGCCCTTCAGTTCCTCTCCACACATCTGCACAGACAAGATGCACATTTAATTTTGCTTTTTGGGTGACTGCTGAATTACTTTCCTCATGCATGGGAATATTTTGTACGTGTACATTCATAAATGGGTATGGTGGATACATTATGGGTAGGAAGTTTTGAAAGTAGAATTCCAGGTTCCCTCTCATATGTTTTTTAGTTGCTGCAGCCAAACCTTTTCATAAGTTGGTTCTTGACTTTCCAGAAGTTATTTGTGAATCACATTTTATTCATGAGTCTCTGGTCGTTTGGGACTATTACCTTCTGTAGGTGAGTACCTTTATCTACAAAGAGCATGAGAAGGGAAAAGAAACAAGTGACCCTTAAATGGCACAATAAAGGGTAATGAGGTGTTCTCACCTAGGATAAAAGTGCTGTAAAGAGGTATATAAACAGAAAGCAGTTTGAACAACCTGACCCATTCGTAAGAAGCAGTAAAATGTGTGGAGGAAGAAGGTCTGGAGGAATCTGAACTTGTTGGCACTTTGAATCCACCCTGCTCATCCTTAGTTATCACATAATGTGATAAAAGTGGTCATGACCTAATTTTAACAGAAAACATGTTGTGGTTTTTTCCTTTTTCAGCTGTAGTAACTGCCAATAGACAAGTAAGGCGGCAGCAGCTGCAGGCAGGGCTAGCTGCAAGTCATCTACAATGTCAATTGAGAGAGTAGTCTTAAAAAGATGATTTATTTGATAAACCACAGCCCTTTTTACTGCTTGGGTATCGTGTCTGAGATAGTTTGGTGTTTCTTCAATTTCTTTTGTTGCTTAAAAAAATAAAGCTTCTTTTCTTTTTCCTTTCTTTTTTTTTTTTTTTTTAAATCATCTTTATTATATTTCTTGTAGGGTTTGTTCAGCTTGTGTTTCTCAGTGTCAGGCACTTGTAAATGCAACTCTCTACACACTATAGGTTCAGTTCTGCCAAAAATACTCACAGTAACTCCAACATTCCTTATTTCATTGTTGCTAGTCTCATATTTAAAAATTAATATTTTTCCTACTTTTCATATTCAGCCCTCTTTTACATTTCTTCTGTAAATATGACTTAAAAATTTCTAAAGAAATCATTCCAGTAAAGGACATGGTCTTTTTGGCTTCCTTTACCTTCAGTCCTTCAAAAAAGCTTTATTTCTGGAAAGGCATTCTGGAAACAGAGTGAGCAGAAATTAAAATAATAATTCCTGATGAAATTAAACTTTTCATACTTGGATTCACCTGTACTTTAGTTTTCATCAAAATTGTCCCTGGAGTTGTTTGGGTTTTATTTTCTTTTATTTTCCCTGAAAATGCCACCTTCATAGAATCATTTCCACTATTATTATTTCTTAATAGAAGATGTTGGAATGCAGTCTTGAAATCTGTTGCTGAGAACATTTCTAAGTAATTATTTTTCTTTCCTGTTCATGTCTGCCTTCCTTTTAGAAAGTAATGGCAGCAATTAGGAATAAAATTATTTTTAAAAAAAGTATTAAAGTGTTTGCGTCTTGCCCAGACTTGAACTCCCTCAGAATTTGGTCAGTTTATGTGAGATTTATCTTACTAACTTTAAGTTATTCCAACGACTTTAGGCACTCATCCCTGAATAAACTTTCCTCTGGCCGTTGAGGGATTTTAGTATTTACATGACTAACATTAGCTGAGACTCGTCCCCTTTCCCTTCTCCCTTCCTATCTTATTTAATCTCTTTGTGTCTCATAACAAAGTTTGGGTGGCATGATGCCTTTGATGCGTATTTGGAGGAGGTTCATTGTTAGAAATTCACAGTTGAAGAATATATTTTCCCTTCCCCTAGCTGTCATGCCCCACTTGTGTGGATTGCCTCCTTTATTTCTGAATGGCCATGCAAGGCAAAGAGTTGCAGAGCTCTTCAGTTGCCACATCCATCGGCTCTAGACGTGACCTGAATTCATTATTTCTTCATAAACAGCACAAAGCAAGGCAGAGAAACAAGGTTATTAACAATTAACCTAAACCCAGCAGAATATCTTCACATTCTCCATAGATTTACTGCCAGCTGTATCACAGAGCTGACTCATTTCTCTTTTCTTGTCATCTAGTGCTGGTGGGGCCCTTTCATCATTACTGCTGCCTCGATTCTAATGTTAATATCTCTGAGGATTTGTATTTCAAATTTCCACAGCTATATTGCTTTCTAATAAATCCAAGAAGCACTCCAGTTCTTCTTCTCTCCCTGGATATATTGTCCCAAGCTAACATTTTGTGAACTGTTGGAATGCACTTGAAAGCATTCTTATTTAAGATAATTCTAATTTATTTTCAGATTTAAGACTTCATGGGCTTCTAACGCTTCATAATGAGACTGGTGTTCAAGAAGGAACCTCTAAATGAGTGAGAGGCTTTTCTGCAATCTGTTCTGGATTTCCCCTGGACATTAAAATCATCTCTTCTTGGAAGTTATCTGGTGGGAATTTGAGGATGAGGTCATTTTTCTGAGCACCTCACACCCGGGAATCCAGCTGCCTCTGCTCTGGCTAAGCTGCTGGATATCTGGAAATCTCAGACACATCAGCTGAACTCTGCCACTCATATATAAAATGTTTAATGTTTCTGGGAAGTCTTGGACCTCCTGTGTGTGTGCCTTTCAGTGAAACCTGTGTCTCCAGAAGGTTGCAGCTACACCTTGCAGAGCATCTGCAAAATCTTGGTAAGGCTGCTGTCTGGTAGGCTTGGGCAGGAGAAGATTCCCAAGGAAAAACTGCCCTGGGGAAGGGCTTTGGCTGTCAGCTTAACAGGCTCCTGCCTCAGGCATTGTCTGACATTAAGCAGGGGCATGTGTGAGTTGAAAGCTTGTTCCTTTCTTCCAAAAATATTATTAGCTAGGCTAAACTTTGTTTCTTATACCATCACAAGTGCAGTGGCACTACCACTATCATCATACTATATTTTAAAAATTTTATTTTTTTTCTCTCACCCTAGCAAAGTTTATCCTGTCCTTAGGTGTCTTCCTACAGCTTTGCTCAAGCATTAATCTCTGTGCCTTTCTTTTCTTTCCTTTCCTTATGATGGGTTTTCCCTATGCCTTTTTTTTCCAGACTTATATTTACTTTTAATTTGCCCTGGAACACATTTAGTGTAACACAGAAACTCAAAATCAAGATAGGATAAAGCTCAATATTCTAATATCTGCTTAGCAATTTTTTTTTCATAAACTGTGGTATCTGCATTCTTTTGGAAAGTACTGCTAGCACGTTGTGTTCTCCCATATGTGCCTGACATTCCTGCAGAGGCTGGATCCTCTTGTGTCTCCCGGGCAGTGAATACACCAAGGGGGTCTGGCATTTCTGAGAACCCTTGAGTGGCAAATTGCTATTACTATTGCTAACAAAGGGCCAAGATGGGGCTTCAGGAGTCTGTTTCTTAGAGAAGAACAGTACATGCATGTCTGTGAGAATCCTGGGCAATACTGCCTTCTTAAAATACTGCTTACAAGAAGCTAGAAAACTGTATCGGAGTAATGACCATATATTGTCCTACCATGTACATCTCCTTGTCTGATTCATGATACTGCTCTGTAGACAGACCTTGCGTCTGACATGGTATGTTGGTCCTTTAGGACATTGAGCTTGAAGCATTGGCAACCTTTAAATGTTCTTCTCACCCCTTTCCTGAAGATGTGTGCTACTGGCTGCAGTCTCCGGAAAAGCTCATGTAAAGATCCCAGCTAATCCTGGCACCTGAGTGATAAAGCAATGTCATACCAACCTTGCCCCCACCTGAGAAAGCAGCTTAGCTCAAATCCAAATAATAATATTTTACTTTATTCTCCTGTAGTAGCTAATTCTGTAATTCTATGCAAATGGCAATCAAGTCTTTGAGCAGCTCCACTAAAGCTGACACTTTAGAGCTCACTATATATTTGCTGTTCTTTTCTTGCTTTTCTCAGTATTAATTCTTTTGCTCTGTTCCTGAATGCCTTGGTAGGTTATTTTAAATATAACTTTTAAAAATTCTCATCTAATGCTTCTGGTTAGCATTCAGCACTTTTATGGAGAATATGAATTACACACTATATGAACCAATAAAGGTTTCATTCAAAACCTTAAAAAGAGGATTTTTAGAAGCACTGGGGGATAAGACAATAAAATCCAGAATAAAAACAAAATAGTATTCCACTGAGAATTGCTTATCACAAACCATAAGACTTTGCTGACTAACCCATGGGGGTAATGGCTGACAAACTTTTCTTGAAATCTGTCAGTGCTGCCATTTTCTACATGGCTGCAGAGTAAATCATAGACAATAAGCAGAGCATCTTGTTCAGTAAATCACTACAGCACTTCCCAAGCATTGCAGTAAATGGACAAGAGACAAGTTTGTGACATGTCACTTTACATCCAGTGTTTGGACAACAGTCAATTGGCTCTTACAGCATGCAGTTACACTGAAGCTTTACTGCTCTGTTGGTAGTGGGGTACCAAACAGAGAAGGTGGTTATTTTAACTGTGAGGCAATAAAGCAAAATGCTACTATTACAGATTTTTCTCCCCATTTCTTTTAGAGCTCAGCTGCATTATGATTTCATGTCAGTTTTGAGATAATGTGTGCCAACACTGTCAGAAAAGGTACACACCACCTGCAAGGCAGACCTGTTGGTCGGGCGGGTGTGTTCATTACCAATGCCGTGACGGTCTGTGTCTGGTCTCGGCTGCTTCTGACTCTGTCATGTTGTTTGACATTTTATTTATTTTATCATTTTAATATTTATTTATTTATTTCCAGAAACAGTTTAAAAGCATAATCCTTGTGTGGTCTGTGCAAACTGGAAAGTAATTTTAACTCACAGGGTATATTTTGGTTTTTTTTTTTTCATGAAATCTGATGACATGGTGCAGAGGTTTATGTTTGTGAGAAAGATGCAAAATGGTTGTGCTGTTTCTTAAAAGGCCAGATCCCAGGTTTGCTGAATAGAGCATGGCCTCATCCTGGCAGCTTTGTCACTGTGCCAGTGACAACCATTTTGAAACCACAGTAGGGAAAATAATGACTCACTTTTGGAGCAGGAATGTGAGCTTCTTCCCTAGGAATAAGGGGAAAGACACTATCCTTGATTAAGGACAGAAGCAGAAAGAGAGCAGGGGACCAGAGATGAGATGCCATCAGAGGCTTGTGTAGGGAAGGAGGGATGCTCATGGATGTCCTGGAATAATAAATGCTCTGCAGTGCAACACAGATGACTGGGAAAACCCACAGAAGTCTATCCAGGTTTTCTAGCAGATATAGGTCACTCTCTTTTTGAGCATGGCTTCATTTTGTGCTTTTGCTGATCATTCAGGAAGCTTTTCACATGTCAATATAATTGTTATTCCATTTCTTATCCCTGGATGGGTCTTTGCAGGCTGCTGGGTAACAAGGAGCCCGTTATTTTAAGCAAGGTTCAGAAAATCGGGGAAACTTTACCTACGGTTTTCTAGGGAAGGCACATAAAAAGAGATCTTGAGCCACAATATGTTTATCATTTTCATGGCTTTTCAAGGGTGGGAGAGTCCAAAAAGCATTGGACTGCCTTTGTGGGCCATGACTGAAGGTAACCCTAACAGTGGTAGCTCTTCTTTCTTCAGTTTGTGGGCTTCTCCCTGCTATTCCAGGTAAGCGCCTCTACATGTGCTATGGAGAAGGCAGCGTGGCCGTGGCCTTCCCTCTCCCTCACTGTTGCCTGACCATGTAGTGAAGCATGTAGTGGACTGTCCAAACTGTGAGACCGATCCCATCTGGGTACTTACCCTCTCCCCCTCTGTTCCCTCTGCCAACTCTGCCCACACTCACCTGCACAAAGGACACCATGATGGGCTCCTCAAATTCCTTGATCTAGAAGCTTAGGGGGTCAGGACTGACCTTGGATTGTCTAAATTGGGCTGCTAGTGGACGGGAAGCATCAAGAGCTGCTGTTTTTCTTCCCTGAATGGAAAGAGCCTGTAGAATTTAATAAAGCTAAATGGCAGGGTTCTATAAAAATGAAACAGGATCCTGTACATATTATCCTCTGAAGGTGTATATAAAAAGCTACTTGTACGCTGAAGTGTTTATAAGAAAGAAGTCTTGCACACAGCAGACTTTAATTTTTCTCCTTAAAATGACAGAAGCTTGTTACTGGTGTAGTGATTCTTGGTTAGAACAAAATTCTTGTAAAAATTACTGAAAAGCTTTTCATTTTCATGTATTCACACTTTATTGTAAAGGACTGTTAAATGTAGTGGGTTGCTTTAAAAGAATAATATAATAAAAATAATAAGAAAAAATCTGTTAACAGAGACATTACAGTTATAACAACAACAACAACAACAACAATAATAATAATAGCTGGCTTAGTGACCTGATTTGGTTTCTCTGTAGTACCCTGCAGTCGCCTGGCTGTGACAGAGCCAACAGCACATTTACATGGCTTGAAATCAGGAGTAGGTATTGTGCTAGTAAAAAAGGCAATAAAGTGTCACTAAACCAGCTATGAAAAATATTAATTTGAACTTGTTTAGAAATTACTGTAGTAGAGTTTATAACCAATGCATTTTTAGATTTCATTCTGTTATAATATGTATATGTAGCAAGCTGCCAGCAAGCTTTCTCTGTTTTTAACTCAATCGTGCTAAGAAGAAACCGTTTATGTGGTGCCCAGTTTACAGGGTGCTAAAAGCTGTTTAGCAGTTTACTCTGATGTGGAGGGGAAAAAAGTTGTTCTTTTACCTGTGAACAGTGCGAAACTCACCAAAGTGATCAGAACTTATAGTGCCTCAGTGAGGAGCAATACTTTCAAATAGGACTCCGGCCTTGCTGCATCTTTTCCCTTGCCCTGCCAAGGAGTTCCTCTCTGGCTGACATAAACTAAGGTGCTTTTCTCCTTTTTTCCCATGGGTCTGTTTACTTTTCTGACCTGAGGAATAAGAGCTTGTTTTTTGTAGTTTGCAGAGTCCTTTTTCTTCTTTACAGAAGCACTTCTCTTGCTTTCACTTGGACATTTTGCTGACTAAGAAGTCAATGCACCCTCCTTGACGCACTTGTGTAGTGGATTTTTTACACCTAAAATTTTTAAAGAAGATAACAAGGTTAAACACAAGGATGCAAGTGCTTGTGTAGATGCATGCTTGTCTGTACAGAGACAGAATGCTGCACTCTGCTTTTTATATTAGTTCTTAATTCTTCTGATTTCATTAACAATCAAGATGTGACGGTCTTGATTATATTAGTGTCAAACTGGAATTACTCCAAGGGAGTTACTGTAACAGAATTACTCTGGACTTGCATGTTATAATAGAGTTCAGGATTTCTATTCCATGTCTTTACAGGCAAAAACAGTAAGAAATCAATATGACTTTTTAAGGAAAAAAGCTCTTACAGAGAAAGACATTCTTACTTGCTATTTATAGTTCTGTTTTCTTTAGACATTAAAGTATGACAGAAATAATGAAAAAGAATAAGGAATATTTACACTCTAACTTTTGACTGAAATAATAGTTACCAGGAATCAGTATATTTTTCAGCTGGAGCTGTCGGCCTTTGATATATCTAGGGAGTGATGGAATCAAATAGCTTCTGTAATTACACTTCATAATTCTGCTGTACTGTTAGGTAAATCTCGTAATGGTTTGTAACACTATAGAAAAAGAATAGAGAACCTACTTCTAAAAATCCCAGTCTCATCTTACTCAAAACAGAATAGGTTATTTGAAAACAGGGGAGTTAGTTACATTAACTTAAGTTTTATTGTAATTAAGAACTTTACACAAAAGTATTTGCCAAGGCATCACCACAAAGAGATAGAAATAGAAACAAAGCTCTGTAGTACCTTTTTTACCTCCTATCAAAGAGGACAAGCTGCATCAGTGCTTTGAATGCAGAGTCCTGGCTGACAGGCTGCAGCTACTCTACCGTTCATGTTTGGGGCAAACATCCACTGCTGATGTGATTCCCCCAGTTGTCCCCACTTAATGTGCTTTGGTTTGGTTTCCAGGGAGGTTTGGGCAAATGTTAGCACCGTCCTTTCTGGAGAGGTTACACTGGAAGTTGCATCGCATTGTGTACCCAGTGCACTATGAACCTCTGTGAGGACGCAAGGGTCTGACCTGACAGCTGGTCTTGTAGGCAGCTTCACCCTATATATGCACTGGCCTGCTCAGCCCAGAGAACTGTGTTATATCTCATGTAAAGTAGCACTCCTGACCTTTAATCCAGTGAAGATATAGGGTCCTCAGCACCACTTGCTTCCATATACTGCTTGTCCTGTATTATTCCATATTACTTGCTAATACAGCCATAGTTTTAAATTTACAATAGCAGGTTGCTGATACATTTTGAAAGCATCTAAATGAAGCCCAAAGTGGAAGCTTCAGCCTTGTTGACTTTCAGTGGGATCCAGATGCTCTTCATATATTTCTTTATCTTCCTTTCCAAACAATTAAAAAATTTGCATATCTTTATTAAGCTTCTGAATAGGGAAATTATGGCAGAGGTAAGGAGTATGTAAAGAGACTTCTATTGGCATTAACATGCAGCCACCATAAGATGAATCTCAGGAGTTGCTTAGTGGTGCAAAGCTACTTGCTCAGCAATATGCACCATAAAGTGAAAGGAGAAACTAAAAAATCATTTCACTTGAATGGGAATTTGGCCAGGACATAAGAATTAATGCTGAAGTTAACAATCCTAATCTTAAGAGGAGTGCCACAGAAATTTTAATAAACATCAAGAGCATTCTGAGTTTCTATCTCACCTGGAAGAGATACCAGTGCTGCAACAATAACTCACTGATCTTGAGGGGATCCAACTGAGGGACCCCATTGACCTTGTCTAAATCTAGCTCACTTTATCTGTAAAAGCTCAGAAAACACCAGGCCAGGTGGCTCGGGGAAACAGATGGGTATATTTACTTGTACGTTGTGTGTATTCTTCCAGACAAGATGCAATGTTACATAATGTGTTATATATTCAGGGAAGAACAAAACCAGATGCATAGCAACCTGAACTTGCTCTTGAAAAAAGGCAAAAAAACTTTTGACTTAAATGAAACCAGGATTTAAATAAACTTCTTAGAGATTTCTGTTCTTATTTAGGAAATACTCATTTGCCCAATCTTAAACACACTGACTTTTTAAACAAAGCTTCCTTTGACTTCTTTGGCATCATGATTTGGCCATACAGTTTTGCTAATTTGGATGATTCCAATTTTAACTCACTAAGTTATTCCTTTGAACCTCACCTGTCTGTCTCTATTAGACATAATAGGCAAGTGTACAATAAACAGGATGCATAAAAGCTGATACTTGAATTCAGCAGTCTGTAATTAGATTAAGCTACATCCTACTCTGAAAACAAAATGATTATGCAGAAGCCTGCAATTTCTGTGTGGGCTGTACTACTTACCCTCAGTACATAAGATGTAGTAGCATCTGAGCATATAAAGACTGCCCCCAGTAGCTGACTGGGAAGTGTTTTCCCTTTTCTTTTACTTTTTCTTTTCCCCCTTCCCTTTTTCCGTCTCCTCTTTCCTCCTTTTATTTCCCCTTTTTTCTTTCTTTCACCTTCTCTTTCTCTCTTCTCTTTCTCTTTCATCTTAAAACATATACGAATATGTCCTTATAATGGTGGATTGACAAGAAGCAGACATAATTTCATACTGTAATTATCATAAAAATTAAAACATTTTGGCTGTATGTTGTCATGCTATTCTAATGTTATATTAGAATATATATATGCTTATATAAGCAAAATGTGAAAAAGATAGGCTGTGTACATTTTTTAATCTAATATTTATTATTGAAACTCTAAAGAAACGCCATTGAAACAACAGTGCTGAGTAGTGGATATTTATACCTTGAATAAAGAATGAGTCTATTTCTCGTTTTGATCTTGCTGCTTGACCACAGACTGTAAAATTTAGAAGCAGAGGCTAAAATAAAGAGAGGGAGTTAAATAGGTGGAGAAATAGGGGAGGAGAAAGAGATTGAGCTTTTATGTTCATAACACCATCAGTCTGTGGATCTGCAGTATTTTCATTATTCCTGCTAAATTTTCAGTCATATCTGGCAAATGTATAACACTTATTTCTGTTTTTTTTTCTCCTTACATCAAAACTCTTTTTAAATTTTGCTGATCCTTCCTGAATAATGTTTCTCAGCTTCAGGTTTTCTCATCCATTTGTAGAGTTAAACCACATCACTGGGCTCTGTTCACCTCCCTTCTCAATTGCTGCAGCTTTTTCTTCCCTTGACAAAAGCAGTCTTGCCCAGCACTACAGCGAAGATCTCTCTGGGTCTGTCACAGTGACCATGCAGCCTGTCTCTTTGATTCCCTCACCATGCTTTCCCTTCCGTATATCAAATGTAAGCTGCTTGTCTTCACTTCCAAGGTTTTTTATGGCCTATTCCCACTGCCATCTCTCATTGTGACAAACTGAACTACCACATAGGTGGAAAAACTGCCAAGCAGTTGGCTCCAATTAACCACCTATCTTTTCAAGGGCTGGTGGGAGCAAGGAGAGATCTAAGCATCATATAATCAGACCCAGCTCATTCTGAGAAGGCCTCCTATAGTGAAGAAGGGTAAATATTGAAGGCATATCAAAGGGAAAACAGCTCAAAGAAAGGAGGAAGGACAAAAGGCAACATCTCAGTGAAGAAATAAAAAAGAAGGAACTGGAAATGAAAGTAACTGGAGACACAGATGAAAATGCTTGAGAACTGTTTGCCACAGCTCTTCTCGCATGGCTAAGCCTGTGTTTGAATGGACTTGACCTCGACACTTCTGGCTAGAGCATTGCATGTGCCTGATTGCCAGTCTGTCTGAAAATCTACTGCATGTGTGTACGTCAATTACAACGTCATGCTTTATGTCATGGCTAGTTACCTCCATGGGACCCATAATATGAACGAACCCTTGCCCAGGGATCACGAAATCTGAGCACTTGGTATGAGTGCGCACTGTTACCTTCCGGAGCAACTCATGCAGGACGAAGTGGGCTCCTGATTGTCTGTGCTCAAGAGTATCTGCCTTTAATATCTGAAAACTTCCTTTGCTCTTGACTTGACAGCTTCTGTAAAGAAATTGCAGGTGTGCTTACAGACAATCCTTGATTGGGCTGTTTATCCTTACGAAGGCCACAAAAGCTTAGTTTAGTCAAACTGTGTTAGTAAGTGTCTCTTTTAGTAGAATATAATAGTCATTTGGGATTTATGGCTTAACATCTTGCCCTTTCGCTCTCTGCAAGGATTCTCAAGGATGCCTGTAATCAAAGATCTCTCTCTGTAAGTCCTTGTAATAAATCTTTCAACCCACCTGCTAGATGTTTCATTCTCTTGCACCTTGTGTTCAGTATTTAATTACCTTTTGCTGTTAAAGGACATGGATAAAGACAAAAGCAGAAAGCAGGACTCACTGCATCCTTTCAGTGAAAGGTCTTTTCATACCAGGTTGGCTAAAGTCATTCAACCTCTTCCACCATTTCTTGTTTTCAGTACAGGGTCACATTATCTATTTTGCTTTTGGACAAGGGGACGAAACTGTGTTTGCATAAGGGCTTCTTTTCTTGGCTGGACTCAGAAGTTTAGCAAATTAATCCATGTTGCTTACTACAAGGGTGATTTTTTCCATTGGACTGGGCACTTGCACGTTCTTTGGCTACTCACTTTGAAGACTTCAGGTGCTGCCAGGCTGCTGGGTCCCTCAGCCCCTCTGCTGTACTCCCAAACATGAAATAAACTTTTATGGTGCTCATTTTGGTAGTTGGAGGGCCATCATTTACTTTTCTCTTTCATGTGCAGCCTGGAGTTTAGGACTACATAGACTGATCATTCCTTCCTTCCGCCCGCCCGCCCACCCGCCCATGGAGATGCCTGAAAATCCAGATAGGTGATTTTATACTGATCCCTGAACATGTATTTTAAATCTTATTCAGATGTCCTAAAGTCTCTGTTCAGCTGAGGATACTGCAGAGCATGTGGCTTTCTGCGTGAAGTCCCAGTTGCCCAGGCTCCTTTGATTACCTTTCTGAGAGACAGTTTCCACAGTCCCTGCCCACTGTTTCACAAACATGTGTGGCTGCATCAAACTAACTTTCATATATATGATTTTTCAGGACTGAGTCAAGTAGGGAAGTTCAGATAAACAAAAGTTTTCTAAAACTGTTTTCTTTAGCTAGTATTTAAAATGTTCTTAGAAATACTCTTTTCCTCTGCTGAAAGACTTTGACCTTCAGTCTCATTTTAAAAATGTCATGTGTATTTCATGTAGAAAACTAACAATAACCAGTACTACACAAGTCAAGTGGCTTTATTTTAAAACATTGCTTTAATTTCCAGAACTCTCTTACGATGAAAAGAAATGCCATATGTACAAAATAAAAGACTGTTCATCTATCACTATCCCTAATATGCTATCAAGGATGTCTCTTTAACCTTAATTGTTCTTCACTGAAGCATTCAATTTCCTGTTCTCTGTTTTTGCAGCGCTTCTGTCTTTGCTTGAAAGCTGAGTTCTTTTTACCACTGAAATTGCCTGAAATGTAATTGTAAAACAGATGATTATAAAGTTTTCATGTGTGGATGGAAAGTCAATATATTTTGTCAGAGGGCATTGTGCTCTGTTTTTAATTATTTCAAACAGAATTTTTTAGAAGCTTTATCAAATATTGACAAACTGCTATATTTATTATTTATGTAATGGTTTTAATGAATGAACTGTAGATCATACTTAATCATGATGTCAAAAAAATGACAAGAACTGAAAAACTCATATATGGTGAATTATTTGACCTTTTGTAATTAGAGAAGGAAGCAGAACACAGGTGTCTTCCTGTAGTTAGTAATAATACTCCTGAGAAAGTATATACACTGCAAGTTACAATGTGTTTCTACTCAAAAACAGTTCAAATAAAGTGGAAACAGAGTTTCACAGCACAGTTCTTATTCAAAGTGTAGTTTGGTGTTTCTAATCACTAGCACACCAAAGGATGGGCCATGTTGTGTTTGATGCTGGTACAGACAACGTAATTGGCCTCCGTAGCGTTTAGCTAACAGGAGAGAGAAAAAGTAAATGCACAGCTTAACATATTGCCTGTGAGGCTAGGGTACCGATGATTATGTTTGTTAGGATCAAAGTGAAAACCAACAGAAAATGAAAGAGCAGAAGCGTCACTGACCGCTTAAAAAAGAGCATCTAACAGAAATTAGTAGGGCTGTTTTCCTTTTGCCCTTTCTTAGCTTAGTTTTCTTACTCTTTCCTGCAACCATCAAGAAGATGTGAACTTCCCATTAGCCTCAAATGATCTTTCTTTTGAATGATTATTACTTCATAAATCATGCATGATGTCTTAGTTATCAAAACACAACATTGCTTTTCTTAAGCAAGATGCCTATTTTATTTCATTGGATTTTAAAGCAAAAATAGTATTTTGGATATCCGATTGCCTTTTGACTTACAGTTTTTTCAGAGATGCTATGTGCCTCTGATCCTACATTTTCTCTCTGAATGCAACAGGTTTCAGGCTTGAGCTGTTCACAGTTTTGGGAAGGAGCCCTGCATCTCAAAGCGGCAATTTGTAGAAGTTCGCTATATATCAGCATTTGGGGAAGAACAGCTCCTCACCCACCTTATCTGCCCTCTTTGGGATTTTGTGAATCTTTCTCTTGTCTCCCCTCAGGCATCTCCCCTCCAACTCCAACCTGTTTAACCTTTCCACACAAAACATCTGCTCCACCTCCTCAATCATTTCAGTTGTACTTATCTGTGCCCTTTCTAGCGACAGTCTGTCTTCTCAGAGATGTGGAGACTGAAACTGTCCACAGTACAGTTAACAACTGATTTAATCCTCAGTTCTTAACTATCGATTTGATCTTCTGTATAGAATCCTGGTAGTTTAAAGTATGGATTTTCTTGAGTGTGACTGGTATAATATGTTATGTTAATGATTAGGTCACTTAAATCTGTGCTTTGAAAACAGTAATTTTTTAAAAGCTGCATTATTCTTTGACCACAAGGTGCCCTGGAAGATGAGCACAGTGTAACTCAGCATTACTACAGCTAGCCCTTGTCTAGGAGCCTGAGTCTGCAAACCTAACACGGATGCCTATGAACCTCTGTAGTACCTAGCAAGATGTGGATGCCTCAGAACAGAATTTATAGCACACAGCACACTAACACTTCACCAGCAGCAGGTACAAGTAAAGAAAGGTGCAGTCTCATCTGGATTTAGGCCAATATTTCAAAGGAAGTATTGGCATTTTGGAACTTCCTCCCCATGTTCCCAGATTGTCCCAGGCTCCTTCCTCCCTAAAAATGCTGCTGATAGATGAGAAAATGATTTTAATTTCCTTTTTGACCTAAGAATCTGTAGCTCAAAGACAAGAGTCAACGAATGGCTGGGAGGTAGCCCTGGTGTTTCAGCCGCTGTGCTCTTGTCTCACTGGTGGAACACAGGGCCAAACAGTGGAGACTTGCAAGAACAGTGCACCACGTATTGAGCCTATATCTGCCGCCACTGCTCACGAGGCTTCCATATAAATGCTACCGGACCCAGAGTAGTGCAAAAGAAAGGAGTTTATTTCTCCTGCTTTCTTGATAATAAAAGGCATAAGTAGCATGCCAAATGTTCCCCTGCTCCTTCTGGAGTTGCAGAGACTTTAATCATTCACAAAGTCTCCCAGAACACTTTTCCCCCCCTCCTCTCTCTTAAATGTCTTGAAAGCCTTGTCGTGTAGAAAATGGGGCATAGATTAGATTAAATGTTTCCATCTGGAGGGAACGTAGCTATAAATTAGTGGACTCAAAGAAAGTAGTTAAATGCATTAAAAAAATAAAGTCCTCCCAAAACACAGTCCTGCTAATGACATGACATTCAGTTATGTGTTCATAGACAGACTCTAAACAGTGTCAGTACAGAAGGCAGGCATTTGGCTTTGCTGGAAAGTGTGAAGTACCTACCTGCTTGTGGAAGATATCTGTTACCAAAGGGGAGCAGTTCTTTTCAACGTGTGTATAATTGCTGTTATCGATTTCAAAGCTTTGGGGTATTAAGCAGCTGACATTTTATATCGGACTTGCATGTGACATATGAGTTACTGTGTGTTTATGTAACCTGCATCATTTAAAAAATAATACTTAAGTATTAGACTCTTACCGTTGCCCTAAAAAAGCTGGTGGGTACTTCTGTTTTGTTTTGTTTTGTTTAGCGAAGCAACACACATACACAAAATGACACTGAAAGGGTTTGCTTTAGCTGGAGACCAGAACAAATCCCTGAAGAATATCTAATGACTTAATAGGTTATGAATATAACTGGTCAGACACTGTTTGACAAAACATTTTTACTAGAAAACACTACTTCATAGAACCAAATTAGTCACAGAGGAGACAGATTTTCACAGGTTTTTAAACAGTATATCCATATAAAAAATAGAAGTTATTAGTGTTGCACATCCAACAACTACAAATAACTGTATCAGTATTTCTATAATTAAACTATCTCTATTTTTTAAAATAAACCTGTAAATATACATATATATATGTAGGAAAGAAAGAAACCCTGAGAGAGAGAACAGTAAAAAAATAAACAGAAAATTAAACAAAATATTAAACTATGGATTAACCTAGAAAAATATGAAAATGCTTTTGTCTGCTTAGTGAGCTGAAGGGACCCACTGAAGGATCAGATGATCTTCTGACCCTGCAGACTGGAAAGTGTGAGAGCAGGAAGGCTTTATTCTGGTAGCAATGAGCTTTTAGGTCTGCTCGGTTTTCTGCAGATACTTCACGCCACAATCCTGCATGGAGTGGTTCATGCCTTCACATGGACTCTCACTCCCTATACATTCCAGTCTAGAAAGCAAAGCTTTGACCCATTGAGTTTATTGGCATGGGTATGTTTAGTACATGAATAAGCGTTGTGAGCTGAGGCCTTCTACACTTAAACAAAAATGTATGTAGTAGCCCTGTGGAGGATATTCAGAGAGAATTTGCAGTTACGTGATGAATGCTGTCAGTAGTCTGTTAAATTCTGGTCTCCTGTTCACTGTTGTCATTTCAACAAGCAGGCACCTGACTGATGCTACATTTTCAAGGCACAGAGCAGATCTAGTTCACCATTGCCGGGAGGGAGAAGTCCAGATCCCTCCACTGCTGCCTGCCCGTATGTACCAGCCTGAGCTGGTACAGGCACCTGTCAGATTCAGATTCACCTCACCAACCTGGCAGAAAAAGAATTCAGCTGGGTAAAAAAAAAAAAAAGAAAGAAAAAGCAAAAAGGTAGTTCTCTGTTGTCTTAGTGGTTATGATCAACTGCTCGAAAGCAGAGAGCACAAGAGAGGGGACCTGCCCAAAAGCGGGTCTGGGAAAGGCGGGCAAGGGAGAAGGGAGAAGGGAGTGAAGTCTTCCCTTGTGACAGCAGGGCACCATTAGATGGGGTCAACTGCACCTGAAACAATCCCCTGGTGGGTCCATGAGATGGCTAAACTGATGTAGCAATCTGATGCCATGGACAGAAATAGTTTTACCCCCTCCTTTTACTAGGTCCTGTTGTACATTTTGTTAGTTCAGATCCTCACCTGATCCTTGGAGGCTGCTTCAGCTTACTTAGCTGTCTAAAAGCTCTCTACTTTCTGGCTGGTGCAGTGAATTGGATGGGCTCAATGAGGCTTTGGGCAAGTGCTGTAGTCAGTGAAAGAAGGAGCGAGGCGGTCGGCTGTCTCATGGTACTTCATCACGTAACGCAAAAACCAGCGATTATAAAGCTAGAAGATGGGAAACAGAAAGGCAATCAGAAAATTGGGTCAGTTTTACGATATGAGGGGTGAGTGTCATGGGTGTGTGTGATATTTGGGGCTACTTTTCACTTTATGCTATTTCTTAGTGATTACAGGTCTCTGTTTCACATTTCCAGACTCCCGCAGTAGGGAAGGCATTATGTCTCATTGTCTTTTGCACAGTTAAGGGTACATTAATTTTCAGCTACCTGATAATAATAATGATAATGTAAAATTCTGCAGAGATTTTATGCCTTATTCATTGCTTGACAAATTGTGAAGTGGGAGTCAACTACTGGCGGGGCTGAGAAACCCTAGGACAGCAACAGAGAACCAAAGAAAATTCAGAAGCAGCCTGTATGAACCTGAGAATGAGAATATGTGAAATCAGCTGGCATATTAGATGCATTTCTATTATGTTTATTTCTAAGATATGACTTAATTTCTGATACTGAATTTGGAGGAGGGTGTGTGTGCTAAAAGTGATTCAGGGCTATTCCATCTTAGTTTGGCTGCAGAAGGTGGGTTAAGATCCTGACCACTCTGAACCCTCCTTGCATAGGAAGCCAATCCATCCCAAGTGAGATGGAGAGGATCTTCCTCTAGAGCTCTTTCAAAATGTTTACCCCACTCTTCTGGTGGTACTAGCAACTGATGCATTTAGAAAAACTGGTTTACAAGGGCTTAAGTTGTCGGGGAAAGTAAATGTTAGGAGCGGCACATCTTTTATTTAAATCTGTATAGATTTCTTGTGAGAAACTAATATTTCTATGGCACTCTTCCTCCTGATTTGTTTAGAGATTTTTTGCACACTTAACAAAGGACCTAATAAATAATTATTGTGAAGTTTCAGAGACCTAACAGGTTTTTTGGAATCACATTTACACTGAAATAGAAACTTCACATCTTTTCTCCTCACCCTTTGTAAAGTAGAATTACTTTAAGTAATACGGCAAATTAGGAAAAAACCCTTAAATGACTGGAAAAATCATAGGGGAACTCCGTAGGTTAGAACATGCTGCAATTAACAACCAAACCTGCAACAGGGCTAAACACTGATGATGGCACTTCTGCTGGGGTAATTTCCACTGACAGCCAGGTTCTTAATATAAGCATAATCTAAAAGAAGAACTCTCTTCATGTCTGACATTGCCTCCCTGTATAGGCTTAGCTTGTGCTTATTTTCTAATGAACTGAGGGAAGGCTGCTATGATTATTTTTGTTGTATTTCCAGTGCAAGTGCAGACTAGGTTCAGTTCTGCGTCTGTTGTGGAAACTGGTGGGTATACAAGGAAATGTTTTAAAGTGCACCCAGGCCACTTACAGCCTTAAGGTCTACTGACATTTGATGGCTGTGTCTGTGCTTCAGGTGGGTACACTTAACGTCTGGTGCCAGGGACCTGTCGGAGTACAGCTTGACTCTTTGAGAAAATACTGGGAATGGAAGTAGAGAAAGGGGGCAGTGGGAGAATAGTTTTTTACCAGGTCTCAGTGCAATGCGCAAATGGGATATAGCTACAGTGCAGATTAAAAGACATTATATTGTATATTCATTGTGTCCTCATTTAAGCTTCTTTGAGAGTTTGCTATTAAACCTAAAATCCCCTGTTTTCTGATATTAGTTTAAACTTTAGGGTGAAGTGGAAGCTGCAATTCTGAGTTCCATGCAAGGTGATGAGAGCAGGAGAAAATGTGCTGCAACTGTAGAGGATTTTTTGTTGCTGTTCACTCTCAGCTATTAACTGATCAGCTCAGCACCATGGCCTTGTGCAAAGCAGTGGCATCAACAGCAAGCTATTAGCTCTCAGCACCTTGGGCACAAGAGGAAGGAGAGAAAAATATAGAAAAAACATTTTCAGCAGACCAGGAGATAACAGGCAATCAGACCTGCTATGTGCATCCAGATTTCACTGGAAATCCTCAGTGTTTCACTTGACTTCTGTGTGTAGGGCATGCAGAAACATGAAGCAAATCTCCTGATAAAAAGGCTGAAAATGCTATATATGACATTTTTGTCATAACTAATGGAAAGATAACACCTGAAAAACATTTAATTGAGGTTTCACATTATGATTTCTCTGACGGCAAACCTAGTTTAAGAAGGTCTTAGTCCCTTCTGTTTGCAGCTGCTTTCCTGTCTTCTGCCCCTCATAAATGACTGTGTCCTTTGTTGCGCCAGTGCAACTGTTTATACAGTTTTCTCTCTGAAAAGTATGAGTCATATTATCTAGGGCTCATACCCTCTCCTGTTTTTAATCCTGAATCCTTTTTCACCACTCTGGTTTACAGCAAACCCCCACAACAAAATGAATCCCATGATGAAGGATTGGGTTGCTTGTTACTGCTCGACCTAACTAAACCTACTGCTAAACTAATGAACTTGGTGCTTTGTCTCTGCTTTTGCACTCACGGAGACCAAATAACTGATTCTAGGAGCTAAACCAGCAGGAAAAAATAGCACCCCGAAGAACGAGCTCAAAGCACGTGCTTCCCTGCTGGTTTGGAGCGCTCAGCTGGCCCACGGCAGGGTCAGTGTAGGTGTGAGGGAAGAGGCAGGGGCCAGTGGGTGGCTGAGAGAAGTGAATCCCCTTGTGCCTGATCAGCTTAGCTATAATGTGAAGCAGCTCCCATAGGGAAGAGTCACATAGCAGGTCAGTGAGAAGAACTACCTTGACATGGGTAAGCCAAGGAGTGGATGGGCAAAGTTTGCTGCTGGAAAACAGTACTGTGAGCTACACCTTTGCGTAAAACCAAAATAGGGCACTGCTGTAGGAATCACATGCTGTTCACATGTTTCCGTTGGGTTAAGGTGATCCCTGGCTGCTTCCTTTGCATTCAGCAGCTGCAAGTCCCTGGTCGGGATTCAGGAAAAATTAGATCTCTATTTATGTCCTTGTTTGGAAGGGGTATTTTTTTTCCCCTTTCATCATATCAAAAGCTGTACTAACAGCAATTGGTATTATGTTGTTCCCTAAGAGCCTGATCTTGTTACTGTAATTTACACAAATAATTTAAACTTGTTTAACAAGTCCCAGTGGGAATATCTTCTTAGGAACTACATGGGCAGATAAGTAGCACATTTAGGGATTAAGTACTAAACTTAATGGAAAACAACCCCTTTTTGGGCACTTTCTTTCCTGTGAGGATATGGTGCACACTTTCCTGCACTATATTAGTATATTAGTACAAATCTCTGATTAACTTTACTTTTCTAATGCAGTTCAATGATAAATATTTTTGTGATAAAAATATCTTGTGATACAGGTTGTTCTGACTGCTGCCAAGTTTCTGTTTTAGTTATTTTTTAAAACTTTTTTTTTCTTTTCCATAGTGTAAAGAAGAAAAAAGAAATGGTTTGTAAGGACATAGTTAATAATGTTCTTATGTTTGGCTTTGTTATCTGAAGCATAAGGTGGCACCATTAGCTATTCTAAGCAGATGGAAGAGATAGAAACAGGTGTAACTATTTAGATGCTCATAAACTATAACTGTTTTAAAGAAGTTGGAACCCAAGTAGTTTTACTTTCAGTGGTTTTATCCTGGAAGACTTTTAGTTGCTTGGACTAGCACCACAAAGCTAACTGACTGCTCCTGACATGATACTGTCAAGAGTGTTTATGCTTAATTTCATAAAGATATTTATTTGAGTTTTACTATTTTGGAATGCCCATTACCAAACAGAGCCTTGATCTGAAGGTTTGCTGCATGAATTCACGTGTCCTTGCCAGAGAAACAGAGAATCTGCTCTATTATGATTCCCATATTTCCACTAATTAAAAGTGTGTTCAGTTTGTCTTCCTGCATGTGTATTCAGCTGAGCTCTGTCTCCCAGGCCTCGCTAAAAATTCCATACAAACAACATTAATGATATACATATGCAGTTACAAACAATACATACATCAATTAGTTTTCTTTGTTTTTATTAGTGTGTTAATGGGTATGGAGTAGACAGTCCTTCATGCTCCATTCCAGCTCTTCTTCCTATTATACCAGCATTTGTAAATAAACAGATCTTTGTTCCCCATGGCTCTGGTTATGGTTAAATCTCTCATTCCTTCTAAGCACTGCCTGCTATGAACTGTGGAAGGTATTTTTGCTAAAAAACCTGTGCATTTTTTTGTAGCTATGAGTGGAGTTAAGGCAAAACAGAATCTAGTTCTGAAAACAAGATAAGTGTCCTTTTTGTGTTTCTCACATAGCCAGACCCATGTCATTTCAAAAATACCATGGATCTGTTAACAGTCTTCGCTAATCACCTGTCTCTTCCCTTAAGATAGTGCTTAAATAGAGAGGGTTTCTAACGGAACTGTTCTTTCAGCATAGAAACAAAGGTACAAGGTGACCTATCTTTCTTCTATCCTGTAGATAATATACTCTTTTAAGAGGCATGATCCAAATTAGACTCCTTGATTTTTGCACGCACAGGGACCTGACTTATAACACTGCATCACAAATTACGTTCTCCAGCATTTGATTTTGTTGTACTCCAGAGCCCCCTTTTGTTTCAGAGAATAATATTGTAAAGGAAAGATGGCTTTGTCATAAGGAGAATTATTTCATGTCAAGCCCCAAAATGAATAGTTAAAATTTTCCTGTTTGGTAAAGTGGGTCCTTTTTACTTCCCAGATACCCAGATTTTCTGAACATCCCTTTCACTTTCTTTAAATCTGTAAATCAAATGAGGGTTTCAGTTTAAACCTCATGCACTGTAGTTTTTCTTCTCACTCTACCAAAGGTTTTACTCTTATGTGTTTTTAAGATGCATAAAAACATTTTGTCAATCTCTTAAGAATTCTTTAAGATGTAGCTAAACTAGGTAAACTGACATTTAATCATTTTTTTAGTGTACATTCTGACCTTAACTGTAATGCTTGAAATCAGTTTACAGAGAAAAACTAGCATATATATTTAACTTTAAAACAATAGAGTAAATATAAAGCCTCACCAAAGAGATAACAAATAAATTTATTTCAATAAACAGTAAACTATTCAAGAGATTTCAGCTATTGTGAAACTGAAGAACAGACAAGAGAAATGTATAAAATGACTAAATACCTAGGAAGCCTTCCTAAAGAGGGTTCACATCCTAGCTGAAGGAGGATGAAAACATATGTTGTGAGTAAAATGACTCGGTTTGACTGTACTGGTGTCAAAAGCCTAAAAGCCTCATTATGCATTTTTTCTGAGGATTGCTTTTCTTTGAGGAATTTTCAAGTAGTGTGATTCCAGAACAGCTTTATGCTTTCCTAGATATGATGTTTGCTATTAAAATTGTGTACATGGGAGGCCATGTCTGAGAGCTGCTGTCATATTCCAATATTTCTTTTCTCTAGGCATAAATAAGACATTGTTTTTGATAAAGAAACAATTTCAAAGTTGGACCAATGCAGATGTTTCCACTTGCTTTTGGTTGAGGCTGTTTTTGCAGGACTGGAGTACCTATTCCTAAACAGCTAGTAGAAAAGTGTCTTCCATAACCTCCCTGTGGGCCTTTTGTGGGCACTCTGTTTCCACCAGTCATCATGTGGTACTTGAAAATAAAGCCTAAACTGTAGAACGATGGAAGAACGTAAGACCATGGTCATGCAGTACATGGAAAGGTGATGTTTTCTTCTTCTTTACTGAGTCTGTAACAGATGGCCAGAGACAGATGTCTTTTTATTAATGTATTAAAATATACATGAGATTATATCTGTATTATCTCCCTTTTTTGTCAATGCCTAATTCTTAAATATTCTTTACAATACTCATCTTTATGGCTGCTCTGAGGAGTGGATAGGAAGATCCTTTCTGACTGGAGTATTGCCTGGTAAATAGATTGCATCAGAAAGGGTTTCATAATGACCTTAAAACAAATAACTTAGATGAACAAACTGCCACAGCCCCTGAAAAGATGCTCAGCAGAAACGATCAGCATCTGAAATACAGCTAGAGCTATCTGTTGTTCCATGAATTATGGAGGCGCACGCAGTAGTGGATAGGCATGTGTGTAATGCCCATTTATTCTCCAAGGAGGCCCGGCTGAAACCCTCTGCATGCATTGTACTTTCCTTCTGTTGTGCTGAGTGCCTGCAGGCACAGTAATGCTCTGCTGCTTCTGCCGGCAGGAGCAGTCACCGATGAGTTTCTGCAGCCTCTCTGCAGTGCTACCAGCCTACAGACATAGTTTTAGTTGGACCATTTCAGGCAGACACTGTGAGGCAGCTAGGGAGAAGATTTTATTTAGTCAGCTGCCTAATAATTTTGTGGACCTCAGATCCTAGGGTTCAGGAAAGACTCTTTGGTAACCAAATGGTTGTAATAACCTCAGGGGGCAACAGACATTTGAAAGCCTTAACCATACTTATATTTTTACCATTTGGAAAACAAGCATCCATTTGAAATGTATCATGCTGCACATTATCAAGCAATAGAAATCCTCAGCTGCCTGTGGCTTTCTCATAGCTGCGAAATCTACAGGTGGTTGACTTTTGAAATGATTTCTGAATAGGTTCACATGCTTTGGGTAACAGTGTAGTTTCACTGAAATTTAAACTCCCCTTACAGTGCAATGCCAACTAAATACTAGCAGGCTGCCAGGCTTTTCCCTGGCCTTTACGTGCTAGATGGATTGTTGCTCCTAGACCTATAAAAGCTCTACATTAAAATATGAATTCTATCAATTTACTGTATAACTTAATGCATTATTAGTGATTTTCATTGATCCCATGGAAAAGCAAAGTTTCTGAAGTGAGCTCTGCTGACCTTGCTGGACAGTTATCACTGCTCCTCATCCTGTAGTTGTCCTGTCTCAGTGTGAGAGCACTCTGGATATCTCTTAGCTGGTTCTCAGGATGAATCAGTATGATTTCTAAGGCTGAGCTACATCATTCATATTGAATTACCTGGGAAATTTCAAAGACTTTGGGTAGTCAATCACTTAGCCTTTTGGGACTTGTGAATTGAAAGACTGTCAAGACCACACATGCTGTTTCCTTATGGTTTTGGTTGCTTGGCTATTATAGGGAGTTTACCCTTGGGCCAGTAGGACAGATTTGCCCAGACGACGTTCTGTCACTAGCAACAAAGCCCACTGTATCCCCATGAGCATTAGAAATAATTGATGAGGAAGTTTGACTTTCATCACCTGCTCAGTGTGTGAGCTGGCTCTACTTTCCTTTTGCAGCTTCACAAACCAGATTGGGTTGTCCTTGGGCACAAGATAGAGTGTGACAAAAAAAAGAAATAGGTTGGGTTTTTACAATAATCATGTAAATATGAATAAATAAAACCCCCCAGGATGTCCAATCTGTGAAACACCATGTAACTTATAGCAAAGATCTGAAGCTCATAAACATTTTCCTGACTGTATGCGGTACACAGATGCTAATAACGTATTAGTATGGGTTTCAAGATTGGTGGCTTTTGTTTTCATTTGTCAAACCATTCTGCCATTTGAAGACACTAGCCTCAAGGGTGCTGTGGGACCTTTTGTTGTTTTTATGGGCTATGATCTACTGACTGCGATTTTTTAAATGATCTGTCAGGGTACCCTTAGTCATTAGGTGGTTGCTGTTTGTTGCTGGTTAGACAAATGAAAATATTCATGTGATGACCCTTTTCTCCTTTTAGGTACAAGAGGCAACTGGGGATATCAATGATAATGTTATCAAGAGTAGGAAACCCTGTGACAGAATCCTCTTGAATTGCCATTGCTGCCTGTCAGCAATTTACAGCTGGCACTGTGTGCTGACAGATGTAGTGATTCATTAGTGAAATCATTTAGGGGAGAAGAATTCAGGAACTTTGCAACTGTCATGTGAACATAAATTAAAACTATTTTGTGCTCCTTTTTATGAATGTTGGAAGACAAATTTGTTCGTCATCACACCGTACTTTTGTGGTTTTTTTTTGGCTCATGATCTGACTGTATAAAAATTGAAAACTTGAAGTGATGTAATTTCTGAAGAAATTTTTTTACATTATTAAAAAAATGTAACAGTTATTATTTATAGAAAATAACAAGGGTTAGAAGAATATACATTTCCATGAGTGCCTCCAAGGGAGATATTTAATTTCTTGCTTGTTTGTTGCTATGAAAAATGTCAGGGGAAAAATTGCATTGATATGTAGATGAGGAGCTACAATCTAACCCTGTATGAAAGCTTAGGTAGAGGTAAAATAAGTATATTGGTGATCAGGGCACAACAGTTTTTGCTCCCAGCGTGGACAATTTGAAACTAATGCAGGTCTCAGCTGGTTCAGAGAGCACTCTCATTGACTGAACAGCAGGGAACCAAGCTTGGAGTTTTGCATATTATTCTACTGCTGCATTCTACAAGTCTTGCCATTAATTGGAAGAAAAAATATGGCTTGTTCTCTAAGAGAAGAACAAGTCTTTTTTTAAAATGTCTGCTTTCTCTCAACACAACAATGAATACAGCTCCATCTTCAAAAGTGATTTGATGTATTTGAGAAGATCATATCATTTCCTTCACCTTTTTATACATGTTTTTGATAATGAGTATGAAAGTTTGCTTGTGAATTAGGTAGACATGGATTAGTAAGGACCATTTATGATTTTGGTCCCTTTTCAAGAACTTAAAAAGTCTCTGGGAATACAAAAACCATGACAGATTGCCTGAAAGTTTGCAGTAAACACTGGTTTGAAAAGCTTGTAACAATCTCCATCTGTTCACTGCACACTTGAAAAGGCTCACAGAGCCTATGCAGTGATACAAAGATACCTGTGATGGCAGATCTTTTCTTGGGAGGATTGTTTAATTTCATTTGTGCTGTTTGGGGACAGGAAACTTCCTAAATACTTACCAAAAGGCTTTTTGTTTTGTTTTCAGTGACGATAGTCATTCAAGTGGTTTTCATTCCAGGGTCTTTTTTATCCTGATACATATGGTAACTTATCTCTTCTCAAAAGTTCAGTACCACCAAGTAAATGAGGAATTTTCAAGCATTAAGTGTATCACCTTTTTGAACTAGTTTCTGACAAAAGTGATTCACATAAGGCTGTGATCCTATAAATACATGCATTCTGGACTTCAGTCACAGTGCTGTATACAGGGCAATGCTTGCAAATGTAAGTCCTGGGACCATCAGGACCTTATTTACTAAATCAAAATAATAGCTAACACAAAACAGAAGGATTTTCAAATCATTGACTGGGATGTAATTTATACATAGGAGAATTTTTATTGATCTCATTAGTTATTGTTAACCTGGATTGTATCTGCCTTGTACAACGTTTTCCCCTCTTGTGTTTACTAATAACTTTTTAGAGGGATAGACATTACAAAGTTTGTTTTGTGACACTTCTGTTTCATTTACTGGATAAATGACAGAAAATGATAACGATATGCTTTTATGTGAATTTGCTTTAATTCTTAAAGTTTTTTGAGGAATATATTCGGACATAGATTCTCACAAATGAAACTACTTAGGAATAATGTAATATCAATTACAATTCTTTGTATCATAACAGAAACGTTAAACACACTAGAAATTACCTCTATGTTGGCATTACAGTTTCGTATTTTTGTAATGATTAAACATTCAGATAGCAGATATTGTAACAACACAATCGGTAGCTTTCTGATAGCTTGTTTTTGTGATAGCCAAATGACTTTCTGTTTGACATCAAGAAAAAAATTTGTTTTTTTCTATTACCTTACACATGCTTTACCGCAATAAAAATGCCTGGCTTTCAGCAGGGAGGAACTTCAATTAGATTTAAAATGCAACAGGCTATTCAGTTTACAAATGGTAAACTGCTGACAACGTGAGAACCAGTTTGATTTTTTGTGTGACAGTATCTATATAATTTCATAGAAGGCAAAATCCTACAAAAAAAAATCTACAAAATCTACTCCAGGAAAATTGTCATTCTCCTTGATAGTACATGTACCCACCTAAAAGCTGAGGGGTTTTCATGAGTCAGTGCTGATGGACTTGTTTACTTTATCATGTGTTACAGGACATGTCTATCATCTCCTGATGACTAAGCCCCTGCCCTGAGCTTTGGGGCCTGTCTGACTTGGAAATTGTAGATGCTGGAAGACAGTACTCAACTGTCCTAAGAAGATGTTAGTCAGCTGCAGGCTAAGTTACCTACTCAGTCACTTAGATGGCTTCTGCTATCACTTTAGACACCTAGATGCTGTGATCTAAATGTGAGTAAATCATCATGGGATTTCTATAAGGTGCTTGAAGAGAAGTAGATCAAAGGAACCATTCTGAGGAGGGATCTTAGATGACTGTTTCAGAATGAGATGGATTTCGTTCTTCAACAAATGAGGTATCTGTTGATTCACTCTCTTTGGAAAGAGTCTGAGGCAACAGGGTTGGATTTCGCTTTCTAATGAATCTTACCTGAAGTACTCTGATTGGATAGACAATTCCAGTGATGTAGTATACAAAAAAGTATTGCCATTTCAGGAAAATTAATTTGTAAATTTTGAGCTATTCAGCATTCAAATATGTGGAAACACCTGTTTCAGTTTGCATATATCATTAGTACATTTTAATGAACAGTGGATTGAATAATGGTTTTCTGATGTAGGTGCTAAGGATTAATTTTAAGGATTTTTCTATCTAACGTAGCTCCTACTTTGTCATATTTTAAAAATACTACTGTTCAGAGGAGAAATCCTGTTTGTTCATTCAAGCAATAGGTTCTGTGATTCTGTGAAGCAATAGGTAGCTTCTTCTTGGAGAGGTAGTTGAGACACTGGAAAAGAATAGTGCTTGAGTGGTGTATAATTCCATCAAAACCACAAATCTCCTGCTTCAAAATATTTTATTCACCTTGCTGCATCTTCTCTTTGAGCCTTCATCTGCATTTAAGTGATATTTCCTTAAGCTTATGCAAAGCTTCTGCAAAGTGGTTTTGTGGCAGCTGTTTGGGGGAAAGATTTTGTTCCCTGTAGAGTGAATCAGGCTGTTTCAAAAATTTAGACCAGGTTTCATTCTGAATAGTAACACTAAGATTATAATCTCCTGGTTTCAAATTTTTTTAATTAAGAAAGGTAAAAAGACATTGTTGTGACAATTTAAGAAATTTCTTTGGGATGGCTTAGGTAAACATCTTCCTCAAATGAGACATGCATAACTAAACTTATATTTTTGTATCAGAAAGGATTAGCTGACTTTTTGAGGTCCTGTTTAGTCCTATGGGTTTATGACAACTCAGTTTCTATTAGCTTTAAGTTAGGTTACTGTTTAAACAGCCATAACCCAGAGTTTTCATCATGGCTACCTGAGTTCCACACAGATGTTTGAAATTACTTGATTATTTATTATATACAGCTCCATACAGATGGCATAAGTATATAAATACATAAACTTCAGAAGCAGGAAAAAAAATTGGAAATGTGTTGTTTTGCTAAAATAATGAGTTAGGTGTATAATATGCACTGAGTATCCTCTAACACAACTTTTCTTAGAAGCATTTCCTCTTCAGTTGTGATCTCATAATCCCCTTTCAAAAACCAAAATACTTCTAATGGAACCTGCCTGTTAAGAAAGGTCTGAAAGAATTAAAAGTACATACAATGAACACTGGCTAAAAATGAACTCATAATATGCGGAGATCCTTAGGTGTGGAAAAATCTGGAGTTATAATCTATTCATGTACAGAAACTATACTGAAAACACAGACTGGGAAACATTAGTCCCTTGCTACACCCCACATCTTTACAGATGATCCATAACCTTTATGGAACAACAGCACAAAATGCAAGACAAATATTTGTCAGTGTGAATGAAAGATTGCAGAAGTCAATGAAGTATTTGAGCTCAACTTTGATTTTTTTTTCATTAGTGAGGGAGGAAAAGCTATTCCAGACAAGCAGTTCTCGAAAGATATTTGATACTGCTGCAACCTCAGCCAGATACGCTAATGTAATGCTCTGTAACAACTCAAGCCATTTCTTCTACAGATGATTGCCTAGAATGGTTTATTTAAACTTGAAACCTGAAGAGAGTTCTGACTCCATAGACATTACCTGTATCTTTGTGCCCTACATGCACCATGTAGTCAAAGATTGCTAAGATTATTAAGCACCAAATTCATCCCTTGGGGTAGAGTGATTAATTTGCCTTCTAAAATGTGCTAGCCTGGAATCTTAAAATATACATTCACCCCTTTATGTATTCTTAGTGGCCACATGTGTTGAATTCTTGCTCTGCATAAAATTAAGTTCCTCTGATTTAATTGTTTTGAATGACTAAAACTTTATTCTAAACTCTTTTTTCACCCAGCATTACATGCGTGCCTCCTTTTTTTTCACCATCACTCCTGCTAAATTTACAAAAAAAAAAAAAAAAAGGAAAACAAAAGAAAGCCATTTGGTAACTTCTTGAGTGAAATAGTAATTTTTTTGCCTAGATTGAGACTGCTGTAAGCAATCTGCTTTGATTATTGGAAATATCAAATTGCTCTATAAAAATACAAAACTTGGGGCTTTTGTTAATCCATATTTAAATTACAAGTGTATTCTACCACCCATGTTTTACAGACATTCAACATTTTGCCAACAGTGTATTAGATCCATATTTTCATCTATAAAACAAATGCCATTTTACTTGTTATTACAGTAGATGCTTTTTTTGGACCTGACTTTTTTTTATCCTATAAGCTCCACCCCCAAATAGCTTAAATCTTTACCCAAGAGATTCTCTTCCCATGAATAAAATTGCAGTTTTCATTTTTAAAATTTGTATAGGCATTTCTGTATTATTTAAAATCCCAATAAGACTTGTCTTAGTCCAGTAAATGCAACTGCATTTTCCTTATTTTTCCTTGGTTCAGAAAAAATGATGGAAATTTTCCATTACTATCAAAAACCTTCATAAGCTGCTTAAATTAACTCTGTCTTTTTTTTTTTTTCTGGAAGACTTTATTATTTTTAATCTCTGAAATGGTAAAGATGGAGAAAAAGAAAATAGTATGGTGTAAAATTTAAATGAAGTTTAATCTAGGAAATCTGTTCTCAAGAGCAGCTGACCCAAAACACTAATTACGTATATCATACATGCAGTGAAAAGAAAGCAGGAGACCCCCCTCTAAGACTTCCAGCTAATTATTGTTGTAGAAGTTCAGACAGTTACCGTAAATCTGAATGTCATAACATTACAACAGAGGTAGCAGACAAGAGTTTGAAATGTATTTCTTTGTTGGTGTTCCTAGGACAGAATTTTGAAACAGGCAGTGATGCTTCCTACCACAGTAGTGTCACTGTGAAAAATAAGAATTGATCATGATCTAATACAACCATGTCACTCAGAAAAGAGAGTGAACAGCTGTTGCGTTCAGTGAGTTTATTACAAAAGCATTTTTTATTTCCCCCGGAGTTTGACAGGGAGAATAAAGTAGGTGAAACAAATGAAATGTTTGATCTTAGGCTTAACCTTATCTGCTGCTGAAAAAATCTGAAAAGAGAAAGATGTATCTAGTTATAAGCAGAAATCACTTTAGCACCAGCAGTGTGTTTACTGCTCAGTTTATGTCAGAGCATTTTAGCTGAACAAGGTTGCAGCTTTTGTCCTTGCAGTACATTTAGGTTTCTAATTCTCTCAGGTGTGATTAATTCTTGCTTAGGGAGTCTATGCCCAAATGTTTCTCTTTAGTGTAGCCCGTCTACTTGTAACCCCCCAGTTCTTCCCAGCCCATAGACCCAGCAACCAGAAAACTGCTTAATAATTTGCAGTTCTGGGTAATATGACTGTGAAGAATAATCTGAAATTTTTATTTTACATTAATGAGCAGAAAGAATTGTAGACCTCTTGACATTCATGTAGCTAAACCACTTCAACTCCAACCTCTCTACCCTGCTATTGAATGAAGATGTGAATGATAATGTGGTTTATTTGCATGATTCCCTGTTTGATAAACTTTCATTATCTAAACTGCCTAAGAGTAATGAAGGTGGTGTATACCTTATCGTAGTATGAGGTATATATCATGTGTATATATCGTAGTATGTGCACTAGATATATGTGTTGTACATCTACCACAGTTAAAAGACTAAGTTCATCCAAACATTTGGGGTGTGATTTGGAAGTGAATTTGAAGACTTTTTCTGAGAATTTAGAGAGCACATGACTGCACCCATATATTTACTGTTGGAATAAGGAAGTCCAGACCTCTTTGGACTATTTCAAAATGCAGAGTTAACAAGGATGTTCATACTGATGCCAGTATCAATATCTGGGAGGTTTGCATTAGCATTAACATGTGGGTTTATTTAAAATAGAGTTAGTGATGGTGAATGCAGTGAAGATGTCTAAATACTGCTATGCATAATATTGGTTATGCTGTGTTTTTTTGTAGTAGAATCCAACCGAGAAGATCATGTGCAATTTTCATGTTAATTTTTAATTTTAGAAACTTTTTATATTCCAGGGAAATTAGCATACAAACAAGATGGGACAAGAACAGGGGAAAGAAGTCCTAAAGAAAAAGAATATATTGTAAGACTCTTCTGGGAACTCTATCCATATATGTTAATCCTGATCCAAAAGACTGGTATGCAACTTTTGAACAACAACTTCCAGTATTTCCATGTTTTTTTCCTGATATGTACAAACTGTACATTGGACATACCAGTCTCATTTTGAACCATTGCCAAGACTTCTCAGAAGAGAAAGCCTTCAATGTGTGAGCTGAAACAAGGGCAACAGTAACCAAATCACTCTGTAATAAAATTTGCCTCATTGCTTTTAAGAACTAGCAGATGGTTTCAACTTTATCTCCCATTGGAGACAAGCTGATTGAATTCACTCCTTGGTTAATGGCTGCTATTTGTGCAAATGAAGATAAAGGAACTGAGCTAAAGACTGGCTATTCCTCCCTAGCCAAGTAGCAGAAAAGGTTCTGCATGTGTGACCAATAGTCTCATTTGTAAAAGCTGCTTTTTTCATACCATTGATGACTGGCAGTAGGTGATGCCTTCTTACCATGTGCAAGTAGGAGAGTACAATGGTTTCCTAGCTCACCGATTACAGTCAAATTCAGCCATATATATGTCTGATGAAAAAGAAAATATTTAACACCAAATTCATCAAGACCTCTTGGTCCCTATCTCTAATACAGGCACCTAAGAGACTGCTGAAATAAATCATTCAAACAGGAATTAGTTTCTGAAACAATCCTATGGATGCAAATCTTACTATAGAAACCAAATATACTGGCGCTATGGTGTACAGAAGGGTTGGTTAAACTGTCCGGGTGCCAGCAGGAATACCCAGGGAAACTGCTCACTGTGGGTTGCGTTCTATCACTCAAAATACAGACAGGCAAGGTTTGAGAAGTTTTAGGTGATCTGTCGCTGGAGTATTTGTACCGGGAAATAGGCTACAGATTTCTTCTCATTGTTGCCAACAGCTTATTCACGGCATGAGGACTGAATTGTCAGACTTACATATAGTCTATTCAAGAAGAGATTTTGGTTTGAGGCTGACCCAAGATTCTCTGGTGGTTTAAAAGTGCTGAACTGTCACTGAAAACACTTTGCTGCTACAACATCCTGAGCTGTGAGATTGTAGCTTTCCTGGAAAGCAGAGATCCCAGCTTTTGCCCTGCCCAACCAGCACGGTTGGTGGCTAGCGCAGGGCTGGGATTTGTGAATCTCCCCAGCTGCTGGATGGCCTTCCCAGCTGATGACCCTGGTGTTAGGCCTCAACCCTCTTTTTGCTTAGAATTTTACAACTTTTTATTTCATTTTGAATGAAAATATCAGGGTGCCTATGTGAAACTGGACTTTGGTCTGTAGCTGGGGAGGCCACCTAGAGTTTGTGGGGACCTCAGCTCTTCTTGCAGACAGTATTCCCACCAGCATGACAAGAAGGGGACTATCTCCAGAAAGATCCTAGACTTCCTCACTCTAGGACTTGCCCACAGCATATCTACTGGTAAAGCAGAGACAAGACACAAGGTCACAACGGCGTTATGATTCAGCTACAATAGCAGACAATTGACACAGAGAAACACTTTCATTTATACCACTGATCACACAGAAGCACACAGTATGTTAGTAGAAAGGACAAAGAGAGAGAAGACAGTTTTCATTACTTACATTTTATAAATGTGTATGTATGTGCTCCCATGCATAAAAGCAATTAGCTCTCCTAAGTAAACCCAATTCAGATAAACAACATCATGGTCAAATGAAATAAGAACATATTTTTAATTGTTATTTGTACAGTACTCTCACTGTGTGAAGCACAGCATGGCACAACACTTTTCATCGGCATACCTTCAAGACCTATACAGAATCTGGGCAATATAAATGCTTAAAATCACCCTGTCATTTTGCATGGGTGGAAATGGGAGTATGAACCACAGTTAAACGCTGGCAAGTTTAGACAGTTAGTCTTGCCAGAGGTCTGGGCTTGATCCAGATGTTTTGGAATTTAGATCAGATGTCCTCAAAAGAGTGCAGACTGGTCTAGTGAAGGTTCTGGTTGCAGGACACACGTACATACATGGTGCAGGATATGTATCAAGAGGAACCAGGATTAACAGTTGTCTACATCCAGATAGGTCTGGCAAGTTTATGAATGGTACATCTATGGTTAAGGCTGGAGTGCTGCTGATTTTGCTTCAATTATGTCTCAGACAGTCTATTCCAGGTTAGAAATTAGGGACACTCAAAATGTGTCCATGTACGTGGGCATCATCTCTGCCTTTGCTTCCAGGGAAAGAGAATATTACCCAAGCTAGGGGGTTGTTCTCACACAGCTGTGAGACTGATGGGCAGGAGCTGGCTCCCATATCTTCAGTCTCCAGGAGCACAGTCCAGAGAAATTTGTACCTGTTCTGTACATTTGGTAGTCTTAATGAGGAAGTCTCTTTGTAGTGAATAAAATTGTTGTGTCCTTTGCAAGTGAATGTGGTGTTGTATTTTCTCTTTAATTGCTGGTGCCCTAGTATGCCATTATGAAAATGAATTGTTACAAGCATACGTGCATTAACCAGGAAATAGAAATGGTGTAGGAAGAAATCAGGAATGTGCAAAAATGGCGTATCTGCAGGAGAACACTGTTAAAATATATTTTTAGGGAGAGGGAGTTGTCAGTTGGGTGGCTATTTAATCTTTTACCCTCAAGCAGAAGCCATTGTGAGACATACAACATTCAGACTGTCTTCAGGTGCTTTCAAAGCAATGTCATTCTTTAAAGGGGCAAACAAGGGGGAGGGACACTGGGAGACACAAAGCCGATCAAAGGTGGAATAATGAAAGGAGAAATGTTTGAAAAACTGTAAAATATTCACAGCCACAAAGAGGTTGAACAACTGCCAAACTGATCCAAGGAAAGGCATCTAATCCTATTAATCTTTTGCTTCATCAGGGGAAAATGCTGGACAAGTAGTAACATTTTCTGTGTAGTAGAACACGACAAGCACTTCAGTCAGAGCTCTGCTCCAGGCTACATGCTGAATGGTGACCTGCTGAAATTATTTAGACTAAGAACCATGACAAGAATTTCACACTTTGTCTGTCTAGGAAAACAGCTTTATCACACACACGATCTAAAATGTGCTAAGTATTTATTTTTTGTACATGGTCTTATTTTTTTCAAGATTTATGTGTTTTTCTCCACCACATGTTACTTTTGGAAATGTGAATCGGTGTTTATGCTCCTGACAGAAAATATCCATATTTTTACCTGTTTCTATCCTTTCTCCTTCTTAGAAGAATTTATATGGCAAAATCACTCAGACTGAGTTTTTGTGCTGTTGGCAGATATGGCTTTAACTTTTAACAAAAAAGCAGTGTGGTTTTTCTTTTTCGTCATACCATCAGAAAGATGCTAGGCTAAGGGATCTAAGCAGATACTCAGCTTTGTGATATATAGTGTAACAATATAGATAGTCCAATGTTGCTTCTGTTAAGGGGAGGAGATTACAGTTTTGCATTGCTATGCTTTAAAGATTCTCTAGGGTTTCTAACACACCCAACAGGATTGTTCCCACGTATGCTGAAGGCAGAATGTTAAACTTTTGAGTATGCTTTAAAATCACAACACCTCAGTGGACATGGATGCCCAGAGCAGAGGCAGCTTAGCAGCCTCTGGCCAAAGCCCATGACTGGCAGTGATTGGGCAAAACTAACTAGTCCAGAAGATGGCTGGAAAACAGAGGATGGTGGATGGCTTGAAAATTTATGCGTCATGCTTTTTTTTTAGAGTGCACCATAATTTATCAGCCCTTTGGGATAGTAAGACAAAAGATGCAGAAGCCATGTTAAAGATTTCTATAAGCAGTTCTGTTTCTCTCAAGCCAATAAACACAAAACTTACACATCCTGTGCATTATGCTTTATTGCCTAGAACGCAAAGGCCACAGTGGGATTTCATAATAAGGATTTAACCTATAAAATTCAATACAAATATAATAGGTATCAGTAGAAATTCCTTTAAAATTTCATCCACTTTAATAGTGAATTATCTCTTCCGTATGTATTTTTAAAAGGTCTGTAGTACCCTATAGCAAGCATGACATCTTTACTGAAATTGAACAAGTCCAAAATATGGTAGAAATGGTGTAGTTCTAATGTTTTTTCCTGAAGAACTACCTACCTGGAAATGGTAAGTCACTGTGGCAGGCTGCTATACTGCTCTTGATCTCATCTTTGAGAGACAGACATTCAGGGTAGTGTAGTTTACAGGAAGAACAAATACTTGATGCAATAGAGAAGAGGCCAGAGGGCTGTCTGTTAAGAAAGCAGGGAGCTCATCACCTAAAATGGCGTGGACTACAATGGACATACTACAGAGGAGTGGAGGAAGGATGTGGGGAGCATTGTCTACTCTAGTAAGATGAACATAATGAAAAGGGGAGTTACTCTAGCATCTTTAGGAGAGGGAACTTGAGAAGAAAGTATGTTGAAACAGGTATCTCAGAAGGAGAAAGATCAAATGCAATCAGAACCTTAAATCACAAATGGCTCATTAAATATTATTAAAGGCTTTTTATTCACATCTTATTTTCTCTGAAATTTTAGGATCCAAAGAACTAGAAAAGCAGTTGCATACTCAGTTGGACTTATCATTACTGTATCGCATGCCTTAAGAAGTTAAAGTGAAATTGTGTGGAGATAAGTGAAGTAATGGCAATTGTAATTACTTGATTGTACCCTTTCCTTCCAGTGTCAAGACAACTAGCTACATCCACAAAGTGAGGAAGCTCTGATAGACCCTTGAGAAAGGGTTAGTTTAGGAATGAGGATAGAGTGGTTTTAGGGTACATCTGCATTAGCATTTTAGTCTGGATCAGGCTAGTCTGCTTCTGAATTGGATTCCCTAGTCGTTCCCACAATCTGTGCTCTCTTTCACATGATAAACCAGTTTTGGAGCATGCTATGTGAATACTTTATGACACTAAATCAAAAGGTGGGCTCCAGGATCTCTCGTAGTGCACTCCAAATGCTAGTCATTGCCAGTCAACAGGTCCAGAGTGAAACCGATTGGAATAAAGGGCCCCAAAACACACAAGATGTGACCACTGGTTCTCAGGGCTAAATATTTTGCTCTACAGATCAGTTCCTACTGTGATGCTCTTGGTAATGAAGACATAGCCAAAGAGTAATTTAATGGGAGAAAGAGAAACTACAGAGCTCCTTCTACTCTGTAAAGAATGTGTTCTGTTTTTTTTTTTTAATTTTGCTGGAAGTATAAATTGTGCAAACTGAAGTTCCTCAATAGGAAGAAGAAAATGAACCTGTAGAAAAGTGTGGGTTAAGTACTAAAGAAAAATGTGTAGACCTGCTTGCATGAAGAAATTCTCACGAGTCAATGCTGCTGTATTAATTTTCTATATAGCACTGGCACACACTTTACTACTGCACATAAAAATAACGGGTGAAGCCAATTTACAATTTTCAGAATCTCATTTGATAATCAATTTGAAATAATTCTTACTGGCCTTGCAGACTTCATTTTAGGAATGTGGTTTTGCATGTACTTTCCTTCCCTCCAGAGTGAATTGTTTATTAAAGTTTGTAAATGGATTCTACTGCAACATTTATTTTGATAAATACGCATCTTGAAAAGTGTGAGTGTTAAACATAGGCTTGATCTCGCAATCCTTTACTGTGAAAATTTATTCCACAGAGCACTGAAGTGTTGTAGTAGAAAGCTATCTGATAAAATAAACAAAGAAATTGAAATTTTGGCTTAAACTACTTTTTAAAGAAATAAGTTACCCTAAGGCTGATGTTCGAAGTAGCTGCTGTTATTTGTTGTGTGTAGTAGATATTTTCTTATTGAAAGTCTAAATTTATTTAAGCTAAAGTTGGGAGTTGATTTTCTTGGTACAGTTACAGATACGAATAAAAAAAAAAAGATTAATCGTTATTACCTAAATTTTACAATTTGGTGCTTCACAGAGAGCAAGTAAAGGAGAATACTATATGTAATTTTATTCTGTATAATATCGAATGTCTTAGTTCTGTGTAGATCTGCCTAGAAATGAAATTAAAATGGTTTATTTTATAGTGTCTAATCCTGGACTGGACATGAATTATAGTTTTAAAGAAAGGTTTGAAATATCTCTGATAATTAAAGCATTGTCTTTAGCACAGGTGAATGCTTTGATTCTGCATTTATCATCTCACTTGAAAAATTTCCAGCTAAAGAGATATGGATACTGTTATGGGGCAGATATAACCTTTTTCTCTGCTTAACTGAGATAAGAAACACCCACTGGTGATGCAACATCACACCTAAAGAAAGGCTTTTTTGCTAGCATTCTTCCACTACGTTAGTATTCTAGTATTTTTCACATTTCAACATGTGGTTGAATTAATTTTGCTTGCTGAAGTCAAGGGAAAGTGAACAAGAAAAATAATCTTGAGCAGATTCATTTAGAATTTTAAAGCAATATGTCTGATCACATGTGCTTTATGTGACCATACTAGGAAATGCTGCGTTCTTTGCCAAAACAGCTATGCTTGAGGAAATTACATTGAGTATTTGTGGAAGGTAGAATTTCTTACTGGTGATCAGTTAATAGCTGCATTTCCGTGATTCTGGAGTTTCAAGTGTTTCCTGAACAGGCCAGTTTAAGTAGCTTGATATCATTAAATATAGATATTAACTTTAAGATTTAACCTTGACCCATTTAATAGGGGAAGATATATTATGCCATAGCTGTAATACAGAGATGGACGCTTTATGTAGGTAACCTGATGCTATTAATGCTAAGAGATTTTTGCAGCTTTTACAAAAGGTGATATTTTATTTATTTGCTTTAGTCTAGAGCTAATACCCAGGGTACCATCTGTGACCACAGATCTGGAGGAAGCAAGGATAGGCTCCATGTGCTAGCCACCTTGCTCAGATCTCTTGGCCTGTTTGATGCACCCTTTTCCTGGAAATTTCCCAGGGAAGTGAGTTGGTCCTGCACACTGAATCATGGAATTCTGTTCATGGTGCTGAAGGTTCATAGTTTGCTTCCTGTTTGAGGGTAAACAGGGAAGAAATGAATGAAATGAAAACTTGAATTAAGACTACAGTGAAATAGTGCTAACTTCCCTCCTGGTCTGCTATATATAAAGAGTACATGCATGTAAATTTTATGCATTGGGTGTGGGAATGTGTGCAGGAGGAGGGAAATATCTGTAATTCTGCAGTGGTCTACCTCTCTAATTGCATATATATCTTCATCAATAGATCTGAAAGTACGACCTTAACCTTTTGCCTGTACACATGCTAAGTTTGTGTGCCTATAATCTGATGTAAAATTTGATTTGTGCAGTTTTTAAACGAACTAGAAGCAGACAGACCAGAGAAAGGACCATGGGAAACACAGGCAGGAGTGAGTAGGGTAGACTGTTCCCTCTCATGCTCTTGGAATCTCATCTTTGCAGGAGAGATACAAAAAAGAAAGTACATTTTCACTATTCAGTGACCCTTTCAGTTTATTCTATCATATATTGCCTAAAACAAATCTTTGTATGGAGTTATGGCTGCCCTTACTGTAGATTTACCATATCTGGCATTTTGCAAAAAAAAAAGAGAGGCTAAAATGCAGCTAAAGAAAACAAAGAGAAAAAAGTTTACTTTTAAACTAGTGGCTAAATATTAAAGATGCTGGAAAGAAAGAAGGCCTTTTAATTTGTACTATGTTTCATTTATTGTCCCTTTTGTGTAATATTTGGTTCACTGTTTATCAATGAAGATGAAATATGTATATATTTCTCATATGTATATTTCACATATAGCACAGCATGTTGTTTCTGATCTTGTAATTTAAAGGTAGAAATGGTCTTAATAGATCACAAAATCACAGAATGGTAGGGGTTGGAAGGGACCTCTTGAGATCATCTTGTCCAACCCCACTGCTTGAGCAGGCACACCCAGAGCAGGGGGCACAGGAACGTGTCCAGGCGGGTTTTGAATGTCTCCAGGGAAGGAGACGCCACAGCCTCTCTGGGCAGCCTGTTCCAGTACTCTGTCCACCTCAAAGGAAAGAAGGTTTTTCTCATATTCAGGTGAAACTTCCTGTGTTCCAATTTGTGCCTGTTGCCCCTTGTTCTGTCATTTGGCACCACTGAAAAGAGTCTGGGCACATCCTCTTGACACCCACCCTTCAGATATTTATCAGCACTGATAAGATCCCCTCTCAGTCTTCTCCAGGCTAAACAACCCCGGGTCTCTCAGCCTTTCCTTATCAGAGAAATGCTCCAGTCCCCTGATCATCTTGGTGGCTCTCACCTGAACCCTCTGCAGCAGTTCCCTGCCTTTCTTGAACTGGGGAGGGCGGAACTGGACACAGTACTCTAGATGTGGCCTCACTAGGGAGGAGTAGAGGGGGAGAATAACCTCCCTCGACCTGTTGGTCACAGTCCTTTTTATGAAGCCCAGGATACTGTTGGCCTTCTTGGCCACAAGGGCACATTGCTGGCTCAGGGTCAGCTTGCTGTCCACTAGCACTTCCAGGTCCTTCTCAGCAGAGCCACTTTCCAGCAGGTCAACCCCCAGCCTGTACTGGTGCATGGGGTTATTCCTCCCGAGGTGCAGGACACTACACTTGCTTCTGTTGAATTTCATGAGGTTCCCCTTGGCCCAGCTCTCCAGCCTGTCCAGGTCTCGTTGGATGGCAGCGCAGCCTTCTGGTGTATCAGCCGCTCCTCCCAGCTTGGTGTCATTGGCAAACTTGCTGAGCAGACACTCTGTCCCTTCATCCAGGTCATTGATGAATATGTTGAACAGGACAGGACCCAGCACAGACCCCTGGGGAACCCCACTAGTGACAGGCCTCTAACCAGACTCTGCACCATTGATCACGACCCTCTGAGCTCTGTTGTTGAGCCAGTTCTCTATCTACCTCACTGTCCACTCATCCAACCCACACTTCCTTAGCTTGTCTGTAAGGATATTACGGGAGACAGTGTTGAATGTCTTACTGAAGTCAAGATAGACAATAGCCACTGCTCTCCCTTCTTCTACCCAGCCAGTCACGCCATCATAGAAGGCTATCAGGTTGGTCAGGCATGATCTTCCCTTGGTGAATCCATGTTGACTACTTCTGATAACCTTCTTTTCCTCTACATGCCTGGAGATGACCTCCAGAATCTATAGTTCTTTCACCTTTCCAGGGACAGAGGAGAGGCTGACTGGCCTATAGTTTCCCAGGTCCTCCTTCTTGCCCTTTTTGAAGACTGGAGTGACATTGGCTACCCTCCAGTCCTTGGGCAGCTCTCCTGTCCTCCATGACCATTCAAAGATGATGGATAGTGGCTTAGCAACAGCATCCTCTGTGGAATATCTGGAAAGCCAAGGACATGTAGTGAACAATCCAGGCTCAGACTGTGTGGACTTAATCTGCCTGTGAACAAGAAGGCCTCAAGGATGTCGCAAGTTAAAACCAATGTATGTAGCTATTACTAACAAATGTGATTTTGTATTTACCAAGACTTACAATGTGGCATTGTACAAACCTACTGTGGGGATGTGCAGGATGGCATTACGTCTTCCTAATAAATTGCAAATTCCAAGGTTGGCCACAGGTGCTACTCTGTCAATAGGGGCCGCATCCCGTATCACCAGCGGGAGTGTCTCGTTACAGTTTAGCAAAACCAGGACAATCCACATTCAGGAGTTGCTGATGCTGAAAGCCCAAGGATATACTGACCAATTAACAATAGGCTTACAATAGGCTTGTGTGTAATAAGGTGATTACAGAGCTATATTAACTGTGCTGTGTCTGTAATAAACTGGCATTTGCTTGATCATATTGGTCGTGTGTGGTGTCTGTGACTTCCGCGGCAGCAATCCTCCAGCTCCCTCAGCACTCGTGGGTTCATCCCATTGAGGCCCATGGATTTGTGAGGATCCAGTTTGCCTAAATGATCTCTAACCCAATCCCCCTCAGCCAAGGGGAATTCTTCCTTTCTCCCGATTTTCTTTCTTTCTTTCCTTTAGGGGCTGGGATGCCTGAGGACCAGCCTTAGCAGTAAAGAGCAGTAAGGGCTGAAGCAAAGAAGGCATTCAGTAACTCTGCCTTCTCTGCATCCTGCGTCATCAGAGCACCCACCTGGTTCAGCAGTGGGCTCACAGTTTCCCCAGTCTTTTACTACTGATGCATTTGAAGAAGCCCTTCTTGTTATCTTTGACATGCCTTGCCAGATTTAATTCCAAGTGGGCCTTGGCCTTATTCGTCGCATCTCTGCACACCCTGACAACATTCCTATATTCCTCCCAAGTGGCCAGTCCCTTTTTCCACATACTGCAAACCTCCTTCTTTCATTTGAGTTTTTTCTAGAAGCTCTTTGCTCATCCATGTGGGTCTCCTGGCTCCTTTGCTTGACTTTTTCGTTACAGGGATGCACTGATCTTGAGCTTGGAGGAAGTGGTACTTGATAAGATGTTTGATCCTTATTTATAGTCTTTCTCTGACAGGAGTTGTTGCACTCTTCTGAAAAAGGTGTCAAATTCTCATTAAATGCTCACAGTGCTGTTTTCCTTTGTGCTACCTGCATACCATGTGGTTTAAGGTAATGATCTCTGTTTTTAAGCCACATGTAATACTGAAGTTGCACATTGCATCACTAGGCCAGCACATTGTCCCAGTGAGTGTCCAGTGCCAGATCTTCCAGAAAAAGGTGTAAGAAAACCAGCAGTGGACAGCTATTAATTGTCATGACCACAGAGGATGCTTCTTTCCTCTCAGGCAGCTAGTTAGTAGCTGCATTACTGCAGAAGGGTCAAGATTTAGGCCCCCTGTAAGTTTTAATCCTTTCTAATATAAAGACACATTTTGAAAAAGTGGGAATTGAAACGTAGTATTCCAGTTTTATTCTGGAAAATAAACTTAGGTTTTCATTTAAAATGTATTCATGAAAAATTACAGTAAACAGGTAATTACACTATGTGCATTTGCTCTCATTAGTTGGGTGGAGAGGCTGAGCTTTTTAAAAATTACATTAGCTACCATATGAGATTCGGAAAAACATCATTCTGTGAAATGGGACAGGTGATAGGTGAATTACTGGTAGGATGTATATGGTAGTCCCTAGACAGGAAGATAATTTTAAAAGATCCTACTCTTTTACAAGCAAAAGATGGAGAGAGTAATAAAGCTTGCTTTGATGTTACAACAGTTTTGTCATTGGTTTGTTATTTTTCAGTCAGAGCTATTGCAGGGAACTGTAATGCAGCATTGCTTTACACAGCAGTTTTTGTCTGCAGAATCACTTACATCTCTTGTTGGAGTACAAGGTTGCTATCTAATTCAGGTCCATGAATCATCAGCTCAAGGTCGCTTACTTTCCTGGGGTCTAGCCTTCATTGCATCTTTCTTTTCTACTTTTCTAAATCTCTTTGTAAGCACCATTTAACAACATTTTCAAAAGCAGAACCCAACTACTAAACTGTTAAATACAGAACATGGTAGAGAACTGCTTTGGGTTGAAATCAAAGTCTATAAATTCACTAGGCAAACTTAGCTTTTCTTTAGTCCTTTGGTAAGATGCTGATGGTCTTCATCTTACCTGGATACTGCAATTTTTGTTCCATGTTAATTTTCTGGCTCACAGAATCACAGAATCACAGGTTGGAAGGCACCTCAGGGATCATCTAGTCCAACCGTTCTAGGAAGAGCACAGTCTAGACAAGACGGCCCAGCACCCTGTCCAGCCGACTCTTAAAGGTGTCCAATGTGGCCGAGGCAACCCCTTCCCTGGGGAGATTATTCCAATGGTGACTGTCCTCACTGTGAAAAATTTCCCTCTGGTGTCCAATCGGAATCTCCCCAAGAGCAACTTGTGTCCATTCCCCCTTGTCCTCTCCATGGGATTCCGTGTAAAAAGGGAGTCTCCATCTTCTTTGTAGCTACCCCTTAAGTACTGGTACATGGGGATGAGATCCCCTCTGAGCCTCCTTTTCTCAAAGCTGAACAAACCCAGCTCTCCCAGCCTATCCTCGTATGGCAGCTTCCCAGTCCTCTGATCATCTTGGTGGCCCTTCTCTGGACCCCTTCCAGCCTGTCCACATCCTTTTTGTATAGCGGGGACCAGAACTGCACACAGTACTCCAGGTGTGGCCTGACAAGCGCTGAGTAGAGCAGGATAATGACTTTATCTCTGCTGGCGTTGCCCTTTTTGATGCAACCCAGCATCCTGTTGGCCTTCTTGGCCGCAGCAGACACTGTTCGCTCATGTTGAGCTTCCTGCCCACCAGGACCCCCAGGTCCCTTTCCACAGAGCTGCTCTCCCACCAGGTGGATCCCAGTCTGTGCTGCACTCCCGGATTATGTTTTCCCAGGTGCAAGACCTTACACTTTTCCTTGTTGAACTTCATAAGGTTCTTGCTGGCCCACTCCTCCAGCCTATGCAGATCTTCCTGCAGAGCAGCTCTCCCTTCTGGAGTGTCTACTTCCCCACTCAGTTTGTGTCATCTGCAGACTTCTCCAGGCTACACTTGATGCCGTTATCCAGATCACTTATAAAGATATTGAATAACATTGAGCCCAATATCAATTCCTCGGGGACCCCACTTGTGACAGGTCACCACTTTGAAAAAGAGCTATTTACCACCACCCTTTGGGTGCAGCCTGTCAGCCAGTTCACCACCCACTGCACAGACCACTTGTCTAGGCCATAATGCATTAATTTCTCCAGGGGGAGGCTGTGGGGCCCCATATCAAAGGCCTTGGAGAAGTCCAGGTAGACAATGTCCACTGCCCTCCCCATGTCAACCAGGCAAGTCACTTTGTCATAGAAGGCCACCAGGTTTGTCAAGCACGATCTGCCCTTAGTGAATCCATGTTGGCTTTTCCCAAACTTGTCCTTCATTTGACTTGTGATGGCCCTCAGGAAGATTCATTCCATAACTTTCCCAGGGATTGAAGTAAGGCTGATGGGCCTATAGTTAACCAGATCCTCCCTTGAGCCTTTTTTGTAGATAGGGGTAACATTTGCCTTCCTCCAGTCTTCTGGGCCATCCCCCATTCTCCATGACTTCTTGAAGATTGTGGTGTGGCCTTGCAATAATGTCAGCCAGCTCTCTCAACACCCTTGGGTGGATGGCATCAGGGCCCATTGATCTGTAGGGGTCAAGCTCCTGTAATAATTCATGTACTAAGTCTTCCTTCACTGATGGTGGGTCAGCATTTGGATCAACTGGCAATTTTGCTCTCAAAGCCTGGGACCCAAGAGTGTTGGCAAAGGCAGAGGTGAAGAAAGTGTTGAGGGCCTCTAAATTTTCAACATCGTTGGTGATTGACTCAGAATAAGCTTCAGAGCTTATTCTTATTCTTCAGCTAAGAAAGTAGCCGATAAATAAAGTATGTAATATATTGCTTGTATCTGTATCATCTGCAAACTCTGTGACCCTCCATTGCACATTTTCCCCATTGTACATGGGGCTTTTATCTTGCAAAGACTGAAAAATGGATTCATTTCAAATATAGAATTTGTGCCATCGAAGAGTAGTGCAGTATATTTCTTATGAATTGCAGTAACAAAAGCCTAAATCCTTTGCTGGCTAATCTTGTGATACAATTCAGAAGATGTTACAATCCCAAATGAAGGTCTGTTGATTAATTGCTAGGGATTGACCTGGTGGAAGCTGATGATCTATTGGTGCTGGTGAAAATGATGAGGAAAGAGCTACCCTGCCAGTTTCATGCAGAAAATCTGGATGTTTTAACTGACTGAAGTTTATCTCTGTGTCTAACTTTTCATCGGTAAATAAGGGTCAGCCATCTGGCAGTGATAAATTTGGCTGGAATTGATTCCATCTGCTAAAATATGATGTAAAAATATTCTGCTCTTCCATGGCACTGGAAAGATATGACATCTGGAATTAGGCAAAATAAAGAAGCTTGAAATTGGAAGGCACTGACAAAATGCCTTCCCTTCTGAGGAACTGGAGAGGTGCCACTGTAGGGTGGGACTAACTAGTGTTTATCTATTTGCAGGTAGTTTCTTCTAGAAGTTAATGCTAACTCAGAAGTTAAAACACTGAATTCAGCCTTCCCCTCCAAACTCCCTCTACCTTCTACTTGAGTTAGTAAGTAGATTTATGGCCAAGGAATCACCTACCCTGGTACATAATGATGTAGGTTTCTCAAGTGGACATGTACTTTCATGTTACTTGTTTACAGCTGTGCAGCTTGTGGTTCCCCAGCAAAGCTGGAAGAATAGGAAAACCTGGAAACTAGTGAGCAAGGAAAAGCCAGGAGGCTTTCCACTGCTTTACCTACAAGCTGAAGCAGGTAGTTTCTATTTTGATGGACCATTGCAAATATATAGCGATAGAGACTCCAGGGATCCTATATTTCAAGGCACTGAATTTGCCTGAAGAATGAAGAGGTATTATGTAGAGCTGATTATAGAATGTTTTTCTATGTCTTTTCAGTCTACTGAAGTATGGTGGTTTATCATCAAAAATCAAGGCTTTCTACATAGATAAGGTGTTCTACATAGATAAGGTGTACATAGATAAGTTCATACTGGCTAATTTGTGTTTTCTAGTCCATGATTTGTTGATGTTACCGAAAAAGACAACAAAGATGTAACTCATCTATGACTATCAATTCCCCAATAGCAAGATAAAGTTATTAATCCATTAACTGCTTTAGCATATTTTGCCTCTGCTTTGTGTCAGTCTTGAAAGCTGAGTGTGTTACATGCTTTCAGGTTACCGAGCAATTCTAAGTGTTTTGGAGAAAAACTGTAGGTCTTCTATTTAGCAGCAGTTTTTCAGGGAGCCCACATCTTTGCAGACATTGTTACCAAAATACACTTTTCAGTTTAATGTGAGGAGTTAGCTTTCATTCTAAATTAAGAAAACATTTTTAAGGAATGACATATGGAAAACTCCAAGCAAGATTTCTTTTTCCTGGGGCAAAGCAAGCTGCTTTCTAAATTATCGGGTGCCAGAGAGCAAATATGTGAAAATAAGGTTCTGCATTTGACCCTGTCCTGAAGATTCGAATTGTAATGCATCCTACAGAATTACTCAACAGACACCATGTTAATGTGATGTTCTTTTTATGGATCTAGGCAGTGGTATGCCAGTATATATTCCCCAATGGCTGCTGTAATGTGAACCAGTAGGCATTTAGTTTAGAGTACTATGTACAAGAGTTAGTTTTCAAAAGCCAATCTTCAGTAATTGGTTTAATAGTTAATAATAACTGACTACTATGGTGCAGTACAGAAGCCATTGCATCCGTTAGAAGGTCTGTAAGTGTGAACACTGTTCATTTGTGACCACAGCCAAAAGAAAGGTTTTAACAACTTTTCTGCTTTACTTTTAGCAGAAGGCAATTAAGCAAGAAGTTTGTGCAGGTCAAAATTTTTTATTAGATACACCTTCTCTACGCTTCTTTTTTGTTGTAGGCAATGATATAGTTGCTTCGTGAGTAGCCAAATCTCACATAAACGCATTAAATGCAGTTCAGCAGGAAATGCTGAGCTTGAGAAACACTGGAAAATAATGTAGGATTCAAGTTAATACAAAGAGACTTTGGCTAGACATCCACTTTTGTGTGTATTATAATGTATTTTTAAAAAATCTGAGTAACTTTAAAATGATCAAAAGGAAACAGAATGAGTAGAATTTTAAGGCTGACAGCTCCTGGGAGAGGGATTTAGCTGTAATTTTCTTACATTTCAGAAAGCAGTACATATGCTTAAATTAGGCAATTGTGTGCTTGTTTTGCTTACTCAGGGCTTCAGTAAAAATATTACTATGCAAAATTTTCAAAAACATTTTTTAAAGAGATGTAAGCATTTGGTTTCACAGAATTTGTCTTTTTGGCTTTAAATGACATATGTTTTTACCTATTCTGAAAAGAATTCCTACTTTCTTTCCCCCCCCTTTTTTTGAAGCATTATTGTATATGCATGCATCTAAATGTGCTTGATTTCCTCTTCTAATTTAGTGTGACTTCTCTTGCTATTCCCAAGGCTTCCTTTCAATTTATAACTTCTTTTTGATGAAGTTTTGACGTGTAAATATCAACCTCACCTTGTAGTTAAGATCTTGTAAAATACTGAATCTTTGATTAACTCCCCAAATTACATGTACCCCCACAAAGAACATTTATTTGAATACAAGTAGATTCACAAAAAAAGCAAAACCAGAAAAAGATTTAAAAGTTTGCTTAGTGCTAGAACAAGCAAATCATTCTTTTTCTCTTATTTGGCTTTAAAGAAACTGCTAAGCATGTACTTCAACATTTACTGAATTGGAATGAGTGTACTTAGTTGCATACAATCTACCGAATTTGTGATCTGAAAAGTTAAATAGGATTAAGGCAGAGGACATCGACACTAGTGCAAGATGCTGATGATCAGCAAGTAATGTTCATTTCAGAATTTAACAGCACAGCATGTGAAAACCTAGTTGTTTCCCTCCCTTATTGTTGGTCATCTTTGATGCCAACATTCTGGTCTATGGTGTATATTCTGATATAAATATCTGACTAATATAAAGGCATTACTAGACATAGACCTTTGTATAACAAGCTAATTGAAAATGAACCTAGTGCCTCCTCTCTCTTTCCAATATTGCTTCATTTCAAATAGTTACAATATTAGTAGAATAAAAACCATCAAATATTACTTCATCCTTGCCTGCCAGCAGCTTAAACTCCATTTAATTTCTTTTCTGTTAACAGGTTGCTTTTACAGAGAGCTTTTTGGTTTTGTTATTTGTCTCAATTTGCTGACGTAGCCAATTATGGTCCAAACAGAAAAATAAATCACAAACAAAGCTTATTAGGAGATGTTTGTATTGTTGAATTAGAAAGAAGTAGGCAGTATTTGTTAGGCCAGATAAACTATATATTGCTGTCTTTTGGGGAAACTAAAAACCAAATAAAATCTTTACCTTGGACACTCAAGTTTTCCTCCAAAGGTTAAGCTGATACAGCAGTTACTTCTTTAATTATTTATGGGTGAGACATGTGAAACGCCTGCCAAAGTTAGCAGAGAAAAAATAATGGCTAGTATTAAACATTTGACCTTGAAAGCAGCTCTGATTGAAAATAATTACCTCAAGTTTTAAAACCTTTATTTCCTGTTCTGGTGGCAATGTCCTTCTTAAGCTGTAATAAATTGCCCAATCATCTTAGCATCAGATTAACTCGACTCAAGTGTTTATTTCACATTAAGCTTCAGCATTACTGATGCACTATGTAAAAGTGGTATTAATTATCTTTAGGGTCCTTTTTTTTTTTTTAATCTAGATTTCTTTGGTGGTATAAATTTTCACTGAGTTTGCCCTCAACTTTCCACTGAGGCCAGATGTCATTTCAACATATCAAAATCTTAAAATTACCTCTGAATTTTCTGCTGACCTCTGTGATGTTTTGGTATTGAGCAGGTGCAAATGAATTCTCTTAGACTTCTTTGTTATGTCTATCTGTGTTGTCAATCTAGTTTACATTAACATGTGGAAAATGGATATGGGAAAATTATTGGTCTTGTTAATTATAATTAGCTGTCAGTCTGCTCAATGAGAGGTATTTTGGTCATTAAGTGAATGATATTGGCTCATGAATATTCCTTCATATAATAGAGAAAAATGAATTGTAAAATTTTTGCTTTCAAGCATAAAAATGCCCCTATAACCACCATGTTCCAATTTACGTCGGGTTTGTCTTTTGGCAAACATTTTGCCTCAAGGATACCAGGTGTAACTTTGTAAGGTCCTTTGATTAATGTCTGTCGAGTAACATCACTGGTTGCTTTGGGCAAACTGTTCTATAAAAGGAAACCTTGCTGACATGGAAAAGAAAATTGCAACTCTGGTGTGCCATGAGATTTTAATTACAATAAACAACAATTAAACAGATTATTATAGCAGTGCAATTATTACTTTAAACTTGACATTGTGTCAGAATCTTATTTTCATTGGGTTTGTAATCAGTCTGTAGAATTTGCCTTGAGCTAGAATAGAAACTATTTTTAAAGTCAACAACACCAAATTTTAAGACACTGTATTTTTGTAATTTATTTTAATCACTGGAAAGATTTTCAGAATTTTCTTTCTGTTTCTTACTTTTTTGGTCACAAAGCCATCAAAAAATGATTTGTAGGTATTTGTTTCATAACAAGCCAAATCCTGTCATCCTATGCAGCAAGCTTCCCTCTGTAAATTAATTGTGCACTACTGGTCTGCCATACTGTATGTTCCAAATGCAACAATGTCTGGTAAGACAACTAGTGGAAAATACCTTTAAAAACTTCTGAAGTGGTCTAAGTGTTTGTAGTATATATTCGTCCAGTCTTTGGGGGTCAGAGATAAATAATGGAGACTGAATCTCTCAGTTTGAAGAAAACACATCTCCACAGCCCATATTTGCCTTTAAATAACAGTGACAATAGAGGATTTTCTGAAGATTACAGCTGAAGGTATGGTTGCCAAATGTGGTCAAGAAGTCAGGTTTTTTTGACCTTTCTTTCATGTTTTAAAAAGGTAGAACTGGCAATATAATTGATGGAGAGGTTATAACATTTGTAAATGAAAAATAGAACTTTGGTAGGATCTGAACTAAATGTCTTTGAATACAGACACACTTTCCACTCTCCTACATGGCACTTTGTGGTAATTGAGCAAATTTTATAGGGCCAAAATTAGTCACAGGAGAACTCTGTATTACTCTCTGAAAGCAATGGAAGCACAATGAGAGTTTTGAGGAAAAAAATTAATTAAGGAAAGAATATATCTGGGGACTAGTTTAGCTTTGATATGCCTCAGCTTTTGAGCTTACCTGCATGATGACTGCAGTGAGACTAAACCTGCAGGCTGGCTCCCAAGCCCTGCAACCCAGCCAGGATCAGCCTTTGGCAAAAAGGCAAGGAAAAAAAGGGGTCTGCTTAGCTCCAGCTGCAAACTGTATGAGCTGCTGTAGGAGAAACTGCCCAAGAGACGGGTAGAGCCTGCAGGTTTCCACACCTTTCCCGGAAAACTGCTGTTTGAAAAATGCAGGAGCTGCTCATTTGGAGACAATCCTTCTCACCAATGGAGGCAAACCAAGCTGAAGGCTGCTCTTCTGTCACACTTAGGAGAGGGTCCACTGAGCTTGTGAAAACGGAGTTTCTTTCATTTTATCACCTTCAGTGAATGGACCCAGAAGAATTTAGAGCAATGAGGAAGTCGCCTAAGCCTGGCCCTCAATACACTAAGGAAGTCAGCTGCCTTACAACTGAGATAAAGAAGAGCAAAAGGTTTTTTTCAGTGCTTTGGCTATGTTTTTAAGTTTCTCTGACAGAAGGCTGTTAAAACTGGTCCTCGTATATGTGATGGAACAGCAGCCACTGTTATTGCAGGCAAGAAACAAATCTATAGACATGCATTCATACTTCCAGTGGTCATGTAATGCTCTGTGAAATGCCCACCCCAGGGCTGCATGCAACACCTTGGTGCTTTGCTTGCTTTTCTGGTGTTCTGATATTACGCCACTGGATGAAATGCTCTACTAATTGGGATGGGCACATATGGGTGGTTGTCAAAGAGAAAAAACTACTCATCTTAGAGTAACTGCAGTTCTCTCAAGCATGTGAACTTTATTTATATTGTATAGATAATCCAGTATCCATCCCTGTCTTGTAGCCTTGCATGGCTCCATGTCTGGGGTTAGTAGGCAACTAGGGTGTGGTTACTGTGAGCCCCTGTAAACCTTCCCCTTCAAATACAAAGTCTTGGGATGTGTGTGCACAGAAAGGACACTACTAACCTCAAATCTTTAAGCTCTCTCTCATGAGGTACGGGTGCGTTAGCAGTGGAATGTGTGTATGAACAATAAATCCTAAAAAGCTCCCATTAGTACAGGGTAAGTAATTTCTTGTTGGGTAATTATATGGTTAGGTTGGGTACTGTACTGTTAGAAACATGTGGGGCCCTAACATATTTCCATCTGTGCATACAGCTATAGACACATAAAGACCTAGAACTCTATGTGTGTCATGAATTTATTTAAGGTGTAATAGATACTTGTAAAATTTAATGCTTTTTCTTTACATGAACTTCATGGAACCTAGTTAAAACCATGATCAGCAATCTGACTCTGTGTTACCTGGGTTTTGAACATTTTAGTATAAGTAAGGGATCATTATAATGAAGGTTTGGTATGATAGTTGTTATCCAAAATTTATGTTTTCCATGCCAAGATTGGTGTCTAAAATTGCAATCATGAAAACCAGAAATGTTAAATCTATTTTAAGATTCATTACATTACTGGGTAACCAAGGGGTCATTATTATTCTGGTTTTTCTTTTTTTTTCTCTGTAGGAATATATCTGGTTGAAATTTTTGCTTGGAAGTGGTTAATTTGTTAAGTGCTTTCTGGCTACATTATAGAGTATATATATAGAGTATATATATTTGAACACTACACTCTACAGTTCACTTCTGCAGACAAGGTTTGTCTGCATGTACTGTCATCATTCTTTCATATCTGCTATTTTTCACTCATGATGGAGAAAGCGATGTTTTAATTTCCACATCATTTCATTGTAGAACTATTAAAGTTACTGAATAAAACTCAGCAACACATTTAATTTAATCAAAAACCAGAAAAAACAATTACAGTTATGTAGTAAGTCATCATTTTCTCTTCTGAGATGAAATCCGTTTTCTATTTTTCTGTGTATTAACCAGCACTACCATGCTGACCTTTGGTATCCAATTTCAGAATTCTTACATTAATTCTGGAAGGTGAAGTTGCAACTACAAATCCTTCCAAAGCTTAGATGCCTTTTTTTTCTTTCCTACCCAGCACACCACACTATTTTGGTTCATGAAATACTTCTGAGTTATGTAATCAATTTTGTTTTCTTTATGGCAAAAATATATATTATTACAGTGATTTGATTCTCCACTGCCCCTGTCCATTGTTCCAAGAGACTTCATTCTGGCTCCTTTTACTGTTTGAACTTGTCTGTAATTTAATTTTCTAGACTTCATTCCCGACACTTAAGGACATCATTACTTAATGACAATCTTGCTTCTCTTCAACATCAGTGTTGTGGGTGGAAGTTTTATGCCTGTGTGACGGGTGCATAGCAATTAACTTTTTATTGTTAGTTTTTAGTTAAAAGCGTTCTAACTTCAGAGAGCAAGGAGAGCTTGAAAGAAGAAAACCTGGTTTTGGCCATGTTTAAAGAGAAATAGAGTGCACTTTTGTTTTCTCATCTCCAGTGTACTCAGTGTTTTAGATGCAATTTGACGTATGCAGTCTTTGCATTCTAAGGTCCTTGAGTTTTTTGCAATAAGTATTGAAAATATGACAGTGAATAGTGTTATTTCTAGAAAACAGGATATCAGTCTTTTCCAAATATTAGTGCTTAATTACACTCAGGAACAATAGGACTGATTTGTTATTGTTTGGTTCCCAGTTGCCAGTGCTGACATCTCTGAAAGAAAACAAAGCAAGCAAACTACCCAACATTAATCATGTAATGATGATATCAGATTTGCATATGAGGGATATTCTCTCTTCCCCCCATTTATTTTCTGTACTGATCACTATTTCATGTTTCACTGTGTCTTGATTGCCTCCCTGCTACCTGCCCAAGAGCTGATCCAAGCGTCTGGGCTGGGCTGGCTCACAGGCCAGGGATCATTAACTGCGAAGGCCATTCGAGTCAGTGGCCAAAACCAGCTATGCTGCCTCTAATCCAGCTTCCAGTGAAAGACAGGCAGCAATAATCAACCTCACAGCTTGTGACCCTTCCATGATTTCACCCATGTTTTCTCCTAGAGGAACAGAGCAAAGTATTTTGCTCTCTAGAAGGTCTCCTGAAGGGTTTCCAGCTTTTGAAATGTGCATAATGAGCTCACTGTGTGGAGCAGGGTCACAAATGGAGGCAGGACAGAGGTATTGCATTGCTTCATGTAAGAAAGCAGTAGTTGTTTTGTTAGTAATATATAATATTAAAAAAAAAATTAATGTTCAAAGTAGCCTTTAAGTTTTGTGTTGATTGAGACCTATATCTGTGTAAACTCTGTGTTTTGGGTTATTTTCTGAGGAAACTTTTATATATAACATTGTTTGTTGAAAGGTAAGCTTGAACCAGTAAGGAAACATGTCAGCATGGTCTTCGTGTACCTATAGACATTTCAACTTTAAAACTTTGTTAGCACATAGGAGATGATGACAGAAAATACTGAAAGAGCATCTAGAATTAGTTTTATAAATTGCTGTATATGTATGTTAAGATGTAAACATACCAGAACAGAAAAACCAAGTATAATTAATGAAGGGTATTTCCAGTCCTCCCAAGAACAATGGCCTTCATAAATAAATAAATGATTACAAAAATGACTACAGCTTTCAACTGCATTTAATCCTCAGATTAATCAAGCTTGTGAACTTTAGTCAGTTAGTGGTGTTCTAGTAAAAGTTAATTGCAGTTACTCTAGGCTTCTAGACAAAGCACAGACACAGAAGATAAGAAAAAAGTGTATACTGATATAAGGGGAAGTTTGGTTGTCATCTTTACTCCTGGTGTTTAAAGTTCACTAGTTTTCCAATGTATATCTTTATTCAAACAGCATAATGTTATATCATGGTGATGTTCAACTGTCTCTTCATTCATTACCACCATATGGAAAAAAAGCCAGATATATCCTCATGACATGTAATCCTTGCTTAGGACACACAGCAAAGTGAAAATTAATTTATGTCCAAACTACATGAATTGTCTTAATGTTTGCTTAAATGCACAAGCTTTCAGAGAACCTAAAAGCCTGAAGCAAGAAGGGAACTGCAAGTTAAAGCTAACAAGGCAAATAATCAGGTCCTTGCATATTGACACTGCAACCTAAAGTTAGGATATCGAAACACCTTCAATTCTGTAAGTAATAGCAAGCTTTAGTACATATGGTACCCTCCTACAAGGAAACTTTCTAAATGTAGTAGCAACATAATTCCACTGCTAAATCTGTTAAGCAGGTGTTAATGTATGAATTTTTCTGAGACTTTTTTTATCACCATTATTCTAAAAAAAGTTATAGAAATGTAATCTAAATGGATATTAATATTTTCAGTTTGTTGCTTCAGGGTCACTGTGTGAACACATAAGCTTTTCTCTGCCATCCCCTTATGACATTGCATCTCGCTAAAATCAACATTTATGGAGCAGATTGATATGACTTCTGACCTTTAGACTCAGAGCTGTATCTGAATCCTGGCTGCATCAGGCAAGGAAATTAATCAGTGTACCACTCTGCCTCTCTCTAAGATCTGTTCTTATAATGATAATTATAATGGCACAGTTATGCTATTACAGTTGAGGTGCTGTCACCAATCCCATTATTGAAACAGGGATTTTAAGGGATTGATAATTCAGCTATAAAAACAATATTTGTGTCATAGCAGTGTAACCAAGGGTGAATACAAGAAAGTGAAGACTAACTGTTTTTACTGAGCAGTGGTGGGGTAGGACCCAGTCTGCATAATTTATAAATTTTTCCTTGGCCTCCTTATGAAGTCCTTCATGAAGTGACGTACATGTTTCCATGCATGGTGCTGCATTGGGGCTCTGCAGGCCTCTGGAAGGTCATTCTGTCTCCATACAGTTTCCTGTCCAGAGTAATCCTCTAGAGACCTTCTGTGGCACCTCCACTTTTCCTCTGACTACAGGGGTAATGCATGAAGTGTGCTCAGAGGTACAGCTACCTGTGGCACCGCAGAACATTTTAGTTACTTAAAGATTACGTATTGACTACTTCGACCATTTTGATCTAGAAAAAATCAGCTTTTTTTTATAGGTTTGTGTCAGTGGGCCTTCTCATGTTTTTGGGAGGTGGGATTTATCTTCTCCAGTTTTAGCTGTCTGAAATTTAGTCGCTAAATCCAGGCCAGCCACTTAAACTCCGTCTGTTGTCAATGGAAATTCATTGGTTTTGCTCATCTCAGACACCTATTTTCAGATGGGAATAAATTTTCTCCAGAGGTGTTTTTTTCCCTCCAGAAATAAAAAAGATAGCAATAATAATTAAAAAGAAGTGTACGTGACTATCCTACGTTTAGACATCTAACCTATAGACCCATACATTAGGGCAAATGATAAATCTCGCGCTATGAAGACTGAGTTATAAGATTCATAGTCTTAAGTTTGGAGGTTTTAGTTTTCACTGCTAAAGAACATTGCAACAGCAAATGTGTGGTAGCATCTCTATGCAAAGGCATAGAGATTTCTTTTAAGTGAGTTAGGTATCTATGTATACATGCACCAACAGAGACACGTGACTACCTGAATGTATATGGGGAAGCTTGAACAAACAGTTTGATACTTTGGACTGTGTCTTCTCCCTCAGGATGGTAAAGCTATAACCCCATTTTCATATGGACCAGCACTCTGGTGTTTCATAATGTCTGAAAATAATTATCAAACTATTCAGATCACGCCTGAATTTGTGATAGTCCATAATGTATTGTTATTTCTCTTCATTAATATTTACTATTACATTATTATTTATTCATTATTTTGTTCCTTATTTATTGTTTCTGGTGGTTGTTGGTTATTATTTGATTATTTGATTACAATCATTAAAGGAACTCTATTAGATGTAGGGGCTGCATGGCACTAAGCACACTGTGCAAATGGTGAACGGCACGTGCAAAAGGCACTAGTCAAGGGCTTTGCATTCTTTCTTTTATTCCTCTCAGGAGATCGAGGTGACTGGTTTAATGGCAGAGGAGGTATTTTAGCTTATTTTCCTTCTCACTAAATGGAGTGCCACTGCCTATTAGTTTTGAAATAGTTCTGGCACAAAATGGTTGTATTTCTTGTGATCTCTCCTCCTTCATGCCAAACTTATATTTGCAAATTTTTTGATCAGCAGGGATGAAAAAGGCTTTCTCCTTGTGAATACTAACCCTATGGAAATCCAATTCTAGCTAAAAGTCTTTACTCCACTGAGTGTCTGAATTCTGCCTAAATATAATGGGATGTATGGAAAGTGAGATGCAACATATTCCCCCCATCTCTGCTCAAATTAAGCAGTAATTTATTTTTGGTCTAGTAAATTTTTAGAGTGGATAAAATAACATATTCATGGTCAGCTGTGTTGGATCCTATTAAAATAATTACTTTTATAAGTGACATACATCTTGAATCACTGTTGTCTCACATATCCAGGAAACACTGGGAAGTATTTCTTACCAGATATAAGTAGAATTTTACTTGAACCAAAGTTTGAAATTTAGCAAATCAACTCAAGAAAAGTGCTGTAAAAACACAATTATAATTCTATATTTTGAACCAAATTGCCAAGACTAAGGTGGGCATAAACTGCTTTTTTTCTCATTTGTTCTGATTATCTGTTAATATAGCAAAGTGCAAATCAATTTGTAACAGTACATTAAAACTCACTGTATTCTTTTTTGTAGGAAGACTTCTAAGGAGAAGCCATATTTTAGAACAGTTTTAATGTAACGAAGAGAATCTTAGTTTTACAGCTGATGCAAAATTAATGGATTAGTCAAAATGAAAAATAATATTCTGGACAGACTATTTGAAGATATTAATGCAATTTTGAAGTATTTCAGTGAGCATACTGAATATATGCATTCATTTGTCCTTGATTGCTAGTTGATGGTGACAATTCTTTATGAAAGCAGTTTTTGTAGAGTAGGTTATTATTTTGTATAAGCTAATGGTGCAATAAATTTTTTCAGTACCACCACAAACTTGTTTTAGCTATTAAAATTCATCCAGCACACAGAAGGATTCTTCACTCTCTTCTGGTGTCTTTTGTTTAATAGATACAGTGGTTTTTTTTTTTTTAATCTTATTAATATTTCCTTTACTTCTCAGGAGAAAACACTATGAAGCTCTGTGCACATAACAATAGTTATTCTTAATTTATTCAGGAATAATTTCATAATCAAAACATTTATTTCAAAACTGGTTTCTGAGCCTAGACTTACATGTATATCTTTACGCACTTAACCTTGATCTTTCTCTAGAGGGTTGGTAGCCCTAATTCCCCAGTACGGTGAAGAGAGAGAAATAAAAAGCCCCAAAGGGTGATTTAGATAATAACCAGGCCAAATCTCCCTTTGAGATGAGTATCTTTGTACTGCCCACATAGCTCTTGACTTGTAATGTGTTCATCACTGATAATTCTGTGAAATTTTTGCTGCTGGACCACAGAAATTTTGAGGGTGCCTAGGAAGTAAATTACATTATTGTTTCCAGGTGGGAAATTGCATTTAAAGACATTTAAATAGGTTATGTAAGTAGTCTTCGACCTAATCTAATCTTAGAGAATCTCTTGAGCTAATAAAGCAAATGAACAGGTTTAAAGACCCAGGTTTTCTGGTGATTCACCATTCATACCTGAAGAATGCTTGGAAACCATGCTCCTTATAATCCTCTATCGTCAAAGATTGCCAAAGTTGGCTGCTTTGGCAACTTTCCTAATGAAATTTTAAACACATGAAATTGCTAAATACTAGGCTGGAGGTAAATTCTGCAGCCCACGGAGTACCTTTGGGAACTTCAGAGACACTGAAATATCCTTCAAAATAAAGATTTTAAGATTCATGTCTGTACAGAGGGAGCGAGGCTTTAATAGGTTTATTTCTTTTGTGCACAGAATTCCCACAGTTTTGATTACACCCAAGTGCAACCTATTTTATACTCTCATTAGGCATGTGATGTCACCTTGGGTTGGACCTCTTTTTCTCAGCTTTAGCCATGTAATGCTCAGATGCCTAAGTCTAAGCTTGACATCTGAATTATTTTTTATTGTCTATTTTTGGATGAAACATTCTTTACCATTATTTGTTTTCTCCATTGTAGAAGTGTCCAAATTAGATTTGAATATCTAATTTTTAGGGGACTGAATTAGGACAAATTAATCCCTTATATCTTTTGTTTGTAACACTGAAATCCAAATTAAAACAAGTCCGGTTTCAGAACTTGTAATTTCTGAGATAGGTTGTGTTTAATTTTGAATCTTAGGGTTTACTTCATACATGTTCACATGTATGAAATAAAAAATTTGAGGTTTCTACACCTTAATCTGGGATTACTTGTGCCTTAAACAGACTTTAAAAATTACACAAAGGAAGAAAAAATAAAAAGCTGGGACGCAATAATAATTGCACGGGGTAGTTTTATTTCATTTTCTTATTTTAAAAAGTAACTAGTTGTTCCTGCCTCTTATTTTAGTTTGCCACAAGGGGAAAATATTTGAGAAATATTTTACAGACCTAGTAATTTGTATTGTGCCAAAGTCCTTGTTAAATTTTCCCCTGGTATGGCCTTTAATGTGGAATGATTTTCAATGCAGTAAACACAGTCAGCATTGTGGAAATAAATTGGAAGGATCATGGGATAGTTTATTAATGCTGACAACTCTTTTTATTCTTCAGATAAATGCTGTACATGCTGAAGGGCAGATTATATGTAATTTATGGTCAATAGAAATTTTGTGAAAGTTAAATCTGGATATTAATTTGAAGTATCTCTTCTTTCCTTTAACCTTGTTCTCTCATTGATCTTGATGGCTGGAGATTTCTCAGTACTCCAGAGTTACAGAGACCTGGTTGTGCTGTGATCCTGTTATCTCACGACTGTTATTTTTTTTCTTCCTGACAATCTTGGAAAAAGAAGTAATATCTAAATGAAGGATCCGGTTCTGGTTTTTGTTATGGGAAGTAGTGTTTCTAGGTTTTCTCCTTCCAATAGTTGTTGCTGTTATTGTTAGGTTTTAATTTGTGAAGAATTGTGGCAACACCAGAAAAGACTGTAGGAAAACATTATGGTTTAGATACGTTGGAGGTACAGAATGTTTTAAGCTATAAAATGCAATTTCACCTTTTTTGTTTTGAGCTATTTTTTATGGATCTGTTTTTTGCATAACAAGCCCAGCATGTGTATGCAAGAGTCTTTCATATTCTTCTCCAAGAACTGATCAAAAGATGACATGCTTTCCGTTCTGTGACAATTTTTTTTCGGATATAACTTTTGGCAACTACTTTCTGATAACCTTAATCGAAGTGCTTTTTTCATTTTTCCAAATTGCATTGACTTCTGCAAGGCAGACTAAAAATAGCTGCCAGGAATGAAGTTATCAGGATGTAGCTGCCAGTGTATGTAACATGTTTGTCCTCTCTTTCTACTTCTATTAAACTAATAAGCTACCAGGTAGAAAAAGTTGCCGACAGAGGCCTGGGCTTCTAAAAACAGTTATTTTCCAAAATTTCTATCATACTATCCTCAAAATCTCTGAAAGAGAATACACTGGATATTTTATACATATTTTATGTACAAAATTAATTAAGTTGTTTTAATAGCACTGTCCTGCTTTTTTCTGTGTGTTTTTTTTTTTAATGCAACAAATTACTTAATAAAATAAGGGTGTTTTTGTGATAACAAACATATATTTATTTCTTCCTTGAAATTATATATTTGTTTTAAATTTTAAAAACTCTTTTCCAGTTGCTTTTATTTTTCTATTTAATTTTTTAGAGATCATGTGATTACAGTTTTAGGGTCAGAACAAACACTGCTGACATCGGGACTGTTTCTCAGTCTTTTTGCAGTTATTTTCCTGAATGGTGATCTATAAAGGACACTTTAATGTTCTTTATAGCCCTTTTTTCACCAAGCTAAGGATTTTTAATGTGGAAAGCTCTTGTATTTCATAAATGGAATAAGTGAGAGTTGGTCTGCTTTGATCTTTGCACCGCTGCATCATTTGGCTCTGACTATTCAAGGCTGTTTACAGACCCCAGCCTGTTTGTAGAACAGCAGGCAGGGACAGAGCACTCAGTCAATCAGAACGGAGGGCTGCAAGGTCAAAAAAACTTATTTCTGCTACTTCTTTTGCCTTAGATTTTAATTGTTAATATTTCAATTGTTATTTATTAAGATTAATATGACATTGTTAATATTCATACATTTAATAAGCCTGCTAATCAGAATTTATATTAAACCTGAAAAATTAAAACATATTCAGACATTAATACTCATAGCAAATGTTTTACATATCAATAATAGATTTGATTTATGTATACCTGCATTCTTATTGGACTTATTAATATCAAGGTTTTGATTATCATCATTTTGTTTTACATGCCCCATACATGATTTTGTTGATCTTATGATACGCATGCACACCAAAACCAGCCAGCATATGCAGAACAAAATAGCAAGGTTGCACATCTGAAAGTTTTTTTCTCCACAGTGGCCTTAATCCACATATAGCACAATCAAACAGAAATTTCTACAACCCATTCTCTTGTAAAAAATCTGCCTAGCTAAGCAGCCAACAACATATATGTTATGGACAGGGTTTCTGGTGGTGTTTTCCCAAGATTATGCTACTGCCTCTGAGTTTGTGTGGCCTGAAATTTATTTTTCTTTATTGCTGTAAACACCAAAATGAATTTTCCATAGACAAGCTTTGATGGGTATTTTGAGGAGGTAAAAGCCTAGTATTTTGTGTACAAATTCAAAGCACTCTTGCAAACTACAGACACACTATGTCCCTAGTTCAATACACCATGATGATCAGTCCCTACGTTTTTCTGATCCTCCTCAAGTTTTAAAGAATTTTATCATAGGTAAAACTAAAAGCTAAACTGTGTTTTAAGGTGCATTTTGAGCTGGTATTGCTGCAAGGTGAAGCACTGCACCCCTTCTCTGATGTTCCTACCTCTGACCTGTGTTTTTCTTTGCATGGTGCAGGCTGTGCAGTGAGCTAGGCTGCAGGACTGAGCTACCCGGGTTTCTTTTCCAGAGTGTACCAGTTCATAAATTCCTGTAGTGATGTAACCCAGGGGCTGATGTGGGGGCAGAAATAAGTGACTGTAGTGAAGGACTGAAAAGCGGGAACAGATGCTGAGATTTTTGATAACTTTTACAGTGTCTGTTTAACTTCTGTGTTAAATTGTGTCCTAGGAGATCTGTACTTACAGAAAACACCCTTTGCATCCCATGTAAAGATAATAAATATTTATGTACCCAAGGATGTCTGACTCAGTAGCTGATTATATAGAGAGACTGTACCTTTAGACAGCAGTTCAGGTAATTCACTATTAATTACTTTGTCAAAGAGCAATAATATGGAAATTCTAACTATGTTCCATTCAGCAGAGAGGATGTTTAATCTAACACGATGAATACCTTAAAAATTAGCATATAGATATGGAGCCTTTCACCTTCATTTCATTTCTTCAAATCAGATCTGTTCTGGTAATGACTGAAAGCTGTAGATCTGTGATGGCTATTAGTGATAAATAAGTTGAAGATCTCAGCCTAACAGAAGAAGTGTTTGGGTTGGAAACCGAACAACCCCTTCACCTTTAGTACCAGTCCTGTCAGAGAGAGGTCCATGCTTATTCACAGTGCAGCCTGGAGAAACCTGCGCTTGCACTGCTGCGCTTATCCAGGGGCTGAACTCCCCTTGCAGTACAGTCAGTCTTGCACAAAGTCTGTACTTGCTTGTGAAAAAATAACTTTTAATGCTTACAGCCCAATGTTGGTTGATGTTCCTTCAGGAGACACCAGATTGCTTATATGAGTGAATCCCCTTCAGAGACCTAGCTAACCTCCCTAGGTCAGGGTGCCCTTGGACTAGGCAAGCTGAGCTTATGGAACAGACTTGTGCATTTGCAATAAGTACTGAGGAGGTAATTTTTCCTCATAGAAAATTATGGTTTTTTCCTCTCAGCTTGTCACATCCTCCATTTAACAAGTACAGACTAAGCAAAAAAATACAGACTTAAACTGGTTACCAGCTCTAGAAGCTTCATTCATCCACGTGGCTAATATTTTGGGCATCCTTCCATTTAGATCATGGTGTGTGAGAAAGATAACAACTCTCATTCTGCATAGTTTTCCCAGATGTTTTTTTTTGCCAAAGGGAACAGCTGCCATTGTCACAGTTGTAAGCTCTGTGCTTGACAGCACCTTATGTCAGACCCTGGAATGGAATTTTGTGGGGTTTGTTATTTTTCCTTCATGGCAAAGTGGTGCTCTGACTTTAGGATGCAGAGCATTACAACATCATTTGGCTGACAAATGCAATCCCTGTGAGAAATTATGGCAATATACCAGCCCCACATGCATCGCTTTAGATTTTGCTTTAGACTTTAATTTAAGATTTCTTACAAGTCTGCTCATGTGAATCATCCCTTTTTTGCATCTTAGGGACATGGGCCAGTTACAGGTTTTCCCAGAGGTCCTAAGTAGACAGATGTAGTGCAATACATTATGAACTAAGATATGGATAAATGGGCTTCTAAACCAATGCAATTTAAGAGGAATTCATATCTGGGGTTTGCCTTTTCCTTCTTAAATAGTTCATGCTGAAAGAAACAAAGGACTTTGAGCATGCTACTGATATTCACCTATGAAATGCTATCCCACCATCTCTCTCCTGATATTACTCATTATGAGTTATGATAGGAAAACAGATGTCTGACTTGGTGTCACAAAAAATATTTCTGGTCTATTAGTGCCTAAAAAGGTTTATTTAAGCTAAAGTTGCAAACCTTGCTATTTTAAATTTTGCAACATGCATAATAGAAATTCAGGAAAAAATGACAGAATATGGATTTGCAAATCTTCCTGTACCAGCCAAAGAAGTCAATGTATACATTATAATTCCATAGTCTTTGAGAATACCATAAAATTATGGGGTTTTTTTTCCCTTTTTTTTTTTTTTAATGTGATGTACCTGGGAGAATTGGAGATGGGAGAACAAACGATACATGACAGATGTTAGTCACATTACTTACCACACGACTGGAATGACAATGCACATTACAGTCATGTGCATGATGTTAGGTACAGGGCCTACACAGAACAGAAGAGCAGTAGAGAAGGATATACTGGTGAGAGGGGAAATGTGTTGAGATTTCCCCAAAATCAAACCACTGATTTTCCTGTCAAAGTAAAATTATTAAGCGAACATTCATTTTTTTTGTCCCAGATTGCCTACAATTTTTGAAAAACCTGAAAGAAAATATTTGAAATCCCACTAGATGGTTTAATTTGTGCTTTAGCTCAAGTTTTCTTCTGTCTTTTCATTGACTGTTTCTTTTTCTGGAAAGGGAACAGAGAGTTTGTTGGTGTATATTCTAGGCAGAGAGAAACAGATTTTGCTTTCAGAGAACCAGGAAGTGCCTAAAAGGATAAAAAGGAAATTATCTGCCTTTCCCTGCAGGTTTACATGATGGAGACAAGTTGGAGTATGGAGAGGAAGAGAAGGTTGTAGATCTCACATTAATGCTACCAGACTTAGTGCACATCTTCAAGGTTTTGCAGCCTGTCTGTCTGTGCTGCTGCTGCCAGTGGTCAAGGTCTACTCAAAAGGTGGATCTTTCAAAAACAGGATCTTCTGAAGAGGGGTTCAGTTTAGGTTGTGGAATTTTCTGAAATACAACAGATGCAACTCGAAGATGTATGGGCTTAACAAGTATGCCTACTCCAAAACACGGCACTATACCAGCTACTAGGAAGAAAACTAACTATCCCAGCTGAAACCAGGAGAATGGTATGGACAAGTGAAATGGAGGGATTCAGAGGTACTAGGGCCAGAGTATACCATCTGCAAAGTCAAAGACGGGAAAACATGACTTGTACATATAGGAGGCTGTAGCTACCTCAAGGATTTTTCTCCTGTAAGGTGAGATCAGGGGTGGAGACAGGGCAAAACCACCTGGAAGGATGTATAGGTATCCCAGCACCAGAGCGCATATATGGATTTGGTAGTTGTTTTTTTTTCCCCAAATGATCTTCTGCCTCTCCTGCATCAGCACCTCCTACCTGTGGCTTGAATAAAAGTCAGGTTTTACTTTGCTTTGGCTAATGCCCTTGATGCAGTTTTCAAGACCAGGAAAGGTTTTTGTTTTCACTTCCAAGCTGATAGATTTGGGAGAAGAGGAAGAAAGGAACAGGAAGAAAAATGGAGTAATGAGCTGAATAGTGAGGTCACATGACTGCTTTTGTATGCAAATGTTTTTTCCAAGTATGTTAATGCCTAATTCTCTAGGCAACCTGTTCCAGTGCTCCACCACCCTCATAGTGAACAATTTCTTATATCTAATCTAAATCTACCCTCTTTCAGTTTAAAGCCATTACCCCTTGTCCCATCATTACATGCCCTTGCAAAAAATCCCTCTCCAGCTGTCTTGAAGGCCCCCTCACGTACTGGAAGGCTGCTATAAAGTCTCCCTGGAGCCTTCTCCAGGCTGAACAACTCTCTCAGCCTCTCTTCATAGGAGAGGCGCTCCATCCCTCTGATCATTTCATGGCCCTCCTCTGGATGAATTACAACAGGTCCCTGTTTTTATTGTACTGGCACCCCCAAAACTGGATGCAGGACTCCAGGTGGGGTCTCACGACAGGGGAGTAGAGGGGGAGAATCACCTCCCTCGACCTCTGGTTATGCTTCTTTTGATGCAGCCCAGGACATGGTTGGCTTTCTGGCATACAGGCACACATTGCCAGGTCATGTTGAACTTCTCCTCAAGCAATACCCCCATGTCCTTTTCCTCAGGGCTGTTCTCAATCCATTCTCCACTGAGCCTATATGTGTCCTTGGGATTGCTTCGTGTTGTCGGTAATCTAACTGAGGATGCACTCAGTCCCATTGTCCACGTCGCTGACAAAGATGTTTAACATCACTGGTCCCAATACTGATCCCTGAGGAACACCACTCGTCATTGGTCTCTACTTGGTCATCGAGCTGTTGACTACAACTCTTTGAGTGCAACCATCCAGCCAATTCCTTACCTACCAAGTGGTCCACCCGTCAAATCCATGTCTTTCCAATTTAGAGACAAGGATGTTGTGTGGGACAGTGTCAAATGCTTTGCACATGTCCGGGTAGATGATGTCAGATAAGATCTTATGGTTAATATTAGTCTAGGCCCTGAGGGTTGGCATGGTAAGGAGGGGAAAAGCAGTCCTAGGAGAGGGCAAGGGACTAGCTCTGAAACCGGGCTGGGGGGAGAGGGATGTGAGGGATCAACAGCAGTCATTCCCAGAGACGTGGATAAAAAGGAAATCATAGCCTCTGTTATATGAAGAAAGGACTGATAATTTCTAAAGGAGTTTAATTCTTAGAGTTGTGACTGCGTTAGGCCATCTTTTCACATCTCATTGCTCCTCACGTGTGTCTGGGGCAAAAGGCCAATAATATTTCTCTAGTTTGATCTCTGATGTAATACAAATCGAAACACCTTACCTTGATTCCTGCGTCATACTTATAATTTTGTGTTGAACTGCAACATATCTTGGTTATAGATAGAATGGCTGCTTAATAGGCCATCAGAAAGTAATGAAAAATCATAGCCTATGCCCTCCACTCACCTAGGCAAGCGAAATACTTTTCTACTGCCAAGAATGCTCGATTTATAGCTCTGGAACTTCTTCAGTGTAAATTGAATATATCCAGGTGATTTAGTGGAAATATTAACATCACACTCTTAATAAATTCTCTCTTAAAATTGTATTTCAGTAACATAGGAGAGTCTGAAACTAGACTAAGTAATCTCTGTTCAGTGTGTATGTTACTCTTTCACTTGAATGTGGGCTAAAATACATTTTTTATCAAGTCAGTCTAGAGTACAGAGTTAGGAGTAAACCAGCACATTATTTTATTATAACTTTATTGTTACCTGGACATGATGCTTTTACAATAGCTGAACTGTGCCAAACATTCAGATCAGTGCTTCAGAGGACTTGTATCCTAAAGGCAAAACAGGCTCAATACAGCACCACAAATCAACCACTGACAATAATACAGTGCAGTATATAATGCATTGCAAAAGTGCCTTATAAATATAAAAAGTGAAGTGTGAAGTGAGGAGGAATGTTTGCCTTTAAGCTACTCCTCTATAGCTTGTAAATATAATCTCACAGGTTTTTTCATAAACCAGCTTCTGGTGTTCCATTTGTTTCCCATTAGTTATGCAAAGGACTTCATCTGGCTGCCCTGTACTGAGGAGCCTCTTTTTATCTTCAGAGAACCAAAATAATGAGACCATAAAAGTATGGCATTTGTGGTTCTTTGTTCCTGTTTGGGAGACTCTCACTTCAGGCACCATTGCTATCCTCAGAATTTTTTCCTTGCATGTGAGTATACACCTACATAAAGCAAGGAAAAGACATCTGTTATCGTAAATAGGTATAGAGTCAAATGCTATTAATACACAACTCAATTTTAAGACTCCCTTCTTTTCCTTTCCTCTCCACCCATTATTTCCAGTTGTTCAGAGTACAAAGAGCTATGAAATGAAGACACAGTGAAGCTGGATCGTTTATTTGGCAGCGTACAGGGATTTTGTAGAACTATATATACTATAGTCTTCTGACTACTTGTCTTTCCTATGGTTCTCTTATTCAGAACTATATATAAGTGCTATAATATATCAAGTAAATCATTGTTTGACATTGCTGAGTGGATTTAAAACCAGAGTTTACATGTAAACTGTGGAATCTGAGACGTGGGAATACTGGTTTCATAGTTAAACAAGGAAAAACACCATTTTTTCCAGTTGTTTAGTTTGGAAGCAATCTAGGGTACGAACATAATCTCTCCAACATAACATGATTAGCTAAATCAAAGGACTTTCCGGTCTTTAAAATACTGAAGCCAATCAGACGCTTATTATCCACTGCCATTACGCATTTAGAAAACTGGAAAATAATGGATGGTGGATTTAAAAAAAAATTGTCTTTCCTTTATAACATATGCATCTTAATAAATGTCATTAGCAGCTTCTGGAACAGCTTTCCAGAAGCATGTTTTTCATGTGCTGGATAAGGAATTAACTATTTTCTGCAGTCTATCTAGGACTTCAGTTTAGTTTATGAGGTATTGTACTCTGGAGAAAGTGAAAGTAGAAGCAAAAAATGGAAAAAGAAAAAATTAATTTGGATACGTCAATTTAAAGGTAAAGAAAAAATCTAACAGCTTTATGACTTTTATAAGGGTTTCTTTTATCTGGAGTTATATACTTCAGTTCTTTTTTGCAATGAAGAAAATAAAGTTCTTGGAGGAAAAATATTAAAATCTACAAAACTAAATGAAAAATAATTTAAAACCTACTAAGGGAATCTTGTTCTTTAAGCTTCCAATAGACAATTCTCATCAATAACTATCATCCTGGAAAAGACGTTTATGATAGTGGAAAGAGCCATGAGAAACAGTTGGCATATTATGAACTATGACTTTCTCCTCATGGAGATTCCTGTGCCTGTGACTAACAAGCATATTCAAATTGCTGCCTTAGTAGTTAATGCCATTTACACATCCAGTTTCCACCATAGCAACCTCTAAGAAGCTGGTTTGCTCCATGGCACTGCTCTGAAGTGTCACCGTAGCTTTCACCAGGGCCAATTCTTAATAGACACAATATCCTGATGTTTATTATCTTTTTCCAGTTGAGTCTGCAGGGTGAGGCAGGGAGACTGGGTATATATCACTTTCACTCACCTACTTTTCCCCTGATTCACACACTGCTGTCTTCTCTGCTGTATGCAAATCCCTGAACCAGAAGAAATATTTATGTGGTTTGGAAGAAGGGACTGGTGCTGTTTCAGCTGCTTTTCTAAATTAGATTAATCAGCAAGAATGATTAATACTATTAAAAATTTAGTTGCTTGTTTTTTACATGTACTTTTAAAATAAGTTATTTTGTTTACTGTGAAGAGTCTACTTAGAACAAATGCTATACTAACATTAACTAACACGTCTGATTTATATGAATCTATTTTATCAACTTTCATAAATAATGATGTTACTGTGCTCAGTTTCTACTTGTTTTCCTAGGCCACCAAACCAATCCAAAGCAAACAGGAAAATATGTAGCATATTAATCCTCCCTCATCTTCCCTTTATTTTTGGTTGAAGTTAAACACTTCAGTAATTAAAACAAGAAACTTTGTAGGAAAAACAGTCCTTTTTTTCATATAATTCCACTCTGTATCCAGATGGATGGATTCATGACTTTTCATTCATCATAATCTCAGTAGTCTCACATCTCAAAATATGGTATTCCATAGTAGCAGCTGGTCAAAATGTGGCCAAACTGTGACCATACCTTCAAAAGTATTTCAAATAGGGTCACAAAAAGCTCGGTTTTAATTTCAAATGCAATACCAAGCAGTAACGCTTGTCTAAATATGCCAACTTACAGGTCCTTCAATTTTTTCACAACTTTGGAAGATCATAATTTTAAAATTGCTTACCTCTCAAATATTAGAGTGGAAGGATTGGCTTCACAGAGCAAGAAAACTGACCCACTACAGCCTGTTCTTGCTAATGGTCCTGCTGTTACCACTTCTGCTCTTCTATAAAATCAAGACCTACTTGCTTTGATGCCAACACAGACTTCTGAGAGGGAGGTCAAAGACTATGTTCTGAGCATTTTTTATGTTTATAAAGAACATTTTTTCAGTTAGCTCTTCTGGGCTTTGGTAACTCTTGACAGCCATAAAAAAAAAAGTCCAGCATGTAAAATAATAAATATTGCAAGCAGTCCCTCCTCCACTGCGCCAGTCGCACACAAATCAGGTATTGGTGTCCAGCAGAGCCAACATCAGATACAGGAAGTTATTAACCATCATGACCAGGGAACAGCAAATGATGATCCTAACAAAAAGGTGTTTAATCAAAACCTAGCGTACATAGGTAACACAGTAGCACTGCGTGCAATAGCATTTCTTCTCAAATTATATGGAGCAGCTACTTTAAACTGTCTGGCAGTATTAATGAATGATAAAGTTGTTCACTTCTATAGAAATAGATTTTGTATTCACCGGAGAACAAGACTGCAATAAATAATATTTTTAAGTAGTAATGAATCCCTAGGTCTAATGTTAACTTTTATTTCCACAGTCTGAAATAATTAAAAGAATAGTCTTATAATCTACAGAGTTTTGTGATAATGATAAATTAAATCTTATTGACCATAAGTTACAGGGGTCGAAAGCAATACCCCTGATTATGATAAGAATCTTTAGAAGTTACATTTTCTGACAAAACCATCCACTAGTCAGCTGGGTCCCAATTGTCCCAGTCCAGCATTTAACTCACTCATGAAGTTTTAAGTTGAGAGCGGCGTTTTCCAAAGTAAATCAAAATGAGATTTGCAATGTATTTATTTCTGTCATAGAGTGATAGGTTTCAAATGTGTATTTGATAATTAGGGCTCTGATCTATTAAAATTACCCATTTTCTTTAAAAAGAGAATTGTGCTAGGTATTTCCAGGTGCATTTAGGTATTTAAAGAGCAAAGCTCCTTCTGTTAACATCTGCCTGCTCTTTCTTCCCAGAACAGAAGAAAATGCCCTCTTTGGCTCTTGTTAGTTTTGTAAGGATTTCACAGAAATGCCTCCCCATTTATCTTTAATTTCAGCAACTGATACAATTAAAAAGTTTTGTGATTTCCTCAAGTAAATCTTTGTTTAGAATGCTTAAATGCAAAAGAATTTACATGGATTATTCTTAGATCCCATCAGCACATAGGAGTAACAAAACCATAAAGTGTTCAGATTATTCACCCATTATTCAAAAGTTGTGATGTTACTTATATTATGGCTACTACTATAATAATTTCATAACTATAATACTATCTAGTTTCTGATTATCTAAAACTGATTCTGACTAGCTTGAAAAACGAGGGAAGGAAAGGGAATTTAACTTTGATGTACTTGTACTTGTCATCTCTCAATAGGGATATAAAAACCCTTTTTCTTGTTTGCCTTTTCTGTTGTTTTTGGGTTTGTTTGTTTGTTTGTTTGTGCTTTTTTTTTTTTTTTTAGTTGTTTTTCACTTGAAACAACTGCAACAGTGGTCTTAGATTTTGATAGAACTGGACCAGGCTTTTTCCTACAAAAAGAGCATTACTGGTTGGTTACTTCCTAATGAATGTATCTGTGGTAACTAAGTAAGAAATTACTAATACTGTTGAGCTGTAAACTGTCTGTTATTTCATTACCAGTTACAAAAATCTTTAGATCTGAACATCATATTGTAAAAGTAAAAAAATGATAACACACTCACTTTATTTATGGGATAGATTATCCCCAAGTACAATATAATATTTTCAGTGGAGAATTATTTCTAATCTGTGATAAATATTTTTTTGAAAGAAACCCCACTAAGATAATGTCTGTCAATTACAATATATTTTAGTGAATTGTAAAGCATCTAAACATAAAATTGAGCAGTCATAACAGTTAATAATAGATTTGCACAAACTTGTTCTCAGTCTTGCTTCTTCAATTAAGTTTAAATATTTAACTGTTGAAATGTTATGATGGAGGCATGAATCTTCATTGTCAGCAAAACTTTAAACAACTCACTATTCTGAGTAAGGGATGTCCATTTTTTCCAGCAGTTAATCTTGGAGGATCTGAAAGTATTTTTGCTGCTACTGCATATATTTTTGCATGGATGGTGATCATGAAGAAATGAAGTGTTACTCTAAATCTGGAGAATCTACTTAGTTCCATGGGAACTTTCACTTTATGTTTGTGGCTGAGTATTTTTTATGACACCTAGATGCTGGCTATGACATAAATCAACAAGATTTAAAGACCAAAAATCTAAGTAAGTTTCTCAATTATCAGATGGCAAAATTCTTTGCTGTGAGGCCATTTTCCTTCTCTTTCTACTAATGCAATGCATCCCTTGACCATTAAAAATAATTTAGTAAAAAAGAAACCCAGAAAAAGTAGAAATGTTTGACATATATTTTTTCCAGTATTAGTCACTGATGTGTATAATGCATTGTCTGAACCACTACTAGTAAGGTTTGCCTTTACTGCCTAAGAAAATACAGTTCTTATCCATCTTTTGCAGATGAAATAGACTATATGCTTTCTCTGTTCAGCCTACTTATATTTACAAATTATGTAAGTATTAAAGAGAATTCTGTATAGATTTCATAGTATAAAGGTCAAGAAATCATTTGTGTAACACGGTAAATAACATGTAAGTCCCCAGAGCAGTAGATACTTAATTATGCTGAGCATGATTTTGGATTGAGTTAAGTAATAACACTTAAATGTTCATCATCACCCAACACAAATTTTTGCTCTACTCTGAATAAAAGACACCAAATTCCTGGTTGCGTAGTTGCTTAAGAGTTTTATATTTCCTAACTAGGATTTCAGTGTGAAAGGTGGATTAAAGAGAAACCACATTCTCTCGCCCCCTTTCATAAGTTCAGTATAGGTCTTGAGGGTATTTGCTTTCTGTTATTGAGTTCTGCAAAGAGCACACTGCATCTTGGTCGCTCATAAAGAAGGAACCATTATTCTTTGATTTCAGAAGTATTGCCCCTTCTTTGAAGAAGGCATTGGTGGCAGCAATAAACACTCATTTTATTACATGGTGAGAATGCAATCTTCGCTCTTAGGCAAGTTAAGAAAGAGCCGTGTATTCCTACTTACCTATTCACCATTGTGCAGCTATTTGCAGGCAGAATCAAAACTCACAAACTTATGTTTATACAGAGAAAATATCAGAAACCATGAATTAGATAGCTTGTGGCCAGCCACACAAGCAAATATCTTTATATACTATTCACAAAAATTTTTCAGAGCTGAGCATATCTGTTAAAATTTAATCATGTGCAAAGAGCAGAGGCTCAAGTGTATTTTCTGCTGTGAATCATTTGTCTAACTTCAGAAAAGAGGAAGAAACAGGCTAAATGTTAACTGGAATAAATTTTTACGGGCATCAGATAAGAATACACTTGGAGAAGGAAATATATTTCTTATTTTAGTCTGACAATATTAGCATACACATGGGATTACTAAATGTAAATTGATAAAGGCATCATAGGCGTGATCAGTTCCTGCTATCTGGAAGTCAGACAGTATGTTTATGCAGTATGTTTCACTGCATAAACACTCTTACTCTCATGAGACCACACATGGAGTATCATAGAACCATGGAATGGTTTGGGTTGGAAGGGACCTTTAGAGGCCATCTAGTCCAACCCCCTGCAGTGAGAAGGGACATCTTCAACTAGATCAGGTTGCTCAGAACCCCGTCCAGCCTCACCTTGAATGTTTCTAGGGATGGGGCCTCCACAACTTCTCTGGGCGACCTGTTCCAGCACTTCACTGCTCTCATTGTAAAAAATTATTTTCCTTATATCCAGTCTAAATCTACACTCCTTTAGTTTGAAACCGTTACCCCTTGTCCTGTCACAACAGGCCTTGCTATGGAGGTTGCCCCATCTTTCCTATAGTCCCCCTTTAAGTACTGAAAGGCTGCAATAAGGTCTCCCCACAGCCTTCTGTTCTCCAGGCTGAACAACCCCAACTCTCCCAGCCTGTCCTCATAGGAGAGGTGCTCCAGCCCTCAGATCATGCCGTTCTTGTGCTGAGGGCTCCAGAGCTGGACACAGGACTCCAGGTGGGGTCTCACCAGAGTGGAGTAGAGGGGCAGAATCACCTCCCTCGACCTGCTGGCCACGCTGCTTTTCATGCAGCCCAGGATATAGTTGGCCTTCTGGGCTGCAAGTGCACATTGTCAGCTCACGTCCAGCTGTTCATCCACCAGTACCCCCAGGTCCTTCTCTGCAGGGCTGCTCTCAATCCCTTCATCCCCCAGCCTGTATTGCTACCAGGGGTTGCCCTGACCCAGGTGCAGGACCTTGCACTTGGCCTTGTTGAACCCCATGAGGTTCTCACAGGCCGACCTCTCCAGCTTGTCCAGGTCTCTTTGGATGGCATCCCATCCATCTGGCATGTCAGCTGCACCACTCAGCTTGGTGTCATCCGCAAACTTCCTGAAGGTGTGCTTGATCCCAGTGCCTATGTCACTGATGAAGATATTAAACAGTACTGGTCCCAGTACAGACCCAGTCCAGATCTCCATCTGGACATTGAGCCATTGACCACTATCTTCTGGGTGAGACCATCTAACCAATTCCTTATCCACCCATCAAACCCGTACCTCCCCAGTTAAGAGAGAAGGATGTTTTGAGGGACCGTGACAAAGGCCTTAGAGAAGTCCAGATAGATGACATCCGTTGCTCTTCCCTTGTCCTGTCCTGATGTAGTCACTCCATCAGAGAAGGCCACTAAGTTGGTCAGGCAGGACTTGCCCTTGGTGAAGACATGCTGGCTGTCTCAAATCAGCTCCCTGTCCTCCATGTGCCTTAGCAGACTTTCTAGGAGGATCTATTCCATGATCTTCCCAGGTACAGGGGTGAGGCTGAGAGTCTGGTAGTTCCCCAGGTCCTCCTTTCTACCCTTTTTAAAGATGGGCACAATGTTTCCTTTTTTCCAGTCCCCAGGGACTTCAGCTGACTGCCATGATGTCTCAGATATAATGGAGAGTGGCTTGGCACCTACATCAGCCAATTCCCTCAGGACTCTGGGATGCATCTCATCAGGTCCCGTAGACTCATGTATGTTCATGTTCCTCAGGTGGCCATGAACCTGATCTTCCCTTACAGTGGGAGGGGTTTTATCCCCCTGGTCTCCATCCTGCAGTCCATCAGGTTGGTAGGGGTGAGGAGAGAGGTTACCAGTGAAGACTGAGGCGAAGATGTTGCTGAGTACCTCAGCCTTCTCCTTGTCTATTAATACTAGGCCACCATTCCTATTCATGGGGGTTATGTTTTCTTTGGCTTTCCTTTTCTGGCTGACATACCTGTAGGAGCCTTCCTTGTTATTCTCTGCATCCCTTGCCAAATTCAACTCCAGCCGCGCCTTGGCCCTCCTGACCCTACACAACTGGGCAGTGTCCCTATACTCTTCCTGGATACCTGTCCCTGCTTCCACTGACTGTGCAGCTCCCTTTTACTCTTTAGTTTGACCAGCATGTCTCGACTCAGCCATGATGATCTCTTCCTTTCCTTGCCTGATTTCTTAAACCTGGAAACTGAGAGCTCTTGCACGGTATGTAACAAGTACTGCGTCCAGTTCTGGGGTCACCAGTATAAGAAAGACATGGACCTGTTGGAGCAAGTCCTGAGGAGGGACATAAAAATGGTCAGAGAGATGCACCACCTGTCCTTTAAAGAGAGGCTGAGAGAGTTGGGGTTTTTCATCCTGGAGAAGAGAAGGCTCCCAGGAGACTCTACTGCGGCATTTCAATATACAAAGAGGTCTTACAAGAAAGATGGAGGGAGACATTTTTACCAAGGCCTGTGGTGACAGGACAAGGGACAATGGCTTTAAAGTGAAAGAGGGTAGATTTAGATCGGTCATAAGGATGGAATTTTTTATGATAAGGGTGATGAGACGATGGAACAGACTGCCCAGAGGAATTGTGGATGCCCAGTCATTAGAAGTGTTCAATGTCAGGTTGGATGGGGCTTTGAGCAACCTGATCTAGTGAAAGGTGTTCCTGCCCAAGGCAGGGCAGTCGGACTATGTGATCTTTAAAGGTCTCTTCCAGCCCAAACTAATTCTATGATTTTATGCTGAGTAGCTGTAGCTGGATATTATACTTTAGTCTGTACTACAAAGTATACTAGTAACTTCATTGAGAGAAATGCAGGGAAAATGCAGTGTGTCACTGAGCGGGGCTTTCTGAAGGTAAAAATTTATGGATATTAATATAAATATGCTAAACAGCTAAAATACATCAGCAAAAGAAAGAAGAAACAAAAAATGTTTACAAACTAAGAGTGCTTAACACCAGTGTAAATATTATTTAGAAGTCTAATTTTAGTCTGTCCTTTTTTAACCATCCATTTTTGTTAAGAATTTTTCAAGGTCAAGGGGAAAAGAGGTAATATAATGACAAAATTGCCCAGACTGAAGAAAAAAATCTAGCTACAATTTGTTATAATCAACCGATTATGTTATACCATGGAGAAACTCTAGTCATGGGCTGGGATTATTTTTGTTAATTTCCACACTAAGAACAACAGTGAAATAGACCTCGAGGATGTCACTTCCTCCAACTGGCTGTCATGAGCAAGTCAGAGCTGGAACTGAAGGGAAGATTCTTTTGAAGCAGTTTGTGTTCCTGGCGTACTCCGTAGGTACAGATCTTTTCCTTACAGATAAATCGTATGTAATTTCTAGTATTTTCATGGGGAAACAATGGATGATTCAGTCTGAAATTTGTGGCTGGTCTGATATACCCTGGGGGAAAGAGCAGTGCCAGAGATAAGCTGCCATCAGTGTTTCAGAAAGATGAAGATTGTGTTTTCCAGTGTAATTCCTGAGTGCTTGGTGAAGTGTAGGAGAATCATGATACTAAGCACAGATCAGGTCACTGAGTGAAGATGGAGGGCAAAAAAACTGCCTGTAATAGGCAGCTGTTCAGGAAGGGACAATTTATTCCTTTAGAAAGACTACAGAGAATCTTCTGTGGGGCTGTTTTCTCTGTTTCTCTTTATATGCAAAATAAAGCAGGGAAGGGCAAACATAGTTTCTGAAACTGAGAAATAAAGTCAAAGCCTGCATCATATGATAGTTTTGACTACAGAACAGCCTGTTTATTTCATGCAGGAAAGTTGCATGGATTTGCCAGCCAAGGTGTCCCTGGGGAAAGGAAAATAACAAGGTGACTGCGGTGGGAAAGTGCAGTGTGCTCAGCTTCAGATAAAGTGATGGACGAAAAAACAAATGTCAGGGTCATATAATCAACAAATCTGGAAATAATACATGGTATCAAGGAGCTAAATGGAAGATGCTTTTTCTGCTGCTTGGAGGCAGTGTTCTGAGCACCCCATTTGCTGATAGGGTAAAATCATCATGAGAACTGAATGTTTTAGCAGCTGATCAGTACTTAGCTAACTTGGTGTCATTCCTGCTTTGCAACTTACTGTAGATTTTAGCCTCTGCTGCACGTTCTTGTAGCAGCCTTCCCTACCAGCAGACAGAAGGCTGCATCCATAGCCACACTGTGAGCATCAGGCACTGCCTCCATTTTGTGACTATCAGTGAGAAGGATGTGGATGATGGCTACGTTATGTTGTGATTGCTATGCACTCATCTGTTATTATGTGGTTTGCTCTGTGGGTACAAGGGAAGTGCAAACAGCATGTAGCCAGGGAAGTGGACAATACCTTCAGGTTGCTCTGCATGCAGCCACTCTAAACACAATCACTTGAAAATTTTGCTTTGGTGAAACAAGGTCTCCAGTCTCACTGGCAGACTCTTGGGAGATGTTGTGGATATAAAATTATTAGCAAGTTGAAAAGGCGGAGGACAGGCTCATGAACTTAAAGGTGGGTAAAAAACCTGATACCTGGGAAGCAGGGAGAGAGGGAGAAAGAGGGTGGCATTGCCCACACTGACTGTGGTTATCAGATTATATGAGAAGACACTGAACCTTGTCTGAGGAGAGAGATGCACGTGCAGATTTGCTCGTTCAATTAACAACCTTGTCTGGTTTATGCTTTGTTTTTCTTTTTGAGATTAAATATTGTTTTGTTTCAACTAAGATACAGTCAAACATGTTTTGGTCATTGAATGCACATGCTGGTCTGAACTCCAAAAGGGAAGAGCTGAAGGTGTTGAGCCCACCTGGGCCTACTGCAGTCATGGCAAATACCTGGCATGTTGCACCATCTGACTAGTCTAAGGCTGTAGACATACACTTGTAGGGGGAAGAGGTTTAATGCTACAGAGATCATAATGTATCCTAGATCCTGCTGTGCCTTGAAGACAGGAAATAAAGCAATAATGAAATATGGAGTGGCAGAGCAATATGATATAACATTTATTGAAGAGTATAAGACTGTGTTGTCTCCTGCCCAGCTGATAGAGGCAATGATAACTGATTGCAGGACCACTGCAAAGGCAAATCACCAGTAAATAATCTTAACCATTCAGGCTTTTGAGTGCTCAGCAGTAGGATTATCATCGAAGGCTTCCACTAGCCTGCTATTTGACACAATAAATTTAGAATGTCATTATCTTGTTTTAGCTTATATGAGAACGGATTAATTAGTCTGAAAAGATTTCAACATTCAGATGGACATTTCAGAAACAGCTTTCCATATTCAGCCTCAATGCTTCTTGAGGCAACACTTCCTTACTTGGGACAGGGCAGAGGACCAAGTTGTGTCTGTTGGTCCTCCCTGCCCTGTGTCTGGTGAGTCTATCAGTGTTTCTTCTGTGTTAATATTGGAGTCATAGTTAGAATAAAACAACTGATAAACAACATTTTTTGTTTCTTTCAGTTCTTCTCTAAAAATATTCAGAGTTTGAATCCCTGATGAGTGATTTGTGATGGATTTCTGTGCCTAAGTAACTAACATGGTGATGGGTGCTAGACAACAAGTGCATTGCTTACAACTGAAAACTTAATATTTGCAACAGTTAAACAGTATTATCTATATCACCAAAGAGATGCTGAGAACTCTGTACCTGATACAGCTGTGGGTAGTAGTAACACAGGGTTATTACCATTATAAAAAGTTATCTATGGATGGCTTTGCTCTTTGCAAGAAGGGGTTGTTCAGGTGTTAAAGTTTTTTCAAAGTTAGATGGATTAACGTCTCAGTCACTGCTACTGTAATCTCCTGCTGTGGATGTCTATCATTTTTAAGGGATGAAAGAAGTCTGTTGCAGAGATGCTTTTTCCTTCTGACATGAGTGTGAAAGATACATGACATTTATTATCAGTAGGCTAAAGAGAAAGATCTTTGAAAGTGCAGATGAAGTTGGATGATAATTCTAAATATCTCTTTGAATGACTTTCAGACCATGTTACAAGAAAGTTATTTTTGTCTCCATTGTGACATAAATGTAAGGTGAGATTACTTTGGAGATGGTTGCAATGATTTCTAGCCATATAGATGAAGACAGCTCTGAGTTCCTTACATTTTTCACATGTATAATTGTCATAAGATGTCCCTTATATTCTATTTAAAGCTCTGAAAATTTTTTTTTGGAAAAGTTAGCAGGGAAGAGTGACTTTGTTTAAGTTGAGCTTTCCTTATCAAAATTGTCTCGCCTTCAGCAGCTGGATGAATAGAGGAAAGGTTTCAAAGCTCCTTTAAAGTTTGCACAGCACTGCTCACTGTCAGCTCAGATGGGGCTAGGTGTTCTACCAGAACAAGAAAAAAGTGTTGCTGTAACACGCTGAATTATTTGTTTTCTTTCTATCAGCATTTTTTTTACTTCCTCCCGCAAGCAAGTTCCTTACTTCTCCAAAACTTTTTTCTGAGAAATCTTCTTCACGACTAAGTCCTTCTGTAAGTCTGTCTACTTTCATTCAGAAAGAATCTGCCTGCTCACACAAAGGCTAACTGATTCTGTGTTTTCCATGTACTTGCCCAAATCTTTCACACACAGATATATACAAGCTATGTCCTGAAAACAGACCTCTCAGGTGACTGACTTTTTCATAACACTCTGGTTTAGACTATCTATTGCTTATCTTGTGTCTCTTAGGCAGTTCTCACACAAAGAAATATGCAGACATTCTCAAGCTGTCTTTGGATGGGGGACCAGCAGAGTCATGGTAGTACTGTGATAAGAAAATGGCTAATCAGCTATGGGCAGAGCATATTGATAACAAGCACACAACTGCTTCTGTAAGCTTAGCTATTATTTCTACATGTCACTGAGTAGGGTCATACAGACACATGACACGTGTCCTGTCTACATGACGTACCAAACCACTCGGACCAAACTTGGGAATTATTAACATAATTCTGCATTGAATCAGAGTACCCTCCTTTCACTCAGTTGGCAGAATCTTCACCCTTTCATATGGAAGCCTTGCCAAATGTTTGGCTAAACTGAATAGTATTAAATACTTCTCCTGAACTTCACTTACTGACCTTGATATTTATGCCCCTAAAAACTCCATGAACCTCAGCTATGCTGCCTGCCCAAGTTTGTCTGAATTCAGGTCTGCTATCTACAGTCAGTGTGCTAATTCAGGTGTTCCCTCATCAGCTGTCTCAGAATAGTTTTCTATCTTTGTTTGCAGTTCTGTGACTAGTCTTTTTTTTTTTAAATTAAAACAAACAGTCCCTATTAAATTTTCCACTTGTCTGTCACCAAGAACCTCTTGAAAACTTTGTAAATTTTAATATTTTAAATTTTAAGTTAATAATTTTTTTTTGCTAATAAGAAAGATTCATTGATTTTCCATTCACTTCCCTTAAAATTCCTGGATGTAGAAACAAAGATAAATATTGGCTATTTCTTCAAATGCAACTGACTTTTTCATATTTCAGTTCTTGTTGAAATGGTCTGTTCTGAGAGAGGAACCATTTCTGGACTGAGTTAAAGCTGGGGCTTTTTGTTTTTAGACAAAGATTAAAATGTGACTTAAAGGAAGCCATTTTCCAGGCAGTACTGAATACTGATTGGAGTAGGGATAGATGTGTGAGTATATTTATGCATAGGTACTCTAAGTACAAGCTGCCGAGTCTTATAATAAATCCTGGGAAAAACCTATTAAAATGATGAAGTCATTTTTTGCCCTAGTTTTATTCTCCAATTCACTTATGCATTTCCCACACGTTTCTGAAAATCTCTCAAGCCAGTGTGATAATTTTTTTTTTAAGTTATTAATCAGTGTGCTTTGGGTCAGTATGTTTCAAATGTAACTCTGATATGGTCCAAAAGCAAAACTGAAATATTTTGCTTTTCGAAGTTCCTGTCATTTATAGTGTATATTTATTACACCCTTTGTGCTAGTCTACTTTATAATTTCCTTTCACTCAAGGTTAAAAACACAAGCCCAAATGTGGTCAAAAGGAAAACAATGCCTCACTGACATTCGAGAACATTCTTTTCAACTGTTTTCATGTGAGTGGATGATAAAAATATGTGAATTATAGGAGAACCATTAGGGACTTGATGAAGGGACTCTGAGACTAAAAGTTTGCCTGCTTTTTCAACCATATCAGCAGGTTTAATAAAACATATTACCTCTTCCTACCAACCATACCTCCCTAGAGTTAAAACTATATAGAAGTTTCTATTTTAACATTCTCTTGGCACTCATTTACTGGGTGTTCCTGTGGGCTTGCTTTCCCTGAAAGTCATGTCGATTACTGCACTCAGGGTACCCTAGGCAGTCTTGCTTGGCAGGGATTAAAATGCTCACTCTGCAGTGGGAAGCTCTAGCTATATTCAGGCATGTACGTGAGTACATACTTGCTCTTCCAGTGCTCATTGCAGCTGTGAGTGTCTTGGCCTTCTGTGGGTATATTTTTTTGTTTCTCAAAAAACCCCAATGTTCTTTCTTTGCCCTTCTGCCCTTTCTAAACTGCTGTGCCTTTCTGCCTCTTTTGGGTACATGAGTTGCTGGCTTAGCAGCTTCTTGTAAAACCTTGGTTTTACTTTGTCTGAAGCTTAATCTCAGTAGAAGTCCAAGATTTACCTGTGAATACTAATGTCTGAAATGTTGATATTGATACATCTGTCATTTTGGACATAGGAGACATCTGCTGTGCGCAAGGTATGTTTTATAAGGCCTTTTTTGTTACTTGATTGTTGCTACGTAAAGGCTTCTGCAAGACAGCATCTAACAAGGATGAATATTGGAATTCATGGGCTCGTGTCCATGAAATAGAAGCCAACTTTGAATGCAGGTGCTTGACGAGGAAAGATGGCATATGAGAGGACAGAAAGAAGAAAAATTAAGATGAAATTGTCATTGCTGAACCTAACATCATTTGCAAATCCAATCCTGAAGACATGCAGTGTTATTAGCTCCTATGAAACCTGGCAGACCGATATGAATATCAGAGTATGTAGACATTGCTGTTAACATTGCTGCAGAACTTTCTGTCTTGTCTGGCTAACCCAGGTTCTTTTTTTTAATAGATCACAGGAAAAATAGTTAACCTATACTTTCCTGGGTTAACCAGAACAACAGAGGTCTTTCTGACCTCTAGTCTGTGTGGTAAAATTTACTTTTTCCAGGCTCAATGACCCTTATAATGACCTCAAAAATTGCTATCAGTAGATCTTTTTGTTCTGGAGAAATGTCTTTTTTTTTTTAACTTCTATTGACAATTCCAGTTAACAAATATATTTAAGTGTTGCATTAGACCACATGAACTGTGTAGTGCATGGACAGATTAACAGTACACACAGTGCTTATGAAGAAGGTGGCCTCAGAGCAGTCTCATCCAGGGCATTCACACTTCTCAGGGTCTGGGAGACCCAACAACACTCAGGAGTTGCACCCTTATCTCCATAGAAGCAAGTTTTGTAATCTTAATAATCCTAACTCGGGTTTACATTGTCATGTCTGTGAGGCTTAACCCACAGATGTGGGAGTTAGAAATTGTGAGGACATGAATGTTCTGAAGCTCCAGCTGCTAAGCAAGGATATTGGATATTGAGAGGATAGCTTCCTTTCTGCAAAGTACCCCAGGCTGAGTTCAGCCAATACATTGCAACCTTACCTTAGCATCAAAAGTAGTGTAAAAGAGTGAAGAATACAAATATTCATTGGCCACTTCTATAGCTCAGTGAAGGATAAATAGAAACCTTTTTTTTTTTCTCTTTTGAAGTGTTTTAAGTGAACTAGAAATCCTGACATCGGGTCAGTTTTTCCTAATATTTCCCTTTTTGGTGTAAATTCTTCTTTGCTTAATCTTTTGCTGAAGTGAACTACTAACTGGGGGAAAACAAACAAACAAACAAACAAACCCAGAAAAAGCAACTCTCCCTCATATTCACTCATTGTGAAAAACAGTCTTCACATTGCAGCTCATGTTAAAACTGTTGCAATGATTTTAAATACATGGGCACATACTATGATTTTAGAATATTATAGTTAGCTGAGGTTGATTTCAAATAGGCATGGTTTGTGTTGCAAAGATTTCACACAAACCAGCAAAAGAAAGTGATCACTTTGAAGAAAAGTGTCCATGCTTTTGAATCAGGGCTTTTTTTTTTTTGAAAGTTGTGCTGGTTTTGGCAACACTTTATATGAAAGGTTTCCTCAGCTCCAGAACATTTTCTGTCCATCAACTAGTTGCGTGCTTTTGCTCTTCATTATTGTTTGTATTGATATGTTAAGATATTTAAGCTGCATTTTGCAAAGCATTGTTCAAGACTCTGGCCATGTGATCTGAACTTGGTTTGTAAAAAATGTTCTTTAAACCATTCTCATGGAAAAGAGTATATAGCATAAAATGAAAAATGTGATAGCAAATAGCTGTTGGAGTGTTTGGCCCATGTAAAATTATAAACGTATTTTATTTACTGTTTCATCTCTGGATTGTTTCCATGGAAAACTGTGCTGTCAACTGGGGAAAGAAAAAATAAAGAAAAAAAAAGGTATATTGGAATTAAAAAAATATAACTAACTTATTTTTTCTTTAACTATGAAAACAAAATTTCAACCCTCTTTTCCCTTCGAGTTCCCAACATTTAATGGCAACTTCATTTTCCTTTCCTGCTTTGTTCCTGGAGACTTTTCTTCCTAAAGCATTTCTCAGGGTACTGGAAGTCCAAGAGATTAACTGCTTTGTAGATATTCCCATTCCTGACTTTCAAAGTGGTTGTGTTACACTGACCAGGACCGGTTCAGCAATGATCACAGAGATAGTCCAGTAATCAGTAACACAGCTCTTTTCTTGCATCTGCCCAGTTCAGTGTGAACACTGTTACAATTAATGCTCAAGGCCAGATATAGACTTTTCTTAACTTTAGGCATTTAACCTGCAGGATTAAGAATTAAGACCTGACAAGCACAATTATCCAAATTTTCCCCAAAGTTAATGGAAACAGAGTGGCACGTTCTCAGAATGATGAATATTTTACTGCAATGGCTATGGCAAGTCTCTGGAGTGATTATTTTATTTAAGTACTTGAGCTAGGTACATAGAGTACAGTGGAAGAATCTGGGAGCAAGTGAATAAAGACATGCTTGTTACAAATCATGTACTGGAAAATTAATTTAAAACCAAAGTAACACCTTTCCAGAAGAAAACAAAGAATGAAAGCGTTCTTAACAAGGCCATGCACTTACGTATAAACACAAAGTTCTAGAAATAAAATGTAAGAAAATACATTTGTATATGAGAAAATGTTTACTGGATGATGTTATTGAATAAGTTACAATATAGCAGGAAGGGGAGAGATAAAGATGTACTGTCTTCTGAATACTTAAATAAATATTACTTAGATGCTCATTTTTACACAGAATCCTGTTAAGCACAATTAAAATGTGTTTAAATGTACTTATGAAGCATTGTAAGGTAAGCCTGGAGTTGTTTTATGGTGTCACTAAATGGAGAGTGAGACCCACACCTCTCCTTCCATGAGGAAACCAGTCAATGACTACATTGAGAGGCTCCCTCAAACTTTCTAAAGCAGTGAATATTCATTTGTCCTTTGTAAGCAGAGAACCTGTAGGAGCAAGGACAGACAAAAATACTGTGTATTAAACACATGTGTTTGTGCCTCTGGGCACCCAATGAAGCAGGTAACTGGAAAGTTCCCTCATCAGAATTTCCCTTAGAGCTATTCTTTTATTCAAATGCTGGAAGTCCTGGGAACAACCATATCTTACAAATTAACAACCTCTCTCTTCTTTGTGGCACTTTAAGCACACACCATTACCTCGTCCTTAATTCTTTGTAGTGCAATTTAGAATGCCTATAAAATATTGGAAGAAAGAAGATGAAAAAAATCATTAAATAAATGTGATGTATATATCTTAGAGGGCATGACCTGCATGAATTTATAGAATATACACCTTGCTTATGGAAATGACTTATCTTTTTGGAGGTTTTACAGTAATTGTAACTACTTAAGAGGAAATCTGAGTTTATGGTATGAATTTAGAGAGATTTTCAGGGTGGTTTGGTGTTACTTGAGGTTCTATCTTGTGACTTAAGATGTGTGTATCTATGTATTTGCTGTGCCTTATTTCATAGAGCACTAGCGACAGTATTTTGTTTTAGATTGTTCTTGTGACAAATACCGTAGTTACCAAATACTAAGAAAAACATATCCTAGGGAATGCAAATGCTCAGCACAGTATAAGTAATAATTTGTCCTGGAGTGTGGGACTGAGGACTGTGCTGCTGAGAGCTTGGTAATAGGATCAGGAGCTATTCACCTCAAGGTCACCCTTTCCAATCTAACCCCAGGCCAAAAGTAACTGAAAATTGTTTCCATCTGATATAGTTGCTCATTCCTTGATGGTCTCATTACAAAGCACAACTCACTGCATTATACATTTTCCACAATAAATGACATTAACGGACGTCCTTGTTGTCAGTATCACCAAAATCCGAGTGGCAAATTGAGGAGGCGGTCTGCAGAGTAGAGTAGCCTTTTATCCCAAGACATACCCTTAGAATAAAACTGAAGCACACTATGATATTGTGGGATTACACTGAGTAACATATGACATACAGATTTAATTAGTAAGTAAAAGCATTCAGGCTCCATGTCTTTACCTGCAGTATTTTCTAACTTGCAGTAGAATCCAATGAAAAAAACCAACCACATAATTCAGTGGTTTAAAGTAATGCAATATCATTAGCAGATTATTTCTGCATGTTCTTACTACATGGTCAAAGAGTAATGCAAAAGCTGTACTGTTCAGTGTCCACAGTATTTTCATACTATAAAACACGGCAATAAAATAAATCTGAATAAAATCTCCTGCACTATACTGAAAGCTGTAATTTCAAAAGAATGTATTTTTTTCCCTAAATAATTTAAAGTAATGTGGGAAAATCAATATTTAATCTTTCCAGTACTATAATAAACTGGGAGAAGAACTGGATATATAGTTCAGGCTGATAAAATGTTAGAATGAATATACGCACAATACAGTTTGCTACAGGGTCTTGAATAGTTGCATGTGAATTACAATGAAATGAGGAAGTAGCCCTTATGCTGGGAAGTCAGGGGTTTTTTGACTATTTTTTTAGGATGGTAGGGTATTCTTGTAGAAACACAGAGAAGATGACTTTGGCCTAGGAACAGATAAACCATGTTGTGGAGAGTATATCAAGCTGCATCAATTGCTTTCTTAAGAAATTCATAGTGGAATTCAGAGCCAGACATTTAGCTGGTTTAAATCAAATTAAAATCAAATCTGTTGGTTTCCCCTGAGTTACACTGGTTTGCCTGAGCTGAATATTTGTCCACGTGTAAAGCTGGATCTGTATGCATAACACAGCAAGGGAGATAATGATGGAGACCACGAACTCCTATAATGTTTGTAAACATTCAAAGAGGGTTAGCTGTGGGTGTGGGATGCTCAAAAATTGCAGTAAAAGATAAATCCATAGCTCTTAGATTGGTTTTCTGAATCTGTCAGCTCAGGTGAAGGCTGAACTTGTAATTAGTTTTTATAAAGATGTTTCCAGCCATATGTTAATTTGTAAAGTGAGAGTGTGAAGTTTCATCAAGGCGATTCCTAAGGCCTATAGTAAACAAGAGTATTCAGAATAGCAACCCACAGAGCAGCTGGTAATTGCTGCACTTTTTGGAGTTGCAAGGATAGAGTTACCAAGACTGCGCTGGAAGCAGCCAGGTGCTACGACTGACCCTGTCTGACGTCTTGCTCTAATGGGGCATCTCTAGGAAATCCTCTTGTCTGAACGGTTACAAATGCTTCTTAAAAGAGTATGTGAGAATTAGGAGATTCATTAAGGAAGTCCTTTTATTCTACCATTTAAAGAAACACAGTACAGTACAATAGTTATACATAAGTGAAGTGGAATTGTGAGTGCCTTGCTGTCATTTCAATGAGTCCATTGACAGAAATATATTGCAGAGTTGATGCTGCTAAATTAAGATTCCCAGTGCCAAACAATTTTTACCCATGACATCATTTTTTTAGCATGCCAGATAGAATGGAATTGAAAGAGATTTTTTGTTTTCTGGTAGACAAAATAGTAAAGGGAAATAAAAATATGTGTGCTCTGTGTACTTTTTCCGTAGGTTGGTACACAGATGTCTTTGCTTTCCGGTAACGTTGGATTGCATAAAAACACACCAGTACCAATGGCAGAATGTCTTACATGAATATTGACTCTTCACCTTAAAAATTAGAGCCACTCAGGCTTGTATATACATGTTAATGGAGTCCTTCCTTCTTTGCCACAAGCATGCCTATTATACTGTCAGAGTAAATAGACATAACCCAAGCCAAATCCTTTCACCTCACAAAGGAATCACAGCAGATGGGCTGGGACAAGAAGGCACATCAGTGTCCTTGTAGCCTTCACTCCCCTTTCGCCCAACATTTGACAGCGCATATGCTTTCAACCTGTGATAGGGGAATGGCCATACAACAGCAGAACATTTTTATCAGTATCAGGGCAGAACCTTTCCTAGGGATGGAGTGCTTGCACACCCATGTAAAATGCAAGTTAATTTTAGGATGGAATGAATATCTATTATGTGCTCGTTCTGAAAGGACTATGAAATGTTTTTAAGTAGAAACTAGTAAACTTCAGAAGACTACTTTCAGACAGAATATTATGGAAACTTATACATATACTGCAAAAAGGAAAAATGCTTTCTGAATATTGTAGTGGGAAAAACCCAACTCACTTTGCTAATTATTTTACATAGCTTCATTACTCTGAGTGCCAAACTCCCTATAAAAATAACAATTTGTATTGTATAAAGGTCTGCAAAATTTCTTCTAAAAATATTATTTTTGTAGCTTTCCTTCCCAGTTGGCCTCAACCTACAAATGTACACTGGCAGATGGTAGAACTACCTAACATTGCACAGATTCTGTGTGTAACTGCTATGAATGTAGGTCTAGCAGAGATTCCCATAGACAACATGCCAATTTGAGAGGACAGACTCATTGCTTCTAGTAGCTCTCATATTTTCTGTTACGTTCAGAGCAAACCATTGCTGATTAAATGTCTTGCTTTAGCTGAAGCTGGTTTGTACTGTTTAAGTCAAAAAAAAAAAAACCCAACACTGAAGTGTGGAGGAGATCATGGTTTTGTAGGTAAGTTTATAACTTTGGATAGGAGGAATCTTGAATTCTATCCCCAAGAAAACGTGTGGTTATTTTGCTCTAAAGAAGCTTTTCTTCCATTTTTAATTTCCAGGAGTGTTTTGTGATATTATGATCCTTTGAAGGAGAGCATTTTAGAAAAACAGTACTTTTGTAACAAAGAAAGCAGAACTGAGTCACCACTGACCCTACCACTGACTTCGTCTTCATGCTGCTATTCCTACTACTCAGTCACAGTACATCTGCGCATAGCTAATTCATGTAACCAGGCAAGACATTTATAATGTGCTGTAATTTGTTATGTACAGACATCAAGTAAGAGTCTGTAAGTGGAAAACAAGTAAGCTTTCTTACCATGCTGAACTTCCCCGCAGAACACATTCCAGGGCATTAGCTCTGCCTGCATCTGTACTTAATTGTTGGAGTGTACCAATGTCCACTCTGTATCTCTTTTTTTTTTTTTTTTTTTTTTTTTGTGGAAATAGTTTGTGGTAGTAGTAGCTAAAGGGGTCTCACTCTTTCGTGGGACTGAGTTATGGCTGGGACCTATACCAACAACAAGAAGTCAGGAGATGCTTCCATGGGTTAGCTGTAGCCCATTTGTCCAACTGAGGGAATAGAAAATATTCAGTCGCAGGGGAGGTTGAAGGAATGATTGCATCTTTCAGATCTCTGCACAGACAAGTGGTTAACGCTAAAGGGGATTGATGGCTACTGAGTGCTTTAAAACAGATCGCTTCCTGAAACTGCTATTCCATGGAGAGGGTGTTGCACTCACTTTCTCTGCTTATTCTCTTGGGACAGTATGGAAAGAGCCATCCTTGGCTTTTCCTGAGAGCAGGGTATGCTTTATTAGCACTCACTGCGTTTAAAAAGCAAGTACTTTCTCTCCTCTGCACCTGTCCTCATAAATAAAACACCTGCAGTACTTAGATCTAGGTAAATGTATGTTCTGTGTATATCTATGCAATAACTAAAGGACAAATATTCTTCCATTTTTATTTCTATACTTTTAATGAAAGGAGGAAGGTTGTGTTATACAGCTGCAAGTGAAGAAGGAATAATGCCACCACTGAGCCACAGAATTGGAGCTAGGAAGCATTTATCTTATAATGCAGCACTTCGCTACAGGATAATTGGAATGATCTTGTGTATATGGAGTTGTGACAAAGATACAATTCTTCTTTGTTTTTTTCCTAAGCCTGGTCTGCTCATCAGTTAAAAATAATGAACTCCTCTCTCTTCTGTCCTCAGTGTCCTGGTTTTGGCTGTGGTAATTTTCTTCATAGTAGGTAGTATGGTGTTACATTTCGGATTTGTGCTAAAACCAGTGCAGATAGTGTGGAGATGTTTAGCTGTTGCTAAGTAGTGCTTACACTAGTCAAGGACTTTTTCAGCTTCCCATGCTCTGCCGGGTGTGCAAGAAAGTAGCAGGGGGCACATCCAGGACAGATGACCCCAACTGGTCAAAGGGATACCCCATACCATATAACATGTTTGCTGATGATACCAAGCTGGAGGAGTGGCCGATACACCAGAAGGCTGTGCTGCCATCCAGCAAGACCTGGACAGGCTGGAGAGATGGGCTGAGGGGAACCTGATGAAATTCAACAAAAGCAAGTGCAAGGTCCTGCACCTGGGGAGGAACAACCCCAGGCACCAGGACAGGTTGAGGGTTGACCTGCTGGTGAGCAGCTCTGATGAGAAGGACCTGGGAGTGCTGGTGAACCAGTTGACCATGAGCCAACACTGTGCTCTTGTGGCCAAGAAGGCCAACGGTATCCTGGGCTGCATTAAAAGGAGTGTGGCCAGCAAATGAGAGGGGTTATTTTCCCTCTCTGCTCTGCCCTGGTGAGACCACATTTGGAGTACTGTCCCCAGTTTTGGGCCCCCAGTTCAAGAACAAAAGGGAACTTCTTGAGCAAGATGATCAGGGGACTGGAGCATTTCTCTGATGAGGAAAGGCTGAGAGACCTGGGTTTGTTCAGCTTGGAGAAGAGAAGACTGAGAGGGGATCTTAGCAATACCTATAAATATCTAAAGGGTGGGTGTTAGGATGATGTGCCCAGACTCTTTCTAATAGTGCCCAATGACAGGACAAGGGGCAATGGGCACAAAGTGGAACACAGGAAGTTCCACCTTCATATGAGAAAAATCTTCTTTCCTGTGAGGGTGCCAGAGCGCTGGAACGGGCTGCCCAGAGAGACTGTAGAGTGTCCTTCCCTGGAGACATTAAAAACCCACCTGGACGTGTTCCTGTGCCCCCTGCTCTAGGTGTTCCTGCTCAAGCAGGGGGATTGGACAGATGATCTCAAGAGGTCCTTTCCAAACCCTGCCATTCTGTGATTCTGTGAATCTGTATGTAAAGCTGGGGGAAGAAGAAGGAAGGCGGAGATGTTAGGAGTTATGGCATTTGTCTTCCCAAGTAACCATTGTGCATGGTGGAGCTCTGCTTTCCTAGAGATGGCTGAACACCTGCCTGCCCATGGGAAGGAGTGAATAAATTCTCGGTTTGCTTTGCCTCCACATGCAGCTTTTGCTTTACTTATTAAACTGTCTTTATCTCAACCCATGAGTTTTCTCACTTCTATCTACTCTTCTGATTCTCCCCCCTATCCCACCGAGGGGGAGTGAGCAAGCAGCTGCGTGGGGCTTGGATGCTGGCTGGGGCTGAACCACGACACTCCGTCATAACTTTATATCCAGGAATGACCTTTAATATGTAGTCCTGAAAGACATTGGAAATAATAAGTGTGTGATGTAAAACAATAAAAAGTTCTGTAGGTTATGAGCAAGGGAGAGGATAAAATAAAATTTCCTAATGCCTATTTCTACTAATTCTAATCTAACCAACCTTAACTCTCAGCTAATAAGTCTCACCATATTTTGAAGAGAATCCTAGAGTTTCAGGATTAGTTTATTGTAAAAATTTACAATATTAAAACATTAATAATGTAATATTATACATAAAGTGCTCTGAAGCCTATTTGAAAAAAAATCACAGTGAATCATAATTTACTCTTTACATAAATAAACAGTTTTCTTTAAGAAAATGTAATCATCTATCAGAATATTCATAGGTGCAGGAGGCAAACAGTGGTCAGCAGTGTGCCATCCTGTCTTCCACAGGAATGGAGCCACGTCACTATTCACACTTCTAAAATACATGCTGTTACCAGCTGAAGCAGCCTGCATGCATCCTGGAATTTGTCCTCTGAATGCTCTGATGGGCTGTGAGGACCTCACGGGGGATGCAGGGAGAATTAGTCTCACTTGTGTTTTTGTTCACAAAGCTGGGGAGATGCAGCTGAGACACAGCTGAAATTACAGCAGATCTGTGGTTGACCTACAGGCAGATGTAATGTGTACCTCTGAAGATATGCCAGGCCCAGCTCGGCACTGGTGTTCGCTCTGAGCAACATTCAATTTTCAGTGGGGTCATGCAGGGCATGCAGTAACAGTTAGCCTGACCCTTCCAGTTTTCATCTGAAGGATTCTTAATGCAAGAGGACACAGGATTTTGTGTGTGTGTGTGTGTGTGCGTGCTTGTTTTTATAGTTTTATACTTGTGCCATAGAACTGAATGCCACAAGTTCATATGAACCTGTTAAAATATTCAGTCAGTGCTATGTGATGTTTTTTACCAAGAGTTCCTTGTCAATATAAGTAGGTCCAAACACAGAGTGGAAAGCAAGCACCTGTCTTATTTCAACACTTAAACTGATGATAAAGAGGGCAAGAAGGTGTCTCATTCATCTTCAGCTTTCTTGGGGCAAACCTCAGAGCAGGACAGGTCTGGAAGGCTAAAAGCAGCACTAAATAAACTATGTGGTTAGTGTGACAACGTGTGCTCTGGGGTAGAAGCCTTGCCCCAACCTTAGGAGAGGTGTTTAATGTTGATAACCATCCTGTGAGTAGGTTCTGAGGGACTTGAATTAGACCTTACAGAATAAAGAATGTGTTGCAACTGGGAACTGTAGTCAGAGGAGTATATACATACTCTGCCTCATTTTTAATAAGAAGTTCAGTAGTCTTGCATCTGCATATGACATAACTTGATATAACCCCATGAATATCACTTTGGTGCTGTACCACAATACATTCAGGTACATATTCTGTCATCTTGACTCACAATAGCTATGCTTAACCCATAGATTAAATGGTGATAGGAAATGCTTCCAAGCACGGGAAGCCTTTCACGTATTGTTAGATTGTTGCAACAATTGTTGCATTGTTAGAATATTATGTGCCACGTTTTTCCTTTGTGTTATTAGTGACATCAAGAACAGTTCCCAGTCATATTTTTGGAGTTATCCCAATGGATCGCTTGGAACAGACAATTTACATATGGCCACCTGTTTTGAAGACTAAGAGAGCTTGATGGTATGTACCATGCTGACTGGTCTCAGGGCCAGAGGTTGCTGGCAGGATATAATTATTAATGTATTTGCAGCCAGATTTTCTGACGGAACATTTACATTACTGCTAAAAGAGGAATTTTTCTGAAACTGACATATTCTCAGTTTTATTGAGAAGATATTTCACACCTAGACTAAAGCCCACATGGGGCCAAATTTGGCAAAGCATTTGAAGGACAGTAAGAAGGGCTTTTACAGGTACATCAGTGGCAAAAAAAGGGAAGACTAGGGTAAATGCAGGCCTGCTGCTGAATGGGGAAAGGACCTGGTGACAAACAAGATGAAAAGGCTGAAGTACTCAGTCCCTTCATTGTTTCAATCTTTGCAGCGTAGGATTTGCTTTCAGCGGTCTCAGGCCCCTGAGACCAGTAGCAAAGTCTGGGGCTATGAAGGCTTATCCTTGGTGCAGTTTAGGGATTGTTTGTACAAGCTGGACATGCTCAAGTCCATTGGATAATGGGATACAGCCACAAGTGCTGAGGGAGCTGACCAGTGTCATTCAGAAGTCACTCTTGGTTATCTTTGAAACATCAGGGTGATCAGAAGAGGTCCTTAAGGACTGGAAAAAAGCACACACCACTCTATTCTCCGGAAGGGCAAGAAGGAGGATCCAGGGAACTACAGGCTGGTCAGTCCCACCTTGTAAAACTAATGGAACAACTAATCAGGAAACAATTTCCAAATATATGACAGCAAGAAGGTGATTGGGAGTAGTCAGTGTGGATTTATGAAAGGGAAATTATGCCTGTCCAACCTGACAGCCTTTTGTGATGAGATGACTGTCTCAGTGGATGAGGGCAAAGAAGTGAATCTTGTTTGTCTTGACTTTAGCAAGGTGTTTGACACTGTCTACCATAACTCCTCACAGACAAGTTGATGAAGTGTGGGCTAGAAAAATGGACAATAAAGTGATTAAAAAATGGGCTGAATCATTGGGCTCAAAGGATTATGATCAGTGGCATGGAGTCCATCTGGATACCAGCCACTAGTGGTGTACCTCAGAGGTCGATAATGGTGCCAGTACTCTTTAATATCTTATTTATTGACCTGGACAGTAAGGCAGAGAGCATGCTCAGCAAGTTTGCAGATGAAACACAAGTGGGAGAAATGACTTGTACCAGATGATTGTGCTGCCATGCAGAGTTACATCAGTGGGCTGGAGAAATGGGCTGACAGGAACATTATGAAGTTCAACAGAGGCAGATGACAAGTCCTGCCCCTGTGGAGAAATAACCCCATGCACAAATACACACTGGGGGCTGACTGGCTGAAAGACTGTTTGGCAAAGAAGGACCTGAGGGTTCTCCTCATCAAAAATTTGAACATGAGCCATGAATGTACCATCATGGCAAAGAAAGACAACAGCCTCCTTGGCTGCTTTAGGCAGAGCATTGATGGCAGGTAAAAGGAGGTGATCCTTCCCCTCTACTTGGTCTTAGTGAAACACACTTGGAGATGTGGGTCTTCTGGGCTTCCCAGTGCAAGAGAGACAAGGACATACCGGCTCCAGTCCAGCAAAGGTCCATGAAGCTGATGAAGGCACTTAAGCATCTGTCATATGAGGAAAGGCTGAGAGAGCTGGGACTGTTCAACCTGGAGAAGATGAAACTCAAGGACAACTTATCAGTGGGTATAAATATCTAATGAGGGGAGTAAAGAAGATGGAGCCAGGCTGGTTCAGCTGTGCCCAGTGACAGGACAAGAGAAAATGGGCTCAAACTGAAACATAAGTGATTCTATTTAAATATAAGAAACAAAAAATACTGCAAGGTTGGTAAAATACTGAAACATATTGCCCAGAGAAGTTGTGGAGTTTCAGTCCATGGAAATATTCAAAATCTGACTGGGTATGGCCCTGGGGAACTTGCTTAATGATCTTCAGAGGTGCCTTCCAATCTGAACCATTCTTTATGATTCCATATGGTGAGAAGCATCACCTCGTTTCTTTTCCTTACTTCTGCCTTCAAGATGATTTCAGGCACAGGTGCTGGAGTGTAAACAGCAGGTACAGCAGAATTCAGTCTATGCTGCTTTTGGCTGTTTTATGTACTGTTATAAGGCTGCTCAATAATTAAGTGAAGGTGAGAGAGAAGAGAAAGTGAAGGGAATGGGGATTCAGTTTCTGAGCAAAGGTATGTGTGGAAGCCATTTTTCGAAACGGGCAAAAGTGGTCAAGACACAAACTGTAAAAGTTAATATAGTCTTGAAAAAAGAAGTCTGCATCACAACACCTCATTATTTTAGTACAGCTGTCAAAAGAATACCCTGAGCATGATAAAAAGGTATTCTTGTTCAGGGAATAGATTTAAAAGTGTTTCTTCACATATAATTCTCATGGCTATTAAAGAAAGTGAGGAATACAATAGTACTCCATCCATTAAGTTGAGATGCATCAGAAACATAAAGGTAAATTTAGTAGCCACATACCTGAACTCTGTTTCTTAAAAGTGGAAAGGCATGAAAAGTCTGCTTCACCTTAGCAGAGCTCTTTGACAGGAAGGCCTTGTAGAGGGACCTGGACAGGCTGGATTGATGGGCTGAGGCCAATTGTATGAGGTTCAACAAGTGCTGGGTCTTGCACTTGGATCACAAAACCCCCATGTAATACTACAGGCTTGGGGAAGAGTGACTGGAAATCTGCCTGGCAGAGAAGGACCTGGGGGTGCTGGTTGACAGCTGGCTGAACATGAGCCAGCAGTGTGCCCGGGTGGCCAAGGCAGCAACAGCATCCTGGCTTGTATCAGGAATAGTGTGGCCAGCAGGAGCAGGGCAGTGATCATACCCCTCTATTCGGTATTGATGAGGCCACACCTCAAATACTGTATTCAGTTTTGGGCTTCTCACTACAAGAAGAACATTGAGGTGCTGGAGCATGTCCAAAGAAGGGCAATGAAGCTGATGAAGGGTCTGGAGAGGAGGTCTTATGAGGAGAGGTTGAGGGAACTGGGGTTGTTTAGCCTAGAGAAGAGGAGGCTGAGGGGAGACCTTATCGCTCTCTGCAGCTACCAGACAGGAGGTTGTAGTGAGGTGGGTGTTGGTCTCCCCTCCCAAGTTACTAGTGATAGGACAAGAGCAAATGGCCTCAAGCTGTGTCAGTGGAGGTTTAGATTGGATATTAGGAAAAAATTCTTTACTGCAAGAGTGGTCAGGCATTGGAACAGGCTGCCCAGAGAGGTGGTGGAGTCACCAACTCTGGAGGTATTTAAAATATGTGTAGATGCAGCACTTCAGGGCATCATTTAGGAGACATAGTTTTGTTGGGTTGACAGTTAGACTTGATGATCCTAGAGGCCTTTTCCAACCTTTTTTCTGATGCTATGATTCTATACCAATCACACACATACATACTCTGTCATCCCTAGAGGAAACAAATTCCCCAGAAAGGTCAACTTTTAAGTGTTGTAGGGATTCTTTTGTTTCTAGTAATACAAAGGGAAAACCTACCTCTGATGAAGCAAGACAAAAGGATCTAAAAAATGAGTACCGGAGGAATAACATCAGAAGATAGTAACCTGAAGAAGTTTTATGCCAGTAATGTGTCTCCCTTGAGATGACCAAGGCAGATGTCCCTAGCCAGTGATGGTTGAGGCCTCACTCAGGACCTCTCACAGTGAAAATATTTTCCCAGAATACCACAGCAGGCATATGTGTAGTCCCAGTTGTTGAAATTGTAGAGATTCACATGCAAAATCTATAATTCATCTGCCAGCTACTTAAGAAATCACTATTAATTTTTCTTGTTACAGTAAGAACAGTTTATCAGGGAATGCTTTAGATGTAGGAAGTGTTCCTTGATGTAGCATCTAATTCTATATTTCAGTTTTCTATTAAACCTATGACAACTTTCTTCTAGAGTTGAAATGGACACAAAACATACTCTTCACTGGGCTTGCTAATATTTTGCAGCCTCCCAGTAATATTTCTTTGTAAGGTTCAAGGTATAAAGCTCAAGGTGATTTAAAAGGTATGGCTGAACTTTTCTAGGTTAATAATAAAGCTGCATCTCCCTGTTTACTGTTCATATTTTCCAGGTTTGTTACTGTGGATAGTTCAGACAGCCATTATTTGTCTGTGATGTTTCTGAACATCCTAATGCTGAGTGTTGCATGATTTGAGGGCCTGTATAAGTGGGTTTTAGCACACAGTAGACCCAAGATGCAAACCCTTCAGGGTGAAGAAATGCACGCTTTGTGTTTCATAAGCATGAATACAGGAGATATTGAGAAACTGCATGTGTGGAAAGTGATCAGTTCATAGGCAGTTTTTTGGGCACTGCATATTGAGAAATGTTTAATTTCCATTCACAGGGTTCTGCCTCCTGCGCTGGAAAGAATATTTGGAGGATATGGGGATGTCCAGAATATTTTAAGTGGCAAGGCCTTTTCGCCTTTTGGGGAAGGGCAGATCTCATCCTTTAATGATACTGAATTGTGAACATGTTAAGCAGAGTGGAAAGATGGAGAGCCAGAATGTTCCAGTACTGGGACATGAGCATTAAAAAAGTGCAGAAGAAGGTCTGATAAATTATTAAAGAGAAGGAGAGGGGATGAAAAGAAACAAGGAAGAAGTATTTGCTACAACTAATAATGTGGAAATCTCAAACACCAAGCTGGCAAAGAGGTTACAGCAGAATCTTTAGACGAGGGCAAGCTTTGAGTTGTGTAGTAGAAGAAATATAAAAATTAAAAAGTAGAGGTTTGTAAAATAGGGAAGTTTAGGGATATAGTAGTTAAATGTGATCTGCAGCCATTCAAAATGCGTGAAATTTTTACAATTCTTGCAACAGTATATTATCACACTGCCTTGAACAAAGGGGACTAGAAGGAGGGACCTGTGTATGAATGACATGCATTTGTGTTAGGGAGTATGGAACAGAGTTATCAGAGATGAGCATTTATGAGACAAATTTTCCTGAATTGGAGTCTATCTTAGGGTCTCAGTTGTCCAAACAAGCAAAGTTTCTAATTCATAGTTAATTAGATATTTTTTATTTTGATATTTAGATAAGTTTGCATAGAATAATTAAATTGCCCAGGAACAAGTTGAACCTTGAGTTCTGGTTGGAAAATTTTATATTATTTTAAATTTATGTCCCATAGCAGGGCTCTCAGGTTGTGGGCATTTCTGTCAGAAAAGAGTTTTGGGATAAACCTCTTGGTTTCAGAATGGGAACTCCCTTACTTGTGATGTCTTTGTGTTTATGGCAAACATACTTGGAACTCACTGTGAGTTTCTTTGTCCCTTCACACCCTGACTTAAATTCCACAAAAGCCTCTTGAACCAAAGATTGATTATTGTTTATAAAATAGTTTGTACTCTTCAACCACATTTTCCAATAAAATGTCACCTGGTAGAATTGTTTGATCAGCCCTGTTTGGGGTGAATAATAATGAAGTGGTCAAAAAGAGAAAGGGTTCCAAAGCAAATAAAAGTAATTGAGGGAGAATGTTAACATAGATTTACATTAGCACATAGTCAGGTAGTCTGGGGCTTTAAATATGAGTAAAAACTTGGACCAAAGCACTTGATTATATTTTATAATCAGAAATCTTCTGTGAATAGGAACTGGAAGATCAAGGGCTCTCTTTCATGATCAAATTACAAGTATTTTTGATAGAAATTGCAATTTTTAAGCTATATTGACCAGTAGAGAAACACCTTACCTTGAGGGCTGTGGACTCTGTCAACAGGCAAAATCTGATAAAGTGTTTTTTGGGCAACCTAGATAAACAGTTAACGCTTTGAATTTTTATTGGATTTGTGTGACAAGATTTTCGTAGTGGGGGTGCTGTAGGGGTGGCTTCTGTGAGAAGCTTCTAGAAGCTTCCTCCATCTCTGATAGATCCAATGCCAGCCAGCTCCAAGACGGACCCACTGCTGGCCAAGGCCAAACCAATCAGCGACAATGGTAGTGTCCCTGGGATAACATATTAAAGAAGGGGAAAAAAAAAAGGTGCACAACAGTGGCTGGGAGAGAACAGTGAGAATATGTGAGAGAAGCAGCCCTGCAGACACCAAGGTCAGTGAAGAAGGAGGGGGAGAAGGTGCTCAGGATGCTGGAGCAGAGACTTCCCTGCAGCCTGTGGTGAAGACCATGGTGAGGCAGGCTGTCCCCCTGCAGCCCATGGAGGTTAGCAGTGGAGCAGATATCCATGTGCAGCCTGTGGAGGACCCCATGCTGGAGCAGGGGGATATGCCCAAAGGAGGCTGTGACCCTGTGGGAAGCCCACACTGGAGAAGGCTCCTGGCAGGACCTGTGTCCTTGTAGATAGGGGAGCCCATGCAGGAGCAGGTTTTCTGGCAGGACTGTGAACCTGTGGGGGACCCATACTGGAGCAGCCTGTTCCTGAAGCACTGCACCCCGTGGACATAGAAAGGACCCATGCTGGAGCAGTTTGTGAAGAACTGCAGCCTGTGGGAAGGACCCACATTGGAGAAGTTTGTGGAGGACTGTCTCCTGTGGCAGAGACAATGTGTGACAAACTCACCACAACCCCACCCTCCTGTGCCACTTGGAGTGGGAGGAGGTAGAGAATTTGGGAGTGAAGTTGAGCCTGCGAAGAAGGGAGGGGTGGGGGCAAGGTGTTTTGTAAGGCTTGGTTTTATTTCTCATTAACCTACTCTGATTTGATTGGCAATAAATAAAATTTCCTCAAGTCTGTTTTGACTGTGATGATAATATGTGATGTCCCTGTCCTTACATAGACCCACAAGTCTGTAATTTTATTTTCTTTCCCCTGTCCAGCTGAAAAGGTGTAGTGATAGAGCTGCTTGGTTGGCACTTGGCATCCAGCCAGGGTCAGCCCACTACAGAATTTTATACAGGAAAACTGGGTAAAAATTGGGAAAATTTATCCAAAAAGTATATGTCCTCTGTGAGCCCTGCTCAGTCTAATAGAAGCCTATAGACTATTGATTCCTGTCTGGGTTGCTGGTAGTTCCTTAGCTGCTTCCTCGGTCATATAGTTCCAGTTAGAAAGAGAAAAGATTCTTCAGGGAAGAAGAAATAGTTTCAGAATTTTATGCTTCCCATCTGGAAAGTAGAGATAGGCTAAGCAGAGCCTGGTGGCCTTTCTACATTCCTTTTGGGAAACATACATATTATTTAGTTGTTTGAGTAATCTCCAGAGCTGGCTGAAAGACATAGAACATGTGGAATTCAGGGGAAATTTAAAAGCAAATGAAGGCTAGAACTAGATTTGCAAAGCCCTTAATGATAAAAGGTTGGACAGGCTTATCTTTTTTTATTATTTTTATTTAAGGGATATAAAGCAGGGAGAATGTAGATGGACATTGCCACCATAGCTGGGAGCAGGCCTGCAGGGATCCTGTTGGCACATTGAGGGTAGCTCAGAAAAGCTACGAGCAAGCTCATTCAGGTATTCCTGTTCAGCAGAAGTTTTTTTTAAAAGAACTGCATGTTTTCAAACTTTGGCAAATGAGAAACAAGACTTACTTGAGCAACCAGCAGAAAAGATGGATGTTCGTATAGCTTTTCTATCAGTGAGAAAGGGAACTTCCCCTGGGGCTGGGAGGATGGCTGAAGAATTTTATCAGAGGTTCATTGATCCCCTTTCTGCAGTGTTTTCAAGGGCTTTCAATGATGTTTTGAGTGAAAGACCATTAGGGTCTTTACCATATAAAGGCCTTTATATTGCTTTCTTCCTTTCGTAGAAATAAAGATTTAGAGAATACTAGAGATTGGAGATTTATTGTCTATTTGAAATAGATTCCAAAATTTTTATTCTGTTTTAGCTAAGAGACTGGGAAAGAAAATAACAAGGCAATTATTACTTCTCAGTCACTCTAATATCTTTAAAGGTCACATACTGGCAGGCACTTTGTGTAGTTTGTGGGAATTATTTGAAATTGCGGGAGAAGACAAAAATGTACTAGGCTTGGATCTAACCAAAGGTTTTAGACAATGTGAAAATTATCTCATGTATCTCAAGACTGGATTATCATACAGTTTGTTAACTTGCATTGCAAGCACCTTACAGCTTAATGAAATGTGTTCCATTACAATTTTTAGTGTTTTCCTTTGATTCTTTTTTTTTGCATGGGAAGAATGGATTTAAGAAGATTTCAGGGTTTAGTTGCTCAGCTAGTGGAAGAGAGATTTTGTAATGTCTCTGAAAGTTGTCACAATTACAAAATTATGTTATGATATTGGTAGGCTATGCAAGGTAGTCATATCTATGTATATATGTGCATACATACATAGACATATTCATTCATATATGTATGTATCAGTTTTCAATATTAACAATTATAGATTACATAGAGAAAACATAGCGATTAATATGAGTAAGAGCACGACACTGGGATGTTGATTGTGGGATACTCCTTCACAACTCCAGAGGTCTCAAAGGTCAGATGAGCCTTCTTTTAGGGAAGGAAAGGGCAAGTCTGTTTGTTTTGGTTTTTGTTTTTGTAAGACTAACTGATTTTCAGTGATGATTCAGTATCTAAGCTGAAATTGGACAAACTTTGTCTCCTGTCAGGTAAAAGTGATAAAGTGGAATAAATGAGCTTTGACTTTGGCAGGAAAAGGGGTGTTAACCAAATACTTCACTCTTACTTTTTGCATTTGTGTGATATAAGCGTATCCTCCCTCTACAGATTCTTTTACTAAAGGGTTCAGGTCACTCCAGATGCTTTGAGGTAAGAAAAGCAACTTAGTGGATAAGTAGTGATTTTAACTTGTAAGTCTGGTAGATAAGGTCTCCCTCTGTTTTTCACTGCTGACCATACCAGGAAATGACCCACTCTATTTTAAACACATAACGACATAATTGCAAAGTGAGGTGACTAAGTTAGGTAGCCTGTACCTCATCCATCACCTGTCTGTCATTTATGGAAGGGTTATTGACAGGGTGTACAAATGCCTTTTTGATGATCCTGTTTGCTCTTGTAATCTTCATAATTCTTTCATAACTGAAAATCTTGTCTTTTCTAGAGTTCATTTTTTACATTCTTACTGTCATAGGTTTTATTACTGATATCACAGGTGTTGCTCAAATGGTGGTAAAAGACAAGAAAATTTACTTTAAACTGAAGTTCAGATTGTTTATAAAAAGATTCTGTTCTCAGTGGTAACTGAGAAAATTCAGAAAGAGTTTGGGACACGAACGCTGGGTTCCATGTCTGTAGAATTTAATGGAAATATAATTTTTCAGTTTTAGAAATTAGGAGTATGAAGGATCTATGTGCTTTCCTTTAATTCAACTGTCTTTTGAAGTCTCAGTAATAAAGCTGGGGGGGGGGATGAAGATGAAAGAAGAGGGGCATTCAAGGGGTCCATTCAAGTAGGGTCAAAGGCCTGATAGTGACAGCTACCAGTCAGCTGGGACATGGAAAACCCTTCTTTGTGTCTTTGGTGCCTTTAATTGAAAAATTCTGAAACATTTTGGTTTTGTCTTAAAGCAGTGTTCATATTTTGAAGTTCTATTGATCAGCTGGAGAAAGTGCTCTAGAGTTAATAGGGTTGTTTACTTCCATCTCTGTGGAGATTTACATTACGCTATTTCTGGCCACCTTGAAAAGAAAACTCTCTTAAATTTAATTTGAGGTTTTATTCAGATCATTTAGAGTAGGTGCCAAAGTAACTCTCAGAAGTATTTTCAGGTCTAAGACCAAAAGATGAGAATTTCACACCATCTGCTATTTAGGATTGCCAGACTCACTTCAAGTACAGGCAGTAGAGTGCAGCCTCTCTGCCTAAAGTAGGCAACTATAGTAGATAATCTGAATACAATTTTTTTTTAATGATGTCTTTATCCTCTTTTGACATATCACACAAAAGAGAGAATAATGAAATACACCTCCTGCCTGTCAAACAGCCACTACAAGACTCTTGAATTTTGCAATATTTAGTACAGATCTAGGCTGACATTCAACAATTGTTGCTGCCTAGAAGGACACAGGGAGTTTTTCACCAGAAATTAACTTCAATAAAATATCTGAAGCAGTTTTATTCATTGTCAATATCCTGATGGAATAAGGTCACTCATGCTGGAAGGAAAACAAAAGGAGGACATTGTAGTATTGTGCTGCATTTCTGCAGTTTAAAATTAAGCAGCGCCATGTCCTTGGCCACTGAACCATAACCTGAAGGTCTCTAGTGGATGGAGAGTGCAGGTGCACTGTCAATCACAACCTACAAGGCCTATCTCACTATTGTCTGGCTTTACATGCAAACACTATCTTTTAATGAGATCTTAGCTATTAGAAATCCTTCCAGGTTGTGCTAGGATTCCACTTCTTCAGGCATTCAACTTTTTTGATTACTTTAGCCTCTATCAGCATATTGGATTTTTGGTGTTACATGCAAGAGCTCCTTGGATGGGGAAGGTGTGGTCAGAGCACTGCAGTCAGCCCCATGTGTCAGCCACTTCTTCTTCACTATGTGAATGGACAGCTGTGAGCTTTCAGGCAGCCTGGACATTGCAATGCCATGTCAAAGCCATATTAAAGTAGTACCTGGAAGTACCTGTTGGTGCCCTGGTGTATGAATGCCATACCTGCAGGTAATAAGAGAGAAACTCTTTGCTCAGGCAACTTGCTGTTAAATAGACAAGACAGTTTCCTCATGCCTCAGTTAAGTGGTTTTCTTGCACTTGTTCTATTGGTTTCCCAGGGTCGGTCAGGGCTTCTGTGAGAAGAGCTAAATATTGAACCCAGATTTGCTGAGTCCTCATTTAGTATCTTAACCACAGTGCTATTTTTTATCTTTCACAGCCACTGTATTTGCTTTCTATTTTTCAGAGGCTGTTTTAAAGACAGGCTAAATTATTAACCGGAAGCAGTAACTTTTGGAAAACAAAAACCTCAAGGACACACATACAGTAGTTCTCAGCCTGCAGTGTGTGAGGGATGTTTTCTGACTGATACTGTAAGTGCAGAATTAGCATAATCAGCAATCATTACTCCAGAGTCTCTGGACTCTTTGATGCTCTTGCTGTGAGTAGAATGTGCTCCAGCGTGCTGTGCTCCACTCACTGAGAAAATGAAAGATTCAGAAAGACCATGGATTAATGATCTCCAGTTGGCCAGTTTCACTTGTGTAGGTAACAGCAGGTAGGCTGAAGCTGAGGAAAAGTTCCAGTTCATGTATTTGAATTTTAAAGGGAATGTCTGTCCTTCGAGTGTATGCTAGCACAATCCCCTCTGCAGTGTATTATTATAGTGCAGTATTAATGAAATCACTGCTGGCTTTTTATGTTTTACTGCTGTTGACATTTTTGCAGCTGCTAGAGAAATGACTCGAGGCCTATAAGTTCTGGGTCATTTTTCATTTATGGGATATTTTCTCCTTTACATACTCAGTTGTGACTTTTATTTTTATTAATTTCTTATTGTACCTGAGGATAAGAGTGATATTTCATAGGATTTTTATAGCATTACACATAGATAAGATTGTTGTCTGAAACTGCCTTTATCAACCTTATGTCTACTTAGACAGGACCGAATTCTGTCATCCTACAGTGAGTAGTCCCTCTTTTATTCAAGTGAGTAGACCCTCACTTGAAGACCCTCCTGCAGTGAGTAGATCCTCTTTTATTCAATTTTATATGATGCCTCTAGATTTTAAAATTTTTGGTTGCTTGAATTTATATGGCAGATCTAGAGCTTACAGTGTTTACTAACATTCTGAGTAACAGGGGTAGAAATGGGACACACAGTCAACTGCAGAGAGTGACATTTTGGATTCAGCCTTTTTGGTTTTTGACCTTCACAATATACACTGATGAATAAATACACAGCTTGTACTTCAAAATCTTCATGAGCTATAGTAGAAACCTTTGTTCTTGAATAGTGTCAATGAGATGAAGGTGACACTTAAATATACACAGAAGCATATATTTAATAACCTTTAAATAACCTCAATATCTCTGTGTTCTAAAGAATGGAATACCATGACTTACTCCTAATCAATCAGAAATTCATTTTTGTTGATTCAGCTTCCTCAGTGACTTGGCAAGCTTTTAAAAATTGGCAGTGCTAAAAGATTACTGTCCGTTTTGAAATTAACAGAAGTAGTTTGATATTGCCTGACCATTTTTGCCCTATCCAAACGATACGTTCTACCTTTCAATAGTAATTATTATATAATTTCATACATGTCAGGTTAGAATAGTTAATTGAACTAAATGGCTCATTTCCCTCTTTCCTTCATTTAATCTCCAAGGTTTATTACCCCCAGTAGAGAGATAGAGGGATGTCCATCGCAAGAAATTTTCCTCAGTGTTTTCAGATGAGATTGTATGGAGGTGTATAGATTTTTGTGTAATTACTCATGTACATTTTTCCTGCTAACCTTTATTACCTTTGCTGATTTTGATCTCACTTACAGCATTGTTTTAAAGGACTAGAGACACTTTAAAATGCTTGCTTTCTGAATCAATGCACATAGACCTGCTCAAATGAAAAATGAGTATTTTCATCATCCTTGCATTCTCTAAATCAATGCAAGCTTGATTTCAGCTATGCCAATGCTACTAAAGCCCCTGCTCGGGGAATGATTTCCTTGGCTGTCAGGCTGGGTGGTGCAGGATGACTCATGTCCCAGTGTGACTTCCCTCTCCAGTGGGCTGGACACATCAGTGTTGCATATCAGCTGGTCCAGCTCTCCTGTGTGGCTCTATGACCCAAGGGGCCTTTAATGACATTTCATTTTGAAATACATACAGACAGAGATGTCACAGTCAGCTTAAAAGTTTTTTATGTAGATCTGGTAAGAGTATGTGCCTCATCTCAAAATGTGGTATGATAGCACGTGGGAGTGTTTGAGCATAGGAAGGTGCCTGGGATAGTCCTGGAGGACTGTAGAGGGTGTGAAATAAGGCAAACCTTTAATTACATTATGACAGCAAGCTGCAGTCCTGTGGACTAGAGCAAACTATCCGTCAGCCATACCTGGTTTTGTCTGAAAGGAACTACTGAGTGGAAAGATGACAGTCAGTGACAGTGAGGCTAAGCCATCAATCTGAGAGCATACTTGATTATTATACATGTTACATCATGGTGTCTTGCAAAAGGAATAGTCCCATAATGGCTATTCAGATCATAAGATGTTTCCTATCTTGAGCTTGGATAACAGAAATGACACCTATCATTATGGGTAAAGTTTGGTGTATATTTTCATTATAAGCCTTTTACAACTTCCCCTAACACTGATAATTTTGGTGTAAGTTTTTCCACATCTTGAGTAGTTATTTTAATGTTTCAGGAAAAATGTCTCAGTCATTTAAAATGAAAATTAGTTTAGGAGAAGAAAAACATTTTTGTTTTAAAAATAGTATTACAATTTGCTGCTTTGAAGTTCTATGGTGCCTTTGGGCTTAGGAGCAGGAGAACTATGTTTGCCAGGGTGCTTCTCTTCTATGCTCATGAAAATATACTTAGTTTGGAACAAGTTGTTAGGCTCTGAAAAGCCACAGGTTCATATACAGCAAAGTGTTCCATCCAGAAGTCTGCTGTTGAATTTTCTGCATGTTCAGGTGCAGAGCAAGTTCCCAAGCCTCACAGACCTTGATCTACAGATGAAGTACAGCAGCTGAAACCACATCTTTGATACTGGGGTGGCAGGGCTCAGCTGGGAGATAGGTGTTCCAGGTCTTTCTTGTGGCTTTGTTAATAATTCTGGATTCATCTTTGCAAGACCTCAAATGCCTGCTTCAGATGGGATGGTTGAACAGTTTCATAGATATTTGGTCTGTCCCCTCCTTCCACTCCATTCCCTGGTAGCTGATCCACACAAAGAATAACTTACCTTCATCAGCTGTGCTTTTCATCAAATGCTGTTGGTCTAGGCTGCTGGTTTAAAAGACCTGAATGAAAATCTATTGAATTCCAGTGTCATGTTGAAATACGGATTTATTGGCTTATTTGCAAGGAGTTTTTGTGGTTTTTTTTTAAACTTCCTTTTCCTTTCTTTTCTTTTATGCTAAGAGATATTTTACCCCCACAGCTGAGATTAAATATGCCATCTTATTTCAGCCTTTGTATATCTGCATTCTGATAATCTATTAATTGTTTTCATTATACTTTTATATCTCCTTTATTCAGTGCACAGCCTGGATGCTGAATGGAAAACAGAGTAGTAATAAAAGCAAATATGATTTGTATTTGAGATTAAAACTAACTAGCCTTTCTGGATTTGTCACCATTTTCTACATAGTTTTATTTAAGCGCTTATTATAAGTGCAAGGATGTTGAATTGACGCTGCAAAGGGAGCTTGATTCTGTCAATTCCTATTTTCTATGTACTTGCCTTTGTGGTTGTGGTAAGCCATGAAGTATTTCATTTAATAATTACATTTAAAAGAAAGTTAATTATACAAAGCTACACAGTGCCACACACACATAAATGCGTTTAATTGTCAAAATTGCTGAACAAAATCTCTCCCAGGAAGAGCTTTACTATTACAATTTTCACACTTCAACAGCAATTATGTAAACAGCAGACTCTGAACCCAAATGTTAGCTCTTTTCCTATGGTTAGGTGAGTTTTATATATAATAATTTTATTGATCATTAACACTGTTATTTTTCAATGTGACCTATGATGCCCTACTGCCAATGTGAAAAATTAGACTTCTGAACATGACACTTCGCAAATGCAGGGATCTCTCAGTAGAAATCCAGTTGTTGATGTGACCTTCTCATATGTTCTCAGTCACATCACATTTATAAAATATGCTCAGCCACATCATATTTTAAAGATATGTTGATCTTTCTGTGTTTGGAAGTAGAGGCAATATTTTACACAATTAATAACATCTACTGTAAGATGCTAAATAGCGTATCCTCATAATGTGACAAGTAAGTATATTGTTAGCTAACACAGATTTTGCAATCTCATTGTGGGAGTTAAATGATGAGATCAAATGGTCCATGAATTGGAAATGTGGGTTACAGTTCTTTAGGTATTATAGACTATATCACTAATGAAGCAATTTGTTCTATGTCCACTCACATTTCATTTGCTGCCATCAACAATTAAGAAATGTGGTAGTAAGGTCATTCCAGATGAACACCTTGTCTTTGCAAAGATCTCATTAAAATAGAGAGAAATTCTCATTTCTAGCCAAGATAATGTTAATTCAATGGGAGAATAAATATTGTGGAAGCAATTTGTGTGAGAAAAATGAATGTTAGAGGCATTGCTCTCTTTTTACTAGAAGTAATTCTTACATGGAAAGACATCCCATTGAAAACAGTAGCAAGGCATGTTACTGTAGGAACTGGCTGGGTACCTTGGCCTGGTTAAGGAAGCGTTTCTTGTTGTCTGAGCTTTGCACAGATGTGCAGACCCATAAATAAATTGAACAGAAAATAAGATTTCTCCTTTTGCTAGTTGCCAGTATTACAGCTAAACTACAAAGAAAGTAATTTCTCCAGCCATCATGCATTTACTTCCCAGTCATTCTCGGAAACTTGTAACAGTGAAGAGCGTTGTAATCGACATTTCATTCTAATATATTGGCTGCCTTGCCTGAATTCTGACTGGCTGATAAAGCTCATGGAAATCCAGAATCTCATCATGTCCTGAACAATTTCAGTCCAGCCCTGTGGCAATTTAAGTGCTTAACCAGCAAAATAGGAAAGACAATATTTGGGCATTCTACTTTTCAAAATGCACAAGGACACAGTAACTGAAATAATCAAGTTGTCCCCGTATAATGCAATTCTTTTTTCAACTTGCGAAGCAGAATGAAGGAAAGATTTAAAAGAATACACATGCCAATTTAAATAAGAAAATGCACAAGCATGGATTCATCCCAACTGTAACTTCATTAAAGTTACATTTCAGATAAATTTAATCATGATATCATATTATTTAAAGGAGAAAAATAAATCAATGATCTTGTCTACAGATTTTGCATTAAATCCCAGTTACTTTAAAGAAAATGTGACCAACATCAGCTCATTCTTCAGGTCGTACTTTCTCAATAGATGTGGATAATATTACACAGGCTAAGGTATTGATCTCCCAGGTCCTCCAGAAATGAAGTGTCATATCTTGCAGCTTTTTCTTCTTTAATATTCCATCATGTTTTCATTCATGTGGGCTTCTTTTATCGAGAATGCATTACTTATATAATGAGCCTTACTTCATCCTAAGTGTCTGAAAAATGCCAATTTTTTCAGCTTGCTTTTTTCTGTGTATATTTATGGAGTTTGTATCAAAAGTTCAAACAGAAGTTTATCTGACATGATAGTTATGCAAAGATTTTTGATGTCTTTTTAGTATTTGTTTTGTAAAAATGCTGTAGGTTTTGGATTTGTTTCTGTTTATTTTTTCTTTCAGTTTGTTTTTTTTTTCCCCAGTGTTGCAGAGTATCAAAATCCATGCTAATCTTGTCAATAATGGCATGAACACTGGACAGATGTTTCCCAGACTGGAAACTGCCATGTCACTATTTGGACCCTAACTACAGAACATTCATGTATTTGTTTTTTTATTGTTGGGGAAATAAAGAAGGATCATAAAGTCATCTCATTCCTAACAGAAGGTGCAAGAAACTCTCATAATCACTAAAACACAGAATTTTTCAAAAGAACCCTGCCTGCCAGACTCCTGGAGCCAGGATCACTCTCCAGGTCTTGTATTTCTATGTCAGGCTGGAAAGCATCTTGAAAGTCTAGCTGTCAGCCAGATCGCTGTGGAGGTGAGTGTGGGGCCAGCGTTTCTCAGGGTTTCTCCATGGGATTTGCTAAAAATCCCAAAACTCCAGTACCAGAGTTCCCTGCTCATGGGCATGGCTCAAGGGAGTGGGGTGAACAGAGGAAGGGCTTTGCCTTGTCACTCCTCTGTTAGGCCTCAGAGAATAGATGCCTGCTAGTAAACTAAAGGTGCTCCATGCTGTTCTCCAGCACCAAGGTAAAAACGGGCATAAACCTGCCTGTAAATATAACATTTAGCTCCTGCACTGCAAGCAGGTCTAGTAAAGATCTCTTACCCAACCCAACCCCTGAAGTATGTCCAAGAACTGTTTGGGAGCATGCTAATTCATCCAGACCACAGCAAGGCCAGGTATGGTTCCAGGGAGCTGACAGCATAGACAGCCAAGATCCACTGCCTGGGGAAAGTGTCCTTCAGCTTTGTATAACCTGGGAGAATATGCTTAGCCCTGAAGCTTTAACACTTTGATTCGTCTATGAAGTCACACTTAGAAATTTGTGAATCAAAATGATTTTGATTATTCTGAAATGATATTTCTATTATTTTGATCCTGTTCATAATTTAAAAAGCGAAAGACCTTTTTATTCTTAAAAAAAAAAAGGAAGATCTGCTGTGGCCACTCTTAATTACTTGTGAGAACATCATTCTATCTCTCAGTCCTGTAACTTATGTGTCACCTTGAGCTCTCACCTCCTTAAGGGACATATTATGTTCATATTTTGGTAAAAGCTTAATGCATGGCAAACAATTTCAGGGGAATACACTGCAGCTCTTCTATGCTTGAGCCGCTCAGAAGTAATGGCCCATATGCATGCCTTACCTTGTGGAGCCCTGTTGGGAATCAGAAGTTATTCTGGTGTGCACACTCTTGCATGAAACACAGATAAATATCTCATTTGGCTTAGAGTTTGGAGGGGAAGAAAATGCATACAGACAGTACAATGGATCTTTCCTTGTGGTAGTTTTGCTCATGTGTTTGATCCCTGTGAAATGACTCTCCATATCTATCTGTATTCTCCTGTCCAGAATCTGTTCTCTCTCATATTCTCTTCTTCGGTCTCCTTCTTTTTTGCAGAATTAATTTTCTCCTCTTTCAAGATGCCGTAGCCTTTCTCCTACAAACTATCCAGTCCTGTTAAGCTGTCAACTCACCCGTCTGATTGGCTTGCTGTGGTGAAATTAATGACTTTTCTTAAGTGTTTTTGAAGGATCTTCCTATAAATGTTAACAGTTTTATATTTTTTTAGTATTGTGTGTGTGTGTTTATTTTTTGCAATAACAAAATACAAAACCTTCTTTAAAAGTCTCCATGGTGTGCATGAAACACTTGACACTAGTCAGTGATCCTTTTCGCACTGGCATCATTTATCTGTCCTGATGGTCATATATTTCCCTTGTGCCTACCCCTTCAGCTATCCAGAAAGTAGTTATCTAGCCATGTGCATCAAACTAGAGTGTAAATATTACTGACTAGAGACATCATTTTTGTCCTGTGTTCATACACATGTGAAACAATAGGGGTGTCACTGATCCATGACTTCTTTTCTTTCCAAATACAAACTCAAACCCAGAGCTCTGCAACAGAACAGAAAGCAGGCACGGCCATCCTTACTTTCAGAGTTCCAGGAGAGGTGCTAATGACCAGCTCATAAAATGAAACTTTATTTTAAAAACTAAGCAGGTTCTCTGCTGCTTATAGGACTCTGCAGAACCCCAGAGAACTGCCTATAAGTTTTCAGCATTGCCTTGTGCATATTAAATATTCTGACACTGAGAAAAGGAGCTTGGGCAGCTCTGTGTAGAGGAGCTTTATTGACCTAACTTTCCAGAACTTTAGGCGGGAAGGGGTGTCCTCCACTCATTATAGTCTGGAAGCCAGGACCAATAATGGGTCTTGAAGATAAATCTAAGATGGTTTTTACTATCGCTGTAGTTGATTTACATGGAAATATGTGTATACAGATGCATATGTATGTAGGTAATACATATGTGTGAGCATGTACATATTATGCATATACATTGACACACACAAGTCTATGGGGCCGGATGGGATCCACCCAAGGGTACTGAGAGCTGACAGAAGTGCTCACCTGTGGTGGTGCAGCCCCTGAGGTCACTCTGGGGTCCCAGAATAAGCCCTATTGTACTCTTATCTTGGTCATATTTACTTGGGTGCCAGGCAATCTCTGTCTACACCTGGGCTACCTGCTGCCTGACTTGTGTACCAGAATTGTGGCCAGAATGTAAAATATTGACCAAAGCAAATCATCCCAATCCTATAACTAGCGATCCAAGAGGGAGACCTTTTGACCTCTCCGGGACTGCAGTGGGATGTGTGACCCTGTATCTCCCCCTGGGCTGCGGCGCCTCACAGGGTAGATTTTGCAATGATTGAAGGATTGCCTGTTGTTGATTTTTTGAGGACTCAAAGGCCTGAATTTGCTAGGTTCGCCAGCCATACACCGATGAATGTCAGCACACAAAAGTGAGTAATTAATGAAACTCACAGAAAGGGAAATTTTATTCACAAGTTAACCTTGTGGGGTGTGTGTGTAATTTGATTACATATATGTATAATCCCTATTCACTTAAACCATTGATTTACTAAGTCTTAGGCTAAGATTGGACCTAGCCACAACTAGACTTCCCTCTGAAAGTTTAGAAAGCAAGAGGGTCTATTCTGAACCTCATGAACTCAGTGGGAGGGTCCTTCTTATCCCCTGCATCCACAATCCCTCTGTGAATCATTCTACCTTGAGCATAACTGAAATTTCCTTTGTGCACTTCTTTTAGGTAAGTAATAGAGTGAACCTTGCCATTATTGAATCTTTAACTAAGTTGCTATGTTGACTGTAAAAAATTCCATCAAATTGCTCTTTTAGATTGGCTGATGCTGTTAAGAACTATACAGCCTAATACTGTGATCTATTTCTAAAACATTAATAAATCTTAAATTGCTAACCAAAGTGGTGTAACAAATCATATTCATGACAACTTGGCATAGTTAGCAGTATCTGCATTCTGAGTAAGTTTGCAGATGACACCAAATTGGGCAGGAGTGTTGATCTGCCTAAGGGTAGGAAGGCTCTACAGAGGGATCTGGACTGGCTGGATTGATGGGTCAAAGCCAATTGTATGATGTTCAACATGGCCACGTACTGGGTCCTGCACTCGGGTAACATCAACCCTCTGCAACACTGCCGGCTTGGGGAAGAGTGTCTGGAAAGCTGCCTAGAGGAAAAGGACTAGGGTTGTTAGTCGACAGTTGGCTGAATATGAGTGAGCAGTGTGCTCAGGTGGCCAAGAAGGCCAACAGCATCCTGGCTTGTATCAGAAATAGTGGCCAGCAGGAGCAGGGAAGTTATTGCCTGTCTCTACTCAGCCCTGGTCAGGCCGCACCTCGAATACTGTGTTCAGTTTTGGGCCCCTCACTACAAGAAAGACATTGAGGTGCTGGAGCGTGTCCAGAGAAGGGCAACAAAGCTGGTGAAGGGTCTAGAGCTCAACTCTTAGGAGGAGGAGCTGAGGGAACTGGTGGTGTTTAGTGTGGAGAAGAGGGGCTGAGGGGAGACCTTATCACTCTTTACAACTACCTGAAAGGAGGCTGTAGTGAGGTGGGTGTTGGTTTCTTCTCTCAAGTTACTAGCAATAGAATGAGAGGAAATGGCCTTAAGTTACGCCAGAGGAGATCTAGATTGAAGATTAGGAAAAATTTCTTCACTGAAGGGGTTGTCAAACATTGGAACAGGCTGCCCAGGGAAGTGGTTGAGTCACCATCCCTGGAGGTATTTAAAAACGTGTAGATGTGGTGTTAAGAGACATGGTTTAGTGGTGGACTTGGCAGTGTTAGGTTAATGGCTGGGCTTGATCTTGAAGGTCTTTTCCAACCTGAATGATTCTATGATTCTGTGATTTCATATCTGTTTTTTGCATATGATTTTGCATGATCCTTCATTTCTGTACTCTAGGCTACTGATTTAAAATGTGGAGAATATAAGTGTTTTGGAAGAATTGTAAAGTCTAGCTAATCTAAATCCATTTCAGGTCAACTGTTTTTCCCCGCAAAGAAAAAAGTTGACAAAATTCAGCATAAAAATCAGTAATGCACTCCTGACTTGCCTTTAAAATTTTCATATTCTAGATATCACTATTTAGGCTTAGATGTTGTTTGTGACATTCACAAAGTATGATTTTAGAAGCTCCTTTCCATATGATAAAGTAATAGTAATGATAATTAATTAATAATAATATAGCAACAGATTGAAAGATATAGAAAGATATTTATAGTCCTGAAAGTGAAGCAGTATCAAGGAAAATAATTTTTTGCTATGGTAAGAAACTGTCAACTTTCACACAAAGAGTCATTGACTTTTTTCTATTTTGAATTATAATTTCATATAACACCAAGGTAATAGATTTTCATTATATCCAGAGTGCAGAAACATTGGCTGTGGAAAAAGCAACAGGCCTCACATTAATAGGAGCCGACAAGCTGACCAAAGAGGAGGTGGCAGCATGGCTGGCACCATGGCTCAGTGCTTGTGACAGGCAATTAGCGAACAGAGCAGAACAGATATAACAGGAGGCAGCAACAATTTACTGAAGCATTAGCTTGCTCACTCTGTAGTGCAGAGCACTGATACTGTTTGCTGATACAAATAAATACTAATATGAACTTGGGAGAGGAAAAGTGGCAGTGTGCACAGTCATCTTACAGGATTGAAAAAACTTACCACAAAACCAAACCAAACCAAACCAAAACCCCAAAACAAGCTCAGGTAGACTTAAGAAAAAACAAACCAAAACAAAACCAAACCACCACCAACAACAACAAAAAAATCCACCAAAGAAAACCCCAAACCAAACCTAAACAGTCTTCTGGGCTTTTGAAGATTATATTGAGGTTCTTGCCTCATTACTGGATTGTAACATGCTTTGAAAAAATAGCATACTATAGAGAATGTGTAATAGCATGTTCATCTTTCACAGCACTCAAAGAGGAAGCACAATGTTCATTTTATCCCCCCCTGTTGTTCTGGAACAGACTTACATTGCTGCAGTAATTTGAGGTTGCTGCTGGATGTTACAATGATTTGGAGAGACGAGTCTGCTATGTCCTTACGTACGTGGTCAGACAAGAGGATAACAATAATGTGGAAGGTTTTTGCGGTTACAAGAATTGCCTTGTAATTTTTAAAACCCAACCACGAGATTTGTACCCTGCTTTTTAAGATTGATTTTAAAAAAAAAAAAAAAAGCACAGTGTGCTAAATTAAATTAATCTACCTAAGAGAACTCGCAAGTTGCAGTTCCAGATGGATCTGGGTAGATGTCTTCACTCTCAGAGGATCAAACTGTCAATATGTACATGGAAGTTGAGACTGGTTGAGTTACTATTCTCTACTATTCTAAGAATTGTTGTGATTTTCCAAAAAGTAGCAGTGAAACAATTATGTTGCTGTTAACAGCAGAGAGTACAGCATCTTCATTCTGTAAATTGACATAAATTCTGTGCTATGGAAACATACATTTCATTTAGAATTGAAAAAGAAAATGGTCAGTCTTGTGTGTATAGTCCATAGAATCACTATTGACATCTTGTATTGACAATATTAACAGCACTGTAATTTTCTCCATTCCCACAAAGATCGGGCATTTATTTGCAAAGTATTACAAATTTGACCAACTGAACCTAGGAGAATGTTTACCTTCTGTGCTGGATAAGGACTGGACCTTAAGGGTCCACTTCCTACCACCAGGTGGAGCCTGAGAATAATTTTTATGGTACCAGATCAAAAATAGTCAGATTTTGCTGTAGTTGTTCTTCCCTCTCTGAGAAATAATTTATTTTTTTTTTTCAGTAATGAAGACATGATTTGGTGTCATTCACTCCAGGCCATGCGATTTTTGCGCTGCAAAGACTCATGGAGGGGAATGTTACTGCAAGAGCCGAGGCATCTCCTTTGCCTGCCTGTTGCTCCAGTTGGCTGCAGTAGAGGTAGGGATGATTTTTTGGTAACTACTGGCTGTTTCTGGCTGAGATTCCATGGAGAAGAGCCTCTCCTACCCTCTTTTTAGCTCTCCTCTTTAAATACCAGTGCTTGGGTGTAAACAAAGCGAAAATGCTTAACATGCATCCTGTTTTGTAGCACTTGTTTCTCTTCCACAGGAAAAGCATAGTTATGCACCCAGAGATGTGCTGTCTCTGAGTCCCTGAGGAAGAAAAGTTGTGTCAGAATCAGAAAATACTGTTTTACTCAGTGGAAATAACAGTATGCAAATACTTGAGAAATATATGGTTTTTAATGTGGTTTTATTAAAGAAGGTAAAAATTAATTCATGTAGACTAACACTAAAACTTTTCAACTACATTGGAACAGGATGGAACGCTGAAGTTTTTTACTTAAAATTGGAAGAATCATGTTAATTTTTGTCAAGAAGTTTTTTTTTAACTAAAATATGTGTGCATATATGTAAGACACAAACAGATAGGATTTGAGAGAATGACGACTTCTCTACTTAAGTGACTAGTTAATTCAGTTTCACTTAAAAGTGCAGGTGCAAGCTGAGAAGAGGAGGAAGGGAGGGCTGTCTCAGCAAATGGTCCAATGAGAAAAAAACAACAAAAACAACACAGAAAACAAATTAAGGAGATGTGAAAAATATAGAATACAGACCCAGTTTTTTAAAAGGAGATGGAATGACTAGCTAGCAGAGAGCCCTGTATTTAGATTTCACAGAATTCTTCTTTGTGAAGGATTTGCATATCCATTATTTTGAGAAGCTGGGTTTTCTGCAACGTGTGCATCAGGTCTTTTGGTATTCATCAGAGAGAACTTAAACCGTGGAATTGCCCTTTCTTTGTCCTTCAAAGTTTCGTTCAGGCTTTTCCCCAGAGCTAATCTAAGGGATGGTCATTTTCCTCCTGTCATTGGCATGCGCCATGCAAGTGTTGGCTGTGAGTCAGCAAACAAATGCCCCAAAGATCTGGACCAAGGCCACCGCCACCTGTCTTTCTGCAGCAGGGGAGGAGCTCCTAGGGCACCTGGCAGTGAAAATGGCAGGAGTCCTTCTCCCAGGTCCTCACTGTGTGCTTGCCTTCCCAATCCTGATCCTCCAGCCTCCTCCAGACCCTCTGGTTCACAGCTGTCTTCTACCTTCTGAAGGTGGAAGAAGAGAAGATGCAGATCACTCTTCTTCACTGTTCTCCCCGGGCACATAACATATCTGAGGTTTCTCTCTCAATTAAATCTTCACTTGCTCTTGGATAACTTGCTCAGTCTCGAGGCTCAATATTGCTAAAGTTTCAGGTTTCAAAACCTGATGGCAGAATAATGTTAAGTACTGTTGATTTTTTCTTTCTTTCTTTCTTGAGAGAGATATGTTTCCTAGGACCTTATTCAAGTTGGTTAAAATAAAGTTATTGAGATCACAAAAAATGGCAAGTGGAAATTGGCATTAGAACCTTAAATCTGGTGGGGTTTTGTTTGTTTGTTTTTAATGTATTGCAAGGGAAGAAAAATGTATCTTATTAAACCAGCCACTTTAGCTGAAAATGAAAGAAAAGCTTTTAGTCTCGTAAGTTCTTCAGGTTTTCTGCAAATGTCTATGTAGTGAGGTATTTAATTATACAACTAGTGTTCTGTTTTCCACAAGGACCACTCTTTGTTTAGGGCAGAAGATAGCTGGAGAAGAAAGCAGAATAATGGCTGGAAAAGGAACTGTAAGTGAAGGTTTGAGTTTTTCAACATGGTAATATTGTAACTGTAGGTAAATGCTACTAGAATCTTCTTCACCAAATTGTGTAATTGTGTAATTATGGTTTAATTCTTGTAACTGTTACAGAACAGTGTTTACTTCTTGAGTCAGGTAGGGCAGCAATGCTCATTCTTCAATTCAAATGTTAAAGTCATTATTGGAAGTTGGAGAGCTTTAGAAGGAGAAATAGGTGAGGATATTGTTTTGTGCTTTTATGTAAGCCTAATCCTTTGCAAAGAATGAGTGTAGGCCTATTTTCCTTGTTAACTGTGGTTATGTTCACTGTTTCCAAATCTGTTCTTCCAGTCAGTTTTGTTCTGCTAAGCTATATCATCTCATTTCACTCTCAGGGCCACATTTCTCTGGCTCCTGAATCTTCTGCCCAGCTACATGCTCAGTGCTTTGAGACCTGTCACCATGAGTGTTTCGTTCTTTCTATTTCCAGCTATTGTCTTAAAGAGCTTCATTGGCACCCTGAAAAACAAGGCCTGGTATTGTGGCAACTTTCTGCCTGTGGCATACTACAGCAGTCACAAAAATCTTGGACACAACAGGACTTGATGACTTGAATTGCTCTGTAAAAGCAAGAGCAGCAGCAAGGAACAGCAGACTGGCACTTGAAATAGTGGGAATGGCCAATAAGAACCATGGGGAGGATTCACAGAAGTGAATAATGAAACCAGAGAACTGGGTAGGGAAATCCATTTGTGGTGGATAATCATCATCTAAAATTAGGATGCTTGACTCCTTGAGTCTGTAGGATATAATAGTAAGTAATGGGATGAATTTTGGAATATTGTGCTGCTCTCCAAAGCAGTTAAGTTACTTGAATAAAATTCTTATGCCAAAAATCTGATTCAGGAACCTGGGCCTTTAAACTGCCTCTTTTTCTTCATCTTCTCTTTTCCACCTTGGAGGTTTAGAACCCATTAACATTTTCTGCTTCCCTCTTCTATTTAGTCAATGCAGGGGCTGGTCATGTATCCAGCTTCCCTTGGATACGTGTCCTCATGGCCTGGTACCCAGCTCGGGTAAATGCATTGCTACAAACATATCTTATGGCAATTGGTAGACAGATTAACCTGTTTCTTTTGCTCTGCTTTCTCCCTAGCTATATATCCAAGACCGGTTGCAGTTACAGTTTTCTAGAATTTCTAATTTAGTTCTGATCCTGAGTCACAGCTTATTTTTCTAGAGGCCAAAGATATTGCATGAAAATGGCATCTCTATTTTTGGAAATACCCTGTTCTTTAACTTAATATTACAAAAACAATGTCACCAGTGGTATTTCTCCAGTGTTACACCAGGAGTCCTTTTTTCTGTGATGGACTTCAGAAACAAGTATTTTCAGAAGTCACGGATGTCATAGACTCATCTAGAATTGCTGAGCATGAAGGTTTCTTGCTATCTGTGAAAGAGAATGAATTTATCGTCTAGGATGTAGCTTGACAACACAGTAAGAATATGATTTGTATTTGTGAAAGTACTCTCATACAGGGTTGCCACTGTGCGTTTTTTGATTGTTTGTTTGGTTTTGTTTTTGTTTTTGCTTTTAAATTTTTTAGTTTGTGATCAGGGATAGATCACTTGACACTAATAAAAAAACACCGAATAACTAACAATACTACAGGAGAGAAAAAAAAGGCACATGGCAAGATATTCTGAAAATTTTCATATGTATTTCAAGTCAAACCAGTTATAGATTTGTACTGTGAAATGTGTCAGTGGTATTTATAATGCAACCAAGACATATAAAAGAATTGCAGTGCAGTAGCCCAGAAAAGAAGCACAGGTTTTCTTGGCTTAATTAAGACAAAAGTGGATTAAAAAACAAATCCTGCATTAAAAAAGATTATTAAGATTGCAAAGTCAGTGTTCATGAGTGTCGTGGTTCAGCCTCAGCTGGCAACTGAACACCACGCAGCCGCTCGCTCACCCCCCCCCCACCCCTGTGGGATGGGGAAGAGAATCGGACGAGCAAAAGAACTTGTGGGTTGAGATAAGCACAGTTTAATAACTACAATAGAATGATGATGATAAATGATTATGATAATAATGACAGTAGGGTTAATATAATAAAAGGGAAAAGGGAGGAAAGGGAAAACAGGGAACAAAAACGCAGAAACACGAACGATACAACCGCTCACCACCCGCCGACCGACGCTGCCCGTCCCCGAGCCGCGATTGCTCCCTCCCTCCCCCGGCCAGCCCCTCCCAGGTAGCATACTGGGCATGACGTTACATGATATGGAATATCCCTTTGGTCAGTTTGAATCCACTCTCTTAGCTGTGCCCCCTCCCCTCCCGGCTTCTTGTGCACCCAGCAGAGCATGGGAAGCTAGACGTGTCCTTGACTAGTATCAGCGCTGCCCAGCAACAGCCTAAACATCTGTGTGTTAGTTATCTCAACAGGTTTTTTCCATGCTAATTTCAAAGCACAGCACTATACCAGCTAGAGTGAAGAAAATTAACTCTATCGCAGCTGAAACCATGACAGTATCCACCCCTTATTCCATATCATTGACATCATGCTCAGGTCCCATACTATTCAGTACAACTTCAATAATCCTTATCCATCTTCTTATCCTTTAACAATATATATATATACAGATTTTCATTTATCATTCCACTAGTTTATGGAACACCCCTGTAGAATGCCTGTGAAATGTCCATTGAGTTCATTTAGTCCATGACTTTGGATTTCATCTCTTGTAAGGGTCCTTCGGTGCGGCGGTGTGCGTGGGGTCAGGTTGTTGCATGTCAGTCCTTGTTCCATCACCGCTGCACCGGTAGTTCGTGTTCTCTCACTGCTGCACTTTGCTCGGTTCCATTGAAAGTTCATTTGCTATTATCATTAATTGGGAGATTCCCACCATGATAACATTCCACTGATGCAACCATAGTAGTGATGACATACAACATCATATTACAATTAACAGCATATTATTCAGTTCATTGGCTGTTTTCACCCAAAATTAAATCCCCCTGGGGTACACACCGAACTCCTCCATCCTCCCGCATCACCCACCAAGTGCACCCAGGTCCTCGAGCAAACGCAATCCCACGAGTGGGTTTGCCTCTGCTGGAAGCAGGAATAACCCAGACTGTCTTGCCTAGCATATTTTTTATGTGCACTACAGGGACTCTATCCCCTTCCACAGTACGTAAGGATTCTGATTGGGCCGGGCCAGCTCGCCTGGCAGATCCCCTTGTGTTGACTAACCAGGTGGCTTTTGCTAAATGTGTATCCCAGTGTTTGAATGTTCCACCCCCCATTGCTCTCAGTGTCATCTTTAATAGTCCATTGTATCTTTCGATTTTCCCAGAGGCTGGTGCGTGATAGGGGATGTGATACACCCACTCAATGCCATGCTCTTTGGCCCAGGTGTCTATAAGGTTGTTTCGGAAATGAGTCCCATTATCTGACTCAATTCTCTCTGGGGTGCCATGTCGCCACAGGACTTGTTTTTCGAGACCCAGGATAGTGTTCCGGGCAGGGGCGTGGGGGACAGGATATGTTTCCAGCCAGCCGGTGGTTGCTTCTACCATGGTGAGAACATGGCGCTTGCCTTGGCGGGTCTGTGGGAGTGTGATATAGTCAATTTGCCAGGCCTCCCCATATTTATATTTCAGCCATCGTCCCCCATACCACAGAGGCTTTACCCGCTTCGCTTGCTTGATTGCGGCACATGTTTCACATTCGTGGATAACCTGCGCAATAACGTCCATGGTCAAGTCCACCCCTCGATCACGAGCCCACCTGTATGTTGCATCTCTCCCTTGATGGCCTGAGGTGTCATGGGCCCACCGAGCTAGAAATAGTTCACCCTTATGCTGCCAGTCCAGATCCACCTCAGCCACTTCAATCTTGGCAGCCTGATCCACCTGCTGGTTGTTTCGATGTTCTTCAGTGGCCCGACTCTTGGGGACGTGAGCATCCACATGCCGTACCTTTACAACCAGGTTCTCTACCCGGGCAGCAATATCTTGCCACAGTGCGGCAGCCCAGATGGGTTTGCCTCTGCGCTGCCAGTTGCTTTGCTTCCACTGCTGTAGCCAGCCCCACAGGGCATTTGCCACCATCCAGGAATCAGTATAGAGATAGAGCACTGGCCACTTTTCCCGTTCAGCGATGTCTAAGGCCAGCTGGATGGCCTTTACTTCTGCAAACTGGCTCGATTCACCTTCTCCTTCAGCAGTTTCTGCTACCTGTCGTGTAGGACTCCATACAGCAGCCTTCCATCTCCGGTGCTTTCCCACAAGGCGACAGGACCCATCAGTAAACAGGGCATATTGCTTCTCATCTTCTGGCAGTGTGTTATACAGTGGGGCTTCTTCAGCACGTGCCACCTCCTCCTCTGGTGATATTCCAAAATCTTTGCCTTCTGGCCAGTCCATAATCACTTCCAAGATTCCTGGGCGACTGGGGTTTCCTACTCGAGCCCGCTGGGTGATCAGTGCAACCCATTTACTCCACGTAGCATCAGTTGCATGGTGTGTAGAGGGGACATTTCCTTTGAACATCCAGCCCAGCACCGGCAGTCGGGGTGCCAGGAGCAACTGTGCTTCAGTACCAACCACTTCTGAAGCAGCTCGAACCCCTTCATATGCTGCCAATATCTCTTTTTCAGTTGGAGTATAGCGGGCTTCGGACCCTCTGTATCCCCGACTCCAAAACCCTAGGGGTCGACCTCGGGTCTCCCCTGGTGCTTTCTGCCAGAGGCTCCAGGTAGGGCCATTCTCCCCGGCTGCGGTGTAGAGCACATTTTTAATATCTTGTCCTGCCCGGACTGGCCCAAGAGCTACTGCATGAACTATTTCCCGTTTAATCTGTTCAAAGGCTTGTTGTTGTTCAGGGCCCCATTTGAAATCATTCTTTTTCCAGGTCACTTGATGGAGGGGGCTTACGATCAGGCTGTAGTGTGGAATATGCATTCTCCAAAAACCCACAACGCCCAAGAAAGCTTGTGTTTCCTTTTTGCTGGTTGGTGGAGACATGGCTGTTATTTTGTTGATCACATCCATGGGGATCTGACGACGACCATCTTGCCATTTGATTCCTAAGAACTGGATTTCTCGTGCAGGTCCCTTAACTTTACTTTGTTTTATGGCGAAACCAGCTTTCAGGAGGATTTGAACTATTTCCTTCCCTTTCTCAAAAACTTCTTCTGCTGTATTGCCCCACACGATAATGTCATCAATGTATTGTAGGTGTTCGGGAGCTCCACCTTGTTCCAAAGCATTATGGATCAGTCCATGGCAAATGGTAGGGCTGTGTTTCCACCCCTGGGGCAGTCGATTCCAGGTGTACTGGACCCCCCTCCAAGTAAAAGCAAACTGTGGCCTGCACTCTGCTGCCAGAGGGATTGAGAAGAATGCATTAGCGATATCGATTGTGGCATACCACTTGGCTGCCTTGGACTCCAGTTCATATTGAAGTTCTAGCATGTCTGGCACAGCAGCACTCAACGGTGGAGTGACTTCATTCAGGCCACGATAGTCTACCGTTAGCCTCCACTCTCCATTAGACTTCCGGACTGGCCATATGGGACTGTTAAAGGGTGAGTGGGTTTTACTGATGACTCCTTGGCTCTCCAGTCGACGAATGAGCCCGTGGATAGGGATCAGAGAGTCTCTGTTGGTGCGATATTGCCGTCGGTGCACTGTTGTGGTGGCGATCGGCACCTGTTGTTCTTTGACCTTCAGCAACCCCACCACAGAAGGGTCCTTCGAGAGGCCAGGCAAAGTAGACAGCTGTTTAATTTCCGCCGTCTCCAAGGCAGCTACACCAAAAGCCCACTTGTAACCTTTTGGGTCCTTGAAATACCCTCTCCTGAGATAGTCTATGCCAAGGATGCACGGAGCCTCGGGGCCAGTCACAATGGGGTGCTTCTGCCACTCATTGCCAGTTAGGCTCACTTCGGCCTCCAATACAGTTAGCTCTTGGGATCCCCCTGTCACTCCAGCAATGCTGATGGGTTCCGCCCCTATATAGTTTGATGGCATTAAGGTACACTGTGCACCGGTGTCCACTAAAGCTCTATATTCCTGTGGGTCAGATGTGCCAGGCCATCGGATCCACACAGTCCAGTAAACCCGGTTATCCCTTTCCTCCACCTGGCTGGAGGCAGGGCCCCCCTAGTCCTGATCATAGTATTCATCACTCACTTCCGGTAGATATGAATCACGGGTGTCTCTGTTAAGATCAGTCAGGCCATCAGCACTTCTGCTCCTCTGTCTGGAGAATTGCTTACGGGAAACTGGGGCAGCAGCTCTCCTGGAGGAACTTCCCTGAGTAATTGTTCTCCCTTGCAGCTCACGTACCCGTGCCTCTAAGGCTGAGGTAGGTTTTCCATCCCACTTCTTCATGTCCTCTCCGTGATCACGCAGGTAAAACCATAGGGTGCCCCGTCGTGTGTATCCCTTCTCTTGAGCCAAGGGACGATTACTCCTAATGGCTGAGATACTGGTCCGTACTGGTGGGGAGTAGGACATATCTTCTTTGAGTTGCTGGAACTCTCGGGACAGTTTCTCAACAGCAGAGACGAGCGACGAAGAGAGATTCGCTTCATATTCCCGGAGTCTATCAATCAACTCAGCCACCGTTGGTGTCTCGTCATCTTTCCAGGACATCACTGCCAATGAGTTTGCATACGAGGATGGTGCGCTCCGTACAAACTTCCGCCACATGGGTCGTGTGCACTCGGCTTCATCTGGATCTTTGGAGGACCGTTGATCGTCCAGGTCACCATAAACCACCTCAAGCACGGCTAATTCCCTTAGATGCTGAACGCCTTTCTCCATGGTCGTCCATTTTCCTAGGCGAAATACAATATCTTCTTTGAAGGGATACCTCTCTCTCACCGCGGCCAGGAGCCGCCTCCAGAGGCTGAGGGCTTGTGTTCCTTTTCCAATTGCTTTATCAATGCCCCCTTCCCTAGAGAGGGATCCCAGTTGTTTGGCTTCCTTCCCCTCTAATTCCAAACTACTGGCCCCATTATCCCAGCATCGGAGCAGCCAGGTGATAACGTGCTCACCTGAATGACGCCCGAAATCTTTCCGCATATCCCGCAACTCACTCAAGGATAGAGATCGGGTAGTTTCCGTTTCTTGTACACATGGTTCCTCCTCCTCCTCCTCTTCTCGTGATGGCCCTGGTTCATCGTAATCTCTTTCTAAACGAGTTGACTTTCTCTTCCATGATTTCTTCTTGCGTATAGGGGCGACTGATACTGGCACAGGTTGGTCCTCTGGTTCAGCTGCAACGCTTGGCACTGGGGTTTGAGTAGCTGCAGTGCCTGTCGTGGGGGTTTGAGTGGCCGCCGTGCTCATCACCGGGGTTGGAGCAGCTGCAGTATCTGTCGCAATGGGTTGGGTGGCCGCCGTGCTCATCACCGGGGTTGGAGCAGCTGCAGTATCTGTCGCAATGGGTTGGGTGGCCGCAGTGCTCGTCACCGGGGTTGGAGTAACTGCATTCTCTGTTGCGGCGGGTTGGGTGGCCGCCGTGCTCATCACCGGGGTTGGAGTAGCTGCAGTCTCTGTCGCGGCAGGTTGGGTGGCCACAGTGCTCATCACCGGGGTTGGAGTAACTGCAGTCTCTGTCACGGCGGTTTGGGTGGCCGCAGTGCTTGTCGCTGGGGTTGGAGTAGCTGCAGTGTCTGTCGTGAGGGTTTGGGTGGCCGCAGTACTTGTCACGGGGGTCGGAGTAGTTCCTTTCTCTTTCCCTTGGGGGTACTGAATAGTGTTAAATAGGGCTCGATAGGCATAAGCCAGACCCCAGCACATGGCAGTGATCTGTATGTCTCTGGAATTGCCAGGGTGACAACATATTTCCTCCAAATGTTCTACTAATTTTTCAGGATTCTGCACTTGTTCAGGGGTGAAGTCCCACACCATGGGGGGTGCCCACCGTCTTAGGCATTTGCCCATACTTTCCCACATACCCTGCCATGCATAGCTATCAAGCCTTGGGACAGATCTCTGGATTATATTCTTAACTTGCTTACTAACCTTAGACAGATCTGATACCACTTGCCAAAGCAATATCAACAGATGTATCTTAACTACACAAGGATGTTCAAGATACTGAAAAGTTGTTGTAAGGAGGGAGGAGACATTACATAAGATATTAGCTACGGTGCCATTCTGTATTTCCTCCATAAAAAACTCCTCAGAGGAGGAGGTATAATTGCTAATTGCCTCCATGAGGTGGTAGCTGTAGTACAGTAACGGCTTCCATGCAAAACCTAAATAACTGATAACAGTCAAGGCCAGTGTTTTAATAACAAGTCTCCTAGGCAAAATATCTCTAATCACTGCAGAGCACAGCCAGCTGACAGAACCAACAGCAAGTTTTAACATGTACTTTACAATCAGCATGGTAAAGACTGGACAAGCTAATACTGCGAGCAGATTAATCAATGCTGTGACCAGCAACTGTTATTATCTCAAACCCTTCTCGCCCCACGTTGGGCGCCAAAAATAGACTGTCGTGGTTCAGCCTCAGCTGGCAACTGAACACCACGCAGCCGCTCGCTCACCCCCCCCCCACCCCTGTGGGATGGGGAAGAGAATCGGACGAGCAAAAGAACTTGTGGGTTGAGATAAGCACAGTTTAATAACTACAATAGAATGATGATGATAAATGATTATGATAATAATGACAGTAGGGTTAATATAATAAAAGGGAAAAGGGAGGAAAGGGAAAACAGGGAACAAAAACGCAGAAACACGAACGATACAGCCGCTCACCACCCGCCGACCGACGCTGCCCGTCCCCGAGCCGCGATTGCTCCCTCCCTCCCCCGGCCAGCCCCTCCCAGGTAGCATACTGGGCATGACGTTACATGATATGGAATATCCCTTTGGTCAGTTTGAATCCACTCTCTTAGCTGTGCCCCCTCCCCTCCCGGCTTCTTGTGCACCCAGCAGAGCATGGGAAGCTAGACGTGTCCTTGACTAGTATCAGCGCTGCCCAGCAACAGCCTAAACATCTGTGTGTTAGTTATCTCAACAGGTTTTTTCCATGCTAATTTCAAAGCACAGCACTATACCAGCTAGAGTGAAGAAAATTAACTCTATCGCAGCTGAAACCATGACAATGAGATTTAACATTGGTTTCATTTGCTTACTTTGTATATATTAGTTTCTTTGTAATAATAGCCTTGTGATAGCTATCAGCTAATTTCAGCTCATAGCTGACAGCCTTGCGTTCCCTTATGATAATGGGATAATGTATAGTTTTATTCTAAAGGAGTCTAGTGTAATTCCATATTTAGAATAGATAGGACTCTCCATAATTTGATTTTGCATTGCTCTATTTGTGACTGTAGATCTTATTTACAGTACAATATTGATTTTCTCAAATGTTCTTCTATAACACTAAACCTTAGAGCTTCTGAAGCTCAAAAATGTAGGTGAGGAACTTGCAGGTATTATAGATGGGGAACAAAGGTATTGAAAAAACAAAGTCAAAACACCTGTTAATTTTGTTGATCTAGATGAAGATGCTGCAGGGTTAGTCTTTTAAAGTATTTAACATTTTTAATACACTGATTCCTCTACTGGTTTTAAAGAGTTAGCAGAGAGTGTTCACAGCTCCTCACCAGTGTGTGCTGCCGCAAGTGTGAGTGGCTATGGTCTAGCTGTGGCCAAGTTTGCTAAGGGAAGGCCAGCACTGAGACATACAGGCAGAACTGTGATGGACAGTTCTGGGGAGATCCTCCTCCAACTTCCCAGAAGCAGATGCTAACCCTCATGCAAGGGAAATAGCCACAGCAATAGCCCAGGCTTCTGAATTTTTCAGCTGTTACACTGAAAGTCTTATTACTGGCAAAAGGGAACACCCAATACACATGTAGATACAAGATTTCATCATTGGCCGAATTTGCCAGTTTAATAAAAATAGAAAAAGGGTAATTCTTTGTCCAGTTACTATAGTCCTGTGATTCATAGTCTAATAATGCGTTAAAATAATTATAAAAAAACCCCTGTTGTATTAGCTGCCCTTTTTGTCTGGTGCTGTGCTCTCCCTCCCAGACTCCCAAGGGTGGTGGTAGCAGCCTTATTCCATATTCCATGAGAAAGGCTGGAGGGAGTCATCTGCTCCCTGAGGTCTTCTCCAGGAAGAGTTTGATGCTGGTGGTAGGTGCCCCTCTTTCCATGGCCTTAACACAGTCTGCATACATTAGCATTCTCTTCATTGGTTTTCCGTCATTCAGTTTTCTGTTCTTTCTGTTACATCTACATTGGTTTAACAAGATTATACTCCTGTGAGTACCACCATGGTTTGCACTTGAAGTGTTGGACCTCTGTTTACACAGTGTGTTTACACACTTGCAAATCACTTTTTATTCTCCATATAGTTCAGTATACCCTTGTTATCACTATAAACCAAAATTAACTTAAACCAAACCTGGCTAGTAGACAATTGCCATCATACCTAAAAGAAGCATAGGCTGGGGCAAACATAAGTCCTGAGGCCTTGTATTCACAGCCAATACAAAACTATTGCCTTTTGCTATTTATGAAAAAAATTTGTATTTATCGGCTGAGTAGGAGTCAGAAGCAATGCAATTTCTTCAGTTTGGAAATATTTTGCTCAAAGTGGCTGCCTACCATACCTGTGCAGACAGATAGACCTGGTGGTCAGCTCCTGTTGACCAGAACCCAATGTCTGAAGTCAGACACACTAATAAATGGGAGTAGACAGTTCATGTACACATCTGAAACGATCATTTTCCCTAATGCGAAGGAGTAAAGTACTGGCCTATAATTAATTATATAATCATGTGACTGGAGACTACAGGATAACACCTTTAAAAAAAAATCAGATTAATGTTGTCAAGGCAAGATTAACTGTGAAAATGTTTTTAATTATTAAATGTTGGAGTTTACTTGCAGTATTCCTAACTATTTCAGTTTTGGTCTTTTTATGTTTGTGTTTTTCTGGTTTTCTAATCAGCATACTAACATCTTCCTTAATACCAGTCCCTTGAAATTATATCATATAAAACTCCAGGTTGCCAGTAGATGTAGATTTTTAGGGCCATAGCATAGACCCTTGACACTTAAACTGACAAAATAACTAGTAACTGTTAAAAATTTTTACTAGAAACATATACCTTACAAGTACATTACTTTTTCTTTTCAGCTGTACTGGGTCTGGCTGTGAAGGGGTTAACTTTCTTCATAGAAGCCCATATGCTGCTGTGGTTTGCATTTGTAGCTAAAACATTGTTGGAGACATCCCAAAGTTTTGGTTATTTCTGAACAGTGCTTGCACAGCATCAGTGCTTTCTCTCTTCCCCCCAGCCCCACTCCTCCTGAAAAGCAAGTTGTGTCAGGGTTGACAGGAAGTTGGCAGGGGTCGCAGGGGAACAGTGGACCCAAACTGACCAAAGGGATATCCCATATGTTGTGCTTGAAACAAAAACCATGGTATTAAGGTCTGACTTTGTGCTCAGCAAGAAAGGAGGGAAAGGAGGAGGAAGGGGGGACATTTGTTGTGATGATATTTGTCCTCCCAGTCACTGTTACACATGCTGAGGCTGTGCTTGCTAGGAAGTGGCTGGGCATCTGCCTGCCCACAGGATGTAGTGAATTAGTTCCTTTTTTTTGTTTTTGCCTTGCTTGTGCACACAGCTTTTGCTTTCCCATTAAACTGTCATTATCTTAATCCACGAATTTTCTCCCCTTTCCCTCTATTTTCTCCCTATCCTGAAGGAGAGGAGAGTGAATGAGGGGCTAGGTGGGTGTTTGACTGCTGGCTAGGGTCCACCCACCACATCTACAAAAAAGAAAATCATTAAATATCTTGGAATGAGCTCTAAATTTTGGAAAGTATTGTGCAGCTGTTCTCCAGTCACCTCTATCCTTCATCTTCTATTTCCTCCATCGCAGCTCTTCCTCTGCTGTTAATCAATTCCCTTTGTTTTCTCGCTTTTCCCAGTAATACATCTTTCTGACTTTCATGGCACCTTGCTTCTTTTACTGGTTACATGCCTTCTGCTTTTTCTCACCTATTGCTACCCCTCCCAGTCTTCCTCTCTGATCTATTAAGTTCCTAGCTTCCTCATTTCCTCCTTATTTTTCCTTTTTCTGCATACAAACCAGTGTTTTCCTCCTGGAGGTCTTTGGAAAAAAGGCATGTGGTATGCTGGAAAGGGCAAATGATACATTTAAGTTGGCACCACAGTAGTTAGGGCCAGGGTGAAAGTAAATGTCCACAGTGGTTGAAGAGCAGGGCTTCTGTTCTTAGCTTCATTACTAGGTTATACTGGCTTGAGGTGTTCATTGAACTACAACCACGTAGATACTCTTTTATTCTCTCCTAAGTTATCTTTAAACTTCTTGGGATTTCAAGTTTGTCGAAAATGACCTGAGGGCTCAAAATTTCCTGGAAAGGGACTGATGAACAGACAGATGAACAAATAAATAGGCAATGTGACTCATCAACATTGTATCTGTAAGCTGCCAGGCTATATATGTGTTACTGAGAAGAACAGTGGTACTTTCTCATATTAAAACATTGTTATTTGGAAGAAACTTAGATGAAAGATTTTGCAGTTTGCAGTTTGACGTAGTAAAAAATATTCCGAAGCTCTCCACACAAAATAGTTTTCCTAAATCCCAGCTTACTGGCCAAATTCTTTAAGAGAGTAAAATCAGAAATCACTCAGTCCTTAATATTGTGCCTTAGCTTTCTGTTGAGTTCTAATCATGGTTTAGGAATTTTTAATTTACGGGAATTTGATATGCAGCTTTTAAGATAAAACTTTAAAGATGACCAACTTTCCCCAGGATATAAATTGATAATCAGCTGATGCCAAGAAATAGTTTAAATCCTATAGAAGTATTGGGATATTCATGGCAGAGCAACAGCAGATGTTCTGTGGCAAGCATAAATGAATTAAACTGTCTGACAAATAAATCACATTAATATTCTTAGATTATTTTTCCTCCATGCTCACTCCTGTCAAATTTATAGACACTGGCAGGTAGAAGAGAAATTGTCCATCTTGACTTTTCTTCTTTACTGAAATCACCTGATCATATTACAATAAAAAATATATCTTAATTTGAAGGCTTAGAAATTTGTATATAGATTTAATTTTAAACAATAAAAATATTGCTGATTTCCACCACCTGTTCATCCAGACCTTTGTGCTCTCATTCCATTGATTTCTTTTCTCTGGTCATACTGACTCACCTCTTTAAAAACTCTTCTAGCTCTAATTAACTGATGGCAGCATAAGTTTCTGAAATGAAGGGCTAACTTTGTGTAGAGAGATGTAACTGCATCTACAGATAATAACTTGATCAGAAGTAAAAACTAAACAAAATCATGGTGTTCTAGGACATTTTAAAAAATATTTTAAAATTCTCAAATTTCATTCAGTACTCAAAATTTAATATCTAAATAAGGACTTAATTTTCAGAAGCATCCACCAATTCTTATTGCAGTTAATATTTACTTTTTATTTAATATTCTTTTTATTTTTAGTTTAAAAAGCAACAGTCTCTAGAGTCAGGAAAAAATTGATTCCAGGGCTGATGATACATAATCATTTAAGCATCAAACCATAGTATAAAATCAGAAAAAAGAAAAAAACCAAGGACAAGTGCATGCTTCTACCAAAGCAAAACAATTAAAATACTGAGTTTTGTTTTGTTTTTAAAAAAGATCAATGAATTTTGTATTAAATATTGGCTGGATACCTTCCAATTAATTTGAAATGCATGTAAACATTGTCAGTACAGAGAAACTTGTGATTTTGTGCTCCTTTAAAAAATTACTTTCTGCCCCTTTCCAAGCTATTGATTTATTTAGTTTATTAGCATGATATTTATATATTTATATTTAAAAGGTCATTTCTTATAGTAATTTGCAATAGAAAAATTTCATTACTTCAGTTTTCAGAATGAAAAGTTTCAGAGCTGAAAAAGGAAAGATGGAAAACTCTTGGTTATCTCAAGTGTTTTATTGGTAGTATTTACAAATGAAACCCTATAACTTAAATGGATACAAGAAACTATGCTATACTGCTGTATCTCCCTTGAGATAAAAACTTGACAGAGAAATGTGAAGAGAAACATATTCCAGTAGACTACATGGTGCTGTCAAATCTAAAAAGGCTCATGAATAAAAAAAAAAACTTTAACTGTTTCTTTCTAATAAAAAAAAAGCAGTAAAAAAGCTCCAACAATAATTTAGTGCTTATTAGTGTACATACATATTGAATATAATGCTCTCATTAGTATTTTGAAGGAGCTTTCCTACAGAACAACTTATTTAGTGTCATATTTTTTTATTGTGAGATACAGTATCCAAACCAATAAAGACAATATCCAAATGAAATGTTGTGGTTTATTTTTTGAAGTCAAGCATTTTGATCTCTTCCTGTGGTTTTAATAGATCAGAGCAAAGATCACAACCTTACACTGTCAGCTTCTTCCTAAAGTGTAAATGTCATATTCTGAAAAGTGGCACTTAAGATCCCTTCATTATACATATTTTACTTGTTTCGTAAAGCATTTTTTGCATGTTATAACACCAAAGTTGTAGAAAATCTAGCACTAGATATCACCATAAGCTATTTTAGTAGTAAATTTTCAAATTCTTTTTCTAAGTGAACTTTTAACAGAAGGTCAGCAATGAAATCACCCTTGAAGTGCAAGGGGCTTTTGTATTCCATTAGATGTTTTTATTCCTTGAAATGCACTGCAAAACTTCACACTTAAAGTTTTCATTCTTTATACTTTATTCTGCCATTCACATGTGACAGATGTCAACTTATAAGACTTTATATTTAAAGCTGTCCACCTAAATTAAGTCAGTAAAATCTATGTATGCATTGCATGCATAAACAAACATTTAGTTTATATTCACCATGGTATTAACTGATCATCAAGTACCACATGTATTGAATAAACAGGCATATTAACAGAAACAGTGGGGCACAAAATTCTGTAAGTTTCTGTTAATGAACTGGATTACAATGGTTTAGCTTTTGCAAGAATTGTTCCTTTACAATAAAGACGGAATTTTCTCCTGAAGATATTCTTGGCACTGAACATAACAGAAACCTCATAACTATAGGTGAAAATTTAAAAATTCTGCATTAATAGGTCACAAAAATTATTTTCAAGCCTGCATATTTGATCTGCCGTTTGAACTAATCTATTTGGTTTGCACTGAGGAATGAACCACCACCAAAGCTGGTCTTGGGCAGTGCATCCACTCTGTGAAGTCCTACAACTGAATCAGGAGACTGACAGCTGGGTGCTTTCTGGCCACATGTTAAAACTCCCAAAGGTGTCCTGCACGTTTCACAGTTGCCTGCTATTATACACATGAGCTTCTTACTCATACAAAAGGACATTGGTTTTCTTCATTCATCCCTTTTCTCAGATGCTCCTCCGTGATAACAGATCCATATTAATTTCACAGTGTGGTTGCATGTACTGTAAGTCTATGCAATGTCTCCTGCTGTACTGCATCAAAGTTTGCTTAGGCGGGAGGCACAGCCCCGTTACTTGCACAGTAAAACTGCACACTGCTGGGAACTGTGAGTGGAAATTAGACACACCCACAGAAAGTTTTTATGTTCCAGAAGTCTAAAATGTCTGGCTTAGGGCACCCCCTTGAAAAATCAAAGCTCTTCTTTGGCGGAGGAGACACAGTGCATCAGGGAAAGTTGCTTCCTAGAGACCTTCACCTGTTTACGTGCGTGCTGGTGTTGGAAAGCTGTTGCATTCTTGTAGTTTCACCTGCAGTATTCAGTTTAAGTTAAGTTAGAATTAAATTAGATCAGATATGAATTGAGCTTAAGCAGAAACCATGTTAAAAGTGTAGGTAGATTTCTGCCAATATGGCATTTTATTGTAATAGGGTTTTTTCTCATAAATTTTAAAATAGAAATAAATTAGAGTGACCATCTAAAAATACCTCCACTTATAGAATCAATTTTTATCTAGTAACTATACTGACATATAATTTACGAAAAAATTTCTTAAATTTAATTTAAATGTTTTAGATGCTGAAAAAGCAGCAGAGGTAGCGGCAATGGCTTAAGAAAAAATAGGAATTATAAATGAAAAAGATTCAGGAAGTTGTTAGGTACAAGATGAATCCTGTAGAAAAGAATCTCAATAACTACTGTGTTATGGAAGTTGAAGGATCTCTGATTTCCTTGAGCAGGCTCCAAGACAGGTAGCCAAAGGAAAGCCACAGCATTTAGAATAGAAGGCAGGCTTAGAGTAAAGGTCTGTTTGCAAAAGAAGGACATCTGGAGAAGCTTGTTTCTTTCAAAACATATAAGTATAGGTGTTCAGGTTCTCTGATGAAAGACAAAGCCACAGTGTCCTGTCACCAGTCAAGACACTAAGTATAGCGAAAGTCAGAAGCAGCCATTTTTGCTGACTATATTTCTTGCTTGGTGGACAGTTGCCAAGTCAAGCCCTGTAGTAATCCAAGCCTTATCCTTAGATTTCTATTCTCTGTTAATCTGACATTAAGATGCAATTCAGTGGCTGCAGATACAGCACAGGTGTCCCAGTGTGTGCTTTGCCTGCCACATCCATATATCCCATTTTTCTTCTCAGTTCCCTCATGTATCAGGTGTTCTCTGTGAGACAGCAGGGGATAGCTGAAGGTCCTTTCTTAGAGGCCTGGAACATGATGTGTGCTGTCTGCAAACAGCTTGAATTCAGGTTAAAATCATTTTGCCTAGAAAAGCACTGTGGATGAGTAGAGTCAGATCTGAGAAATGCTTCACACTTCACTTAGCACTAGGGGCTTTTATATTGGGGAGCCCATATGTTTCAGTTTGGGCTATTAAACCTATTAAATAACTTAAGCCCGCTAGCCCTGAAGTCTTCAGCAAGATCATTCTAAGTATAAATTCTGTAAGGCTCGACTCATCTCCATCTTAGCTCAACCCCATCTACTCACCGCTTTAATAACCCTCTGGTATCTGTTTAATAACTGCCAATTGTTCTGAAATTGTGTTTATATGATAAACCTTATGTTTAGTTCAGAGCAATGAGGAGAGGCCTTTAAAAACTTTTCCTTAGGAGCTCTTCTGCATTTTGATGGAAGCCTGTTTTGTTTTATCTAATCTACAAATTTTTTTGCTGTCTCAGGACATTCTGGGGCAAGCTTGTCGGGGAGACTGTGGAGACAGATTCTCATGAGTACCACCCAAATTGAGAAAGATGTAACAAATTAAATTGTCATTTATTTGCTCTCAATTTAGCTGTCAGAAATAAATAATTTTAATGTGATGATTGTGCTAAATAGACGTGCGGTTCTTGGAAGAGTAAGAGTACTAGACTTACCCTATTAAGTCTGAAGTTCTGAAGTGCAAAATTGTTACAGTACAATATATGCTACTTTTCCAGGGATACCTTATCAAGCTAACTATTGTTTTCACTTTGTTTTGTCAAAAAAGAACAAATACTCCACCAAAAAAACCCTCAATGTCACAGATACATGTACATGATACAAATCTGTACATAGTGCCTTTTACTTTGAAAAAGTGCTTCCTGGAATAGGAATGAAAGTGGAGACACATGCATACACTTTTTGGTGAATTAGGTCTAATGAAGCTTCCATTGAAATCAGTGATTAAAATTCAGATAAAAATTAGGCTTCTGTAGATAGAGGGAAGTGACAGGGATGACGAGAGGGAGAAAGGGACACTCCTGCACAACTCTGGGCCTAT